>NC_044011.1:28820434-29128329 GCF_900496995.4 Aquila chrysaetos chrysaetos
TCACTCTTCCAGTATAGTTTCCTTTGTACTAAATCCTACTTTCAAGAAAATTCTTGCCATGGTTCAGTGGTATTTAACCTATCATATAATATCCAGGTTTACTGTGTTAGAAGAAGCAGAACAGTATTAAGCTTTTCCCACAAGCCTGTGATTGCATTTGACCCAGTAACCTGTATTAGATTAACATTTATTCTACAACTCCACAGCAAGCCTTAGACCTGGCTGAGCAGCAGTTTATAGAGGACACTAACCATTTTTACAAGTGGAGCAGGAAAAGGGAATTGAATCTGAGGGAGTAATTCCAAGCAAGTATGTTGCTGCAGCGGTTAAATTGTTTATACGAGAAGTTGGGGAATTACATCTGACTGACCTCTCTTTTTATCTGCTTAAAAGACAAAGTGCAGGTCTCCATGGCGAGTGCTAACTCCTGGGGAATGCAGTATAAAAATGCATCATGGTAATAGAGCCTCAATACCCACCAAGGCGGGAGACCTTCAAAGCAATGTAAGCAAGTTAAAATCACCAGGATTAGAAAGGTTTTCACATTAGCCAGCCTACAAACAGGTTCATAAGCATTCCTGCTCACAAACCAGCCACTCTCCTACACTTGCCAGACAAGTCGGGTGGGGGGTGGTGGGGGGTGTTGCTTTTTATTTATTTATTTAGCTTTGCATTAACCTTAACCTCATGCTAGTTTAGCCAGAATAGGATTGTTATTGTCAGCATTTAGAATAGAGGGCCAAATCCTATACTCCATTGATTGACTAAATCCTCTGAGGACTTCAGTTCATACAGCTGAAACAGCTTCTAAATACTGTTGAAAATGGGTTGCATGTTTTAAAAAAAAAAAAAAAAAAAAAAAGGCATTAAAATTTGTCAGGAAGAACTAGGCTACAGCAGGAAATACATAGGTCTGCTCCATTTGTAAACTTACAGGGTCAGAAGCTGGGCAAGAGGATTAGCATAACCAAATTTAATTTCATGTGAAGTTTCCAACATATCTAAATTTATTCTGCTTATTGTCATCATCTTATCTTTTTATCTGCCTCTCTTCCCACCAGTACTATACAACTAGTAGATGAGTAAAGGATACGTTAACAAAAAAAAAAATCCCAAAACACATCAGAAAAGGAATTAAGTGAACTTCTAATTCACACCCATTTCTCCAAATCAAAAAACCACTCAGTTTCTTGCAAAATGCAAGTATGTTCCCTGAAAACAATGATGCATCTGAAGTAATACAAATTCAATCTAGGATTTTCAAAGTTCAGCATTTAGAAATGAGAGAAGGGAGGGAGAAGAAAAAGTCCATCATCAGCATAATTCAGATTCATTCAGTTACTCTATGAGCCTCTCCTGAATGCAATAAGAGGAATTTATCAACCAAACCCCAGTCTTTACAAGTCCTAGAGAGCTGGACAAGAATAGGACGCTCAAAGAAAAGGTTGTTTTCCCCCTCCCACGCTGCAGGACAAATCTTCAGCTTGTGCAGGTTGGTTTGACTCCAATTGTACTGCTACTTTGCAGTGAGCAGAAATTGTGCTGAGGAAGATCCCATAAACAGAAAAATTCAGCAGGGAGTTTGTCTGGGGTCAAACTTACTAGGATGGCACATGGAAAGCTACTGGCTTGGTGTGGTTTTGTAGGGACACAGATAGGCACTCTTTGAAGTGCATGATCTGTATTGGGTCTGGCTGAGATGGAGTTAATTTTCCCCACAGCATACCTCCTAGTGCTGTGCTTTGTATTGGTAGCTGGAAAGGTGTTGATAACACAGCACTGTTTTGGCTACTGCTGAGCAGTGCTCACACAGCATCAAGGCTGTCTCTCCAACATTCCCGCCTCACCAGTATGCTGGGGGTGGGCAAGATCTTGGGAGGGGACACAGCCAGGACAGCTGACCCAAACTGACCAAAGGGACATTCCATACCATATGATGTCTGCTCAGCAATAAAAGCTAAGAGTAAGTGGCAGGGAGGGGGGGGGGGGGCAGACATTTGTTATTACAGTGTTTGTCTTCCGGAGCAACTGCTACATGTACTGAAGCCCTACTTCCTGGGAAGCGGCTGGACAGTGCCTGCTGATCGGAAGTAGAGAATAAATCTTTTGCTTTGTTTTCCTTTCCTTTCCTACAGACAGGAAATTTCCACACACAGCCTTTGCTTTATTGAACTGCCTTTATCTTGACCCACAATTTTTTTTCCATCTTATTTTCTCCCCTCCACTGTCCTGCTGAGAGGGGAGTGATAGAACAGCTTGGTGGGCACCTGGTGTTCAGCCAAGACCAACTCACCACAATGATCATAAGTCAAAACAAGTGAAATACCACTTAAAGGCAGGGGAAGGTACATGTGCTGGAATTGTGCACAAACCTTGCATCATTTTTCTGTTCCTCTAAGCCAGAGCACCAGATTTCCAGGAAGGCTGTAAATCCCAGATCCCAAGGAATTAAAAAAGGATATAAATTGTGACCTGTTTATGAGACATTTACCTCTGCTTGGTAAGGCTGTTTAGACTCAGCAGCACAACCCGCTTTGACCCCATTCTATTTAGGAATCGGCCCAGTTAAAGGCTGATGAAATGCTCTCTCTTACACCACAATCAATAGCTGCGATTCTGCAGCCGTCAATGCTGTGCGGTTACATGGCACTGGAGTTGGGAGCACTCTCCCTCCTGTGAGTTTTCATACCCCTATTACATCAAGGGCAGGTGGAACCTAGAGGCTAATCCTGTAAAGCTGTTACTCCTCACCCAAAAGAAATTGAGGATTTGGCCTGGGCTTTTCAAACTGTTTTATTCAGAACAACAGAAGAGAAAGGAGGGGGGAAGAGGGGATTGGGAAGAAAAGCAATGCGTAAGTGCACCTGGGAGATGTTTTAAAGACAATAATAGAATAGGCCTAGGTCTTGGATAAGAGTGGAATCTGCCCTCCGGATGCTACCTACAAACAGGCTCAAGCACATTGATGAAACTGTTCAGCTGAAGCGATTCCTGTCAATACAATGAGCACTGGGTGGAAAGAACAGTGTATACAAATGCCCTACTTTAAAGCCCCTGTGTGAGGAAGAGAAAACAGAATATTTTTAAACAACAGAACCAGACGGTAAGCCCTATGAGTCTCCCTCCTTCCTTCAAAATAATCTTGTCTTACTCTTCTCTTCCCATGCCAGACATTCAGCACAGTCCAACTTACAGGAGCAGATGTGAATGGAGGGAACTGGTTTTAGCTGACTGTGTGGGTTTTACAGCCTTATTCTCTGCCTGAGCACAGGATGGCTCATGGGCCACCTCTACCTTCAGCTGCTTTTCATTTTTCACTGTGCTGGCCAATGAGCAGCAATATTTGGCTAGACCTTTTAGAAAAGTGACTTTCCCAAAAAATAAATTTAAAAAATTATGAGAGGAAGATGACAATAGAGAAGAGTCTCGCCAAGAGGGAGCTGTCTTTTTGCACAGCAGGAAGTGCTGTGGAAATGCTGCTTAAGTGGCAAAATGTCATTCTTCTCTCACTACATGCATTCAAGGGCTGATCCTGCCCCCTGTGAAGCTGATGCCAAACTTGCCATTGCACCACTGGGCCCTGAATGATGAATGTATGGTGGTGGTGATGGATGCAAATCACCATCCTGGAAACGAGTGGAAGAAATTGGTTCTGATTTAGCCTGTTCAGCATTAGTGGGAGTCGTAAAGCATCAGGAGTGTGCTCCTGTATACAGTGTGGGGGATTTAAAGTTCCTGTTAGAGAAAATGTGCTCAGGTAGAGCCATTTAGCAGTAGTCAGTAGCATTAATTACCTGTGTAAGAGACAATATGGCATCAATGCAGCCTTTGGATTCTGTACCCCTCATTAACTGTTTCCCCATTAACCTTGACTGGAATCACATTCTAAGTCTGAGTAGTAAGATTTTTCTTTTTATTTGTGAGCATCCCCATTTCATCCTTGAAGCTTCTCAAATTCTTATTCATTGTAAATGGTCCTGCTTGTAATAAAGTGCTAGTGGAAGTATTTACTGTTTGCTGCTTAATTTTGTCCTCATGGAAGTCGACGGATGCCAGCTCCAACAGTAGTTAATATACCTTTGAGCACATGCTGTGACCTTTCTCCAACTCATGCCTGACTTCATTCTCAGATCTCATTAAACAGGAGAAATTATCCTCTGAAAGAGCAAAACCAGAAATGTGCAGATTTGCTACAGAGGACAGCTTGATTTAAAATGCATCGTGTAAAGGGGAGGGAAGACAGTGGGGGGGAAAGCAAGACCCTTCTCATATTCACACTAACAGTCATACAAAAATAAAGCTGCATTAGAAAGAAGCAGCTTAGCGAGCCACTGTGAGTTTTTTTAGTCCTGTTTCTTGGACATTTTTTGTGTTTGCTCTTGCTAATGCAAGCGATCTGAATGGAGAAGCTTGGCCGCTAGGATGCCAGGAATTTTATACTTGTGCTCTGGCTCAAACACTGCACTGTTTGGAGATGCCTCTTGCCTGTTTAGCACCAGAGGGCCTAAGTTCACATGTGGGCACAATACACTACTCGTATAGCTCCCCTCTTCTATTGCAGAGCTTTATTCTCTATTGTTTACCATGGAAGCAAATACCCGAGCAATCCTGTTTATCTAAAACCCAGCCAGGCAACTCTCCAACATTTCCCCTTTCAGTGAGTATACAGTGGTAGCAAGACACTATTTATGCATTGTCTCCCTAAAGCCTTCTAAACCAAAATTATGGTTTAGTTGCTGAAAGTCGAGTGTGCCTTGGCTGAGAGTCAGCTATGGGCATTCCAGCACAAGGCGCGGGCGCGGGGGAAGCTGTTCCACACTATACCAGCCTGCGAGAGCCCACAGGAGGGCAGCGGGAGCAATCAGAGATCGAGAAAACATGGTGTTGGGCTGGGGGGAGTGGCCCAGGGTGGGGTAGTGACATTGAAAGACTGCATAGTCCATAGGAGACTGTGGGGAGAGGCAAGGACTGCCCCGACATATGCCAAAGCCTGCTGCAAAGAAGAAAATAAACTCTTTTCTATATCCTGTGAGGATAAGGCAAGAAATCAAGGGGTTAAGTTACAGCAAGGAAGATCCGGGCTTGTCCTTAGGAAAGGCTTTCTAGCAGCAAGAAGAGTTCTGCTTTGGCAAAGATTGCCTGAGGAAGGGTGTCAAATTTCTGTTACGGGAGGTTTTTAAGAACAGGTTTGCTGCATATCTGTCAAGGAGGGTTAGATCTAGTTGATCCTGCCTTGGGGGAAAAAGACAAGGCTAAATAACTTATTGTCCTTTCTAGCCCATTTGCTAGGGTTCAATGATACACCTTGCTGTACTAATACCAGTAAGCTAGGCAGAATTAATAAATAAAGCTTAAATGTCTACACAGGCAGCCTTGTAAATTCTTTACAGGTAGAAAAATTTAGCAGCACAGAAGTGAGAACTTTACCGATCCTGACCTGGAAGAGCAGATGAGCCTTGATCCTGCAGGAGGCAAGCAGGTTGTGAACCACACTGGGCTGCTTAGATTTGAGCAGCGCTGGGAGGCGATACCCCTCCCCAATTTCAGATCTCAGGCTCCAGCAAGTCTGCAGTAAGACAGGAAGAAAAATGATGCTGCCCTTGGAATATTTCCTTCACAAAGGAAGGAGTATTTGTCACTACCTGTAAATTCAAGCATAGCTGTAACAAAGGGCATAAGAACAAATAATAAAAGCTGGAGAGCCCAAACCTACCTAGTAGCACTTATCAACATGTGGAAGGAAAAATTCTAGCAACTCTGACTAAACCCACAAATCAGTACAAGTTCCTTACACTACTACTAAGATGGTATGACCACATGCAAGCTAAATGCATCAGATGTATCCACCGTAACAGTGAGTCAGTGTTCCTGCCTATTTGCTGAATAAGAGGGTTTTAGTGGTTTGGGGGGGGGGGGGGGGGGGGGGGGGGGGTTTGTTGGTTTTTTTTTAAATCACTTTAGCTTCCTGCCAAATAAAAGTGGAAAGCTTTGAAGTATTTGCAAACTGCTAGTACAGGTAAGTATACAGCTCTGAACACTTTCAGTCTCCTACATTTGAAACTTGACTCACAGTTTTCCAAACAACAATGGAATCATTTGGTAATTTTAGCTGGCTCAGAAATACCCGAGTTTTGTATTTTTAAATACAGACAGGAAATTTCATATTGTGCCCTTTAGATATCATTAGCTTTCGCCTTTTATTTGAAAATAGTCTACTTGAGGCTGTGGTGGTCTTCTCCTTTACGATTCAGCCTGCTTCCAGTGCTCCTAGATTTCTTGCCTCTCCACTGAGTACCTACAACATACATATATTCTCCCACATTACCTCTGAAATATGGTGCTCATGTTCAACCCTGGAGAACAGAAGGAACTTTAGAGTATTACAGCCTTTATTTAGCTGTTCATATCTAACCTGGCCTGATGTTTTTGTCAACACAAAAGGGGCCAAGTATATTTTAATTGCCAGATCTTTCAGCCACTGCTTGCATTTGCTGAACTTGTTCTTCTGTAACATTAGGACTTTATACATAGAGAGTTTGGACCATCTCCGTTTTTACTCAAGAGGTGAGTGCAGTTATGAGCAGGTAACTATTACATTTTTAGTATTCACTGTAGTCTCATGTCCTCTTCATTGCTGATAAGCAGGAGATCATCCACGAAGAACAGGAATAGTAACATAACATGCTCATATTCTAAGGCACACTGAGGGGGGAATGAAAAGTATACATAGAAAGAAAAAGAAAAAAAGGAGACCAGTGGCAGAAGTTACATGTAAAAAGTGACCTCTGTCAAGTCATCTCAAAAAAGAGGCAGAAAGGTGTCTACTTGGCCTTATTTCTGTGAAGCAATAGCTACATCCAGTGGTCACTGGTGCTAATTGACACAGGGTTCTTGCTAAAATCTGAAGAGATCTGCAGTTTTGGGTAGAGAGGGCAAAGGTGGAGAGCGTTTGGGGTTTTAATGCAACAGCCACTGTTTCTATTCTCAGGCCTGTCCTGTCCCTATATAGTTCTGGTTTAACTACAGAAGACAGGCCTAACTACTATGAACTGTGATAACAATGTATTCTGTTTCTAATCACTCTTTTGCAGGGGAAAATCAATTCTGATTTTAACAGCCTTTCAGCATGCCTTAAAATAAATTATTTGCTGGTATTACATATAGCAGTTCGGAAAAAGCCAGTTGTTGCTTGTTGACAGTTTCCTATTCTGCAGGGGAGTTTGCTACATCCATTCAGCTCTGCTACCAAAATACCTCCCAAAAGCAGCATTTCCAACGCTCACAATACCTAAAAGAAAACAGGAAAGGCTACTTTCAGCACAGCAGGGGCAGCCTTGCCTGTGCAGAGACCATCAGGTCAGAGTGGGAGTCACTTCTGCACAGCCATGTACCCAGGTGCACATAAGGAAAGAGCAAGTGCCTTAGGACAGCCTTGTCTGAGAAGCAGCAAAGCCAGCAACAAGGTAGCAACAGGATTGAGCTACCCTAAAAAGACAATGGAGTGAGAGACACTGTCTTGCTCTGCCTATGCAGCATCTCCCCAAGACACCACTTTCCTATCCAGCCACGAGGCCAAGAGCCTGTTCCTGGGTTCAACACAGCGGAGCTGCCCTGCAGTATCCCAGCAGAATGACCAAGCAGCCAGTGGTTACGTCCTCCCATCCTTCCCACAGCTGCTTTTGTATATTTAGCTTGCCAAGTTGAGAGAGGTATGTAAAGTCACTATTTCACACCATTTCCCAGCATGACAAACATAGACGCTTCTTAGATTCAGTCTGCAGTGCCCATCAGAAAAGCCAAATGCATGTGTTTCAAGAGCAGGAGTACACACTTCTGTTTAACTATTCAAGTAGCCAGGGCAGTCTACTGTGTGTAGGGATTATTTTTTTGTCTGTTAGCTCCCATGTGGGAAAGTCCTATGGGATTTAACTGAAAACAAGGTCCTTTCTATAGAACTAGTTAATCATATTCATTCTTCCTCTAGAATTCTGCAGAAGAGTTAAAAAAAAAAGATTAAGAGAATAGCCTCCCTCTAATCATTAGAGCACTCTAATTTCAATTAATTCAAATTTAAGTTGTGTGGAGGTTTCATCCTCCTTGCACACTGTGAAATGCTTTCATAAGGAATGGAGCAAGCCTCATGGCTGTGTATGAAACACTGTCCACCATCCTTCCGGGGCAGGGGGGAGAGAAGCTGTATTCTGTCACATTTCTTGCACGCAGCTTTTTCTCCTACATGCTTTGATGCACCAGGAAAGGCAAACAGGCCTCAAGGCTGCAAGACAGTTAATTAACTCTTTGAGCATCAACAACAGCAGAGCATTCTACAGTTTTGCTGAAATGCTATGAAGTCCAGAGATGGTAGAAGGATGGAGAGAAGAAGGGAAAAGCAAGGTGCCGTAGGAGGAAAAAAATACATCAGCTGCTGTTCGATTACACACTGCTAAGCAAAGTCTGCTACAGCATCAGCTAGTGACACACAGGGGTCCAAATCCTTCAGCTATACAACTGGAGGGGTGAATGCTCAGGTTTTGTTGGCTAACTGCATTCATTTAGTTCCTTTTCACACAGTCACGCAGAGGAGTGGCTTTTGTCAGACCTGTGTTTTAGCCCAAGGAGACCACATCACATTCAGTGTGTGGGGAATGGCTGAGGACAGAAACAACAGCACGAGGACAGAGCAGGCAAAACCCAACCTACCTCAGGTTGCGTAGTGCAAAGACAGCATCACTGCTTCTTCCTGACTTCTCTCACATGAGCTTAGGTATTTAATGTAACTCACTGCATTAACAAAAAATCACTGCAAGATTTTTAGGAGCTAAATACAGATTCTTAAAATGGATCAGAAGTATTTGTGGCTATTTCTGCTCAGTCATTCCACAGAAGATCACTTTTATAACATTAGATATGAAAAAAAATCCCTCCTATGCAAAACTGTTACCTCTCCTCAGCTCAAGCAGCAGCTGCATGTGTTTTTCCAGTCCCAAACATACAGGTGTAGCACACTGAAAACATTTTGCCAAAGGGTGCTGCCTCCACACTCTCTTTCCTCACTCCTGTCCCCACCATTCCTTCACATGCATTTCCCTCCCCCCTTCAAGAAGAACCAAACAAAAAAAAAAAAAAAAAAACAACGGTAAAGCAGCAGGAGACAGAATTTTTGCGTGTACCAGTCCAAACAGCACATAGCACAGTGACAGAGGAAAAGCACTGAGCTACCTGAGGGCAAAAGGCAAGCCAAGCCCTAGGAGCCAGGTTTCATGCTCATACCTGATCGCCAGAGCACAGGAATCAACATTTATGCCCAGGCTCCAAATTTCACAGCTGTACTACCCCTTCCACCAATGCAAACTGCACTCAGGAAGGCACACAAAGCATCATCTTTCCTTCTCCATCCTCTCCCCAAGTGAGGCGAAGAACGTGGTCCCCATCTACCAGTTGCTATTATTATTACTTTTTGTGCTTGGTCTGATTTGCCCACTTGGGGATACTTACAAGCCTGAAGAACAAAGCAAAGATGGCACTCTATTCCTAGTCTCTGTGTGTTTCTATGTCTGCCTGCCTGGTGCTGTTAGGAATTGAAAAGGCTTCAAAAGTTTCAAAATACCCATGATACCATCAAGCCAAAACATTTAAGGAATCTAAATAAACCTCTAAGGTTCCCGAAATCAGCTTTGTAGTTGTGCCAGCCACAGCCTGCCAGCAAAGCCAGTCTGCATCAAAATCAGAAGAGCTGGAATCAACATTTGCTGTGAGAAGGGGAAAAAAAAAAAAATTAAACCCAGTGTTAACTGTTAATGTATCTGCCTTCAATAAGTAATGTCAAAAGGATGCAGCTGAGTGGTTCTAGGAAAATGGAAAGTTGTTGTTTTGCCTATTACAGAGTGCTCAAAACCACAACACAAAGAAATTTTTCAAGCAGCAAACATATTTCATACTATCTGGAGAATATAAGGGCTTGAGAGCCAAGGTGTTATTAACTGGAGATAGATGCACTCACATAACTTGAGAATCTGCCTCAAAGTCACCTTTGCAGGGAAGTTGGGGATGAGGAACAGAAATCAATATCAGGGCTATAACTATACTTCGACTTCCCAAATGAGACACACACACACACACCCTTTTTTTTTTTTTTTTTAAGGAAAAAAAAGAGAGAGAATATTGGTCTCGAAGACATTAGCTGCTGGCACAGTACTGTCACCCTTGTACGGAGCAACAAGTAGAGGCTACTAAAATTGGGTTACAGCCAAATTAACTTGACAACACACAAGAAAGTGGTTATGCCACCCCAAAACACTCATGTCTGTACTGCTGTATCCCTTTCTGAAGACAAACACCCTGATGTTAGCTTTATCTGGATGCATTTGAGAAAATAAGCAGGCCTTGGTTAGTTTGGGTTGGTTTTAATATTTGATTTAGACAGATGTGTGGCTACAAAGAAAATGCAGGACTTTTAAAAGGCTGAAAGTTACCGTGTTTATGTGGCATCAGATAGACGACAAAGGTCACTCAGCCGTCACGATTTTGCCATTCCTGATTTCAGAAGACACTCTCCTTAGGAACATACTGGTTTTCAAGCAAATTGAAGAAATGCTAGATCATTCCCTTTAACAGAAGGGATTATTTTGAGTAAAGCAAGGTATTTCAGCAGGTAGAAACTTCCCTTGACAGGAGAAGGGGGGTGGTGGTGGAAATCAAGAAAATCTGGATCAGTAGGTTGCCCACTACAGGATTCTTACCAAGAAGGAAGTTTTCAATACTTGGCATTTTTCCTGAAGCTTTAAATCACCAAACTGAGGCAGTTACATGACAACTTCACCTGCCATTTTAGAAGATGTGTTTCCAGCTGTCAACACCACAGGGACAAGGCTGAACACCAGAAGCAAATGTGTTCTGAAAGCACAACCCAATATTCAAAAGCACCACAAATTACCTGCCCCACTTGTAGTTTGGTGCAGCCCAGCTCTGAGTTTTGATTGCATGAAGCTGAGTAATACCAGCTACATTTTATTCAATAGTGCTGCAGTTTTAACATTTTAAGTTAGTCCCAAGAACCAAGGTAAAAAAAAAAAAAAAAAATCCAATACTATACCTGGGAGGAATTTTGAACCAAGCCATTATTAGTTCAGTTTTGTCTGATAGAGATGTCCAACTTCCAGCATTAAAATGCAGCATTAATTGCAAAAAAAAAAAAAAAAAAAAAAAAAAAAAAATCAAAGTTCCCCCCCCAGTAATTCTATTAGAGGGGCGGAAAAAAAAAAAAAAAAAATATATATATATATATATATGTGTGTGTGTCAAAGATTGTTTCCTATGCAGAGCACATTTCCCTACCACCACCACCCCTCCAATTAAAATGGAATTGAGCTCAAAAGGTTGTTTGGGGATTTTTTTGACAGATCCAGAGGACCTCTCTGGTCTCTTACCAGGGCTTAATTACTCAGCTAAGAGCTGTGTTACCTGCAAACACCTTGGCCTCACATCTCCCCTTGCAGCAGCACACCGCAATAAGAATGAACCTCATCAGAAGGCAGGTCACTGCTTCAACTGTCCTCTTCTCCCTGCCCACTCTTAAGAGGATTCTTTTTTTCCAGAGCAACAGGTTTCAAGATGAACAACTATTGAGCATTGCCAAAAATGTGGCTGTGCAGGAGAGGGGCTGGGGCACCCAGGTTTTGGAAGGTCTGATCCTTATCCAGGGGATGAAACTGAAGCCTTCAGAAAATTCAGCAGCAGCAGGAGAAAACAACCTTCAAATGAGGAAATTTGGCACTGAGCACAGACATCTCTTTCCGTAACATTAAGGTCAGTCACATTCTCTCATCATATCAGAGTTAAGTGGTTCATTCAGATTCAAGTTTCTGATGATCTTGGAGTACTTAAACTGAAGAATGAACATTACAGCATGCACTCATGTCAGGACAAGAAAACATGGCATTTCTTTCTTTCCTTGCTACTGCAGTGGCCAAGAATTTTTTTAATTTTTTTTTCCAGTATGGACTCTGGCAAAAGAAAAGTAAATATGCAAACAGTTTTCATCCCTAGAGTTTACCTCATTGACGTCTGTAGATATAAAGTGGATACCACCCTATCTGTGCAAAAATCACACATAACACCATTTGTAAATGAGACTGGGCTACCAGAACTTGGTGCAAAATCCCTCAAAAACTGAGTGAGCATGTTCATGGCCATTGTAACAAACATGCTGAAATAATTACTCCCCAGGCTATGACACCTTTTTCTTCACCTTTTCCCGATTCTTTTTTACCCCTCCAGTTTTATCCTAGTCTCAATTTTTCCACTGTGAAAGACCAGAGTCTTAGCCTAGAGCTGGACACCTCCTTATTCGTAAGCCATGTGTTTGTCTCATTAGTTTTCTAATTTCCAGCTTCAACATCTTGTTTAAACTTCAGTAGTTGAACAATATGACTTAAAATCTCTTAAGTCACATATCTGCTCAAGAAGTAGGAAAAAAAGAAACCCACCATCATCTTTTACCAAAATGTATTTCATAAACCTATCACAAATCTTGCCAGAAGCTTGAAAGGGAAGTTTACACATACTAGAATATGTATCTGTCCAAATGTACACACAGCCATCAGTAGACAAGATAACAAAAGAGACAAGTAGCTTGCAGTGAAGTAGTTGCATAGTTGTTTTAAAGGGCGATCCTCCCCATTACCATTTTCTTACCAAAATAAAGGGTAGATTCTAGACTTTGCTTGCTGCTCCTTTTAAATATGTGTTTTATCAATTGTATTAATGCCTCTACATTTTGTTTGTTTGTTTTTAAACTGCTGAAATTAGCGTTTTACCCCTGCCATACTCCAAGAAAATTCAGGCCTTGCAGATAAAAGCCTCACCACTGGTTGCAGCATAGACAGCAGCAAAGATGCAAATCCTCGTTGGGCTTTTGCATCCTGCCTTGGGACTGAGCTGCGTATGTCCAGAGCTCATGTGCATGAGGCATTACTGCTTGCACTAACACTCTCAGAGGCTGGAACAAATATATTCTTTGTGAAACGAGTACAAAAGATGGGACATGTAATACATACTTATCATTGGTTTACATGCATTCTGCACCCTGAAGCAGCTTGTTGTTTGTGTTTGCAAAGGCTTGTTTTACAGGCCTGGCTCAGCTATCTGTTGCAATCAGACACCAGCCTGCACTGCCAGTCCTGGGCTTTGGATTCCCCATGCCTGGTCACGCCTCTGAACCCAAGCAAGGTTCAGGCCCTGTCAGCCTGACCTCCCCAGCACAGACGCTCATTGTTTAGGATCCTTATTTTGAGATGCTGGATCTACAGCCTACCTATTATAAGCTAGAAGCATGCTGTCAAATCCCCAATAGCGTAGGCGCGTGCTCCAGAGACCAGTATTCTCATCAGGTACCTTAGTTTAGGGTCTAGCTCTTCAGGAGCTTGCTGAAAAGAAATATCTTAGCAATGCACTTTGCTCAGAAACAAAGCACTAGAGTCATGAATCTGGGCAAGAAATACCAGATGCTGACCTGTTCCCTCCAGTGTCCACAGTGTATACAGTCTTTTGGGTTGCACACAGTGTCCTCTGAGTACCTTTCAACACCCCTCCTCATTGAGTCAGACTCAAGCCTCCGGCTAAGCAGCTTGGCCTCTCTTCCCCACCAGACAGCCTCCTAAGCAAGATGTACAGTGTAATTAACAGTCAATATAACTATGGCAAAATACATTGGAGCTGGCAGACTGAAGTAGGCAGTACAGATACATATTAATTTATCACAGCTTGTAACACAAAACAGTAAAAACCCAGAGCTTCATGATGTGGCCTATATGCCCCCTTGTGCATCTAAGTCTCATTAAAGTTAATGGGAGCTGTGTGCCCATGGTATGGGGAGTATAAACTCTGAGCAGTGAAATGCACCATATGTTTCCCTATCAGAAAAACACTAACACAAAAAACAGTTGATACTAACTTTCATCATTCTGGGAAGCCATATCTGACAGGACACTGATGGCTGGACACAGGGCCTGAACTCCCTTCTATACAGTGAGAAATCCTCCTTATGCAATGATTGACAAGATCAGGCGAGATGCAGATGGCTTGTATTTCCTGAAAAAAACTCCAGGAGTTTGTTATAGTTCAGAAAAATAAGAGACAAGGAAACCTTTGATATCTGACCTCCTCCCCCCCCCCCCCCCCTTTTTACCTCCCGCCCAAGAATTCTAAATCATCCAATCTTTACATCAAAACCCAGAAAGTGCTGCATACTCAAAGCCATTTTCACTCTGGTAGGAAACATTAAAAAGATAAGTGACAAGCCACATAAATTGTAAAGTGTGGAGTTCTACCTGCTACTGACATGACTGCTGATAAAAGGAAGAGCTCAGCTTTCAGAGCCAGCAGAACCTCCAATTCTAGATGCTCATAAAATGGGGAGGTTAGAAGAGACAGTGATGAACCACTTTCTTGCAACTTTGGGGGTTTTTAAGCCCACTTAAGATACAGCATCACTGAATCAAGAATGCTGACTCAGCATTAGCCACATGGCTTACAGCCAGGATCTTGGGCAGACAGCCTGCTGGGGGAACACATCTGCTGATTACTTCCAAAACCTGAGATCCAAACTAAGAGATGAATCTTTGGCCTCCAAAAAGGTCGCTAGATATTTGCAACACACAGCAACTCTGCCTGCCGCTTCCTTGGTTTTCTGTTTCTTTACAGCATACAGACTCCTACAGAATACAAAACATTCCCATTGTGTTGCAGCCTCTTGGAGAGCATTTTCTGCAGACATTGCAGTGAATACAGCCAAGTGGTATTAAATAAGTGTGAAGGAAGCTGGAAAGATGCCAGGCATGATGGAGAAACTCAAAGCTCATTGCAGAGTTTGGGGAATAATTCTGTCAATTGCTACTTAGCAGAACACCAGGTATTTGGGCAGCATTTCATTATTATTTTCATGTTTGTCAGTCATACAGCTCAGCACTCTGCTGACATGTCAAATGAATGGAAAAATAGGTAAGTGGACAATAAGCAACCTCAATAAGTATTAAGCCTTCTCCTTCTTTCAAAAAAATAATAAAGAACCAGTTTGATCAGGCCTCAGGCCTGCTTCCAACACTGATAAATAGCTTTCTCATCCTCATCCTGCCAACCAGACATACTGCTCTCAAACCAATCTAGTAGGACAATTCACTGAAAACACCATTCAGAGGATGTAAAATAAACTCTCTCTTGCATAGCACACTAAGAAGCAGCCAGTATTTTATCTCTGAGCACACGTACCGCATGAAAATAACGTTTTGAGTTTATTCTACAGGAAATACAGGAAACTCCTCATTTTTGTGCTGCAGGCATAACATACAAAGTCTTCAGTACAACATCTGGGTTTGGTACAGAACTTATTAAACAAGATATTGGCAGTCAATATTTGCTGCATCCCTGCATCAGTGGTAAATAGTGGCACAGAAGTAGTCTTCAAAATTGCATCCCCCTCTCCATTTTCCCTCCTTGTAGGCAATCATGCACATGTCCACACAAATCGGTGGCAAAAACTGTAGAAGCCAAAGGAAGGTGATCTGTTTAGCGCTTTACCTTGAACTTATTACAATCAACTGCTTGTTTTCAGGAGGTAAAAGCAGGCAAGTTTTCCCCCTCAACTATCTGTTCTCTCACCGTGGAGCTTTCCTTGCTCTTCCCTACAGGCTGGGCTTATAGTGATTTAACTGGAAATCAGGAATGAGCAAGATGATCCTTTGCTGGATCGAATCTTCAATATCCTGTTAGAGTAGCCAGCCTGTACATGCACCTTTCTTTGCCTTAAGCAGGACCCTCTTGAATGCATCCAATGAATCAAAAGAGTCTGCCATACCTCCTTCATGGCAGGGGCCGAGTACAGTGTTGGGCAGGTGAAGAGCATAGTTCTGGGCCTTTAACACAGATGTAACCTGTTTCAGAAGTGCCTACAGAAGTTCCCAGAGCTGATGGGAAGCCTGTGCCATTATAAGCAGGCAGGTCAAACCTGCAAACCAAGCTGGTGATTTTTCATTTCATCTCAGCCTTACCATGCTTTGATTGATTATGATCTATTTTTTCCTTCTTCTGTTGGAGCCAGAATGGGTCACCTTAGCCACAGCGATCACCTGCCCACAGGGCAGGAGGGTGGACGTTGTCTCTAGGGAATATAACTGAGGCAAGCCCACTTACGTCTGGGGAAAAAAAAACAGTTTCATAAATTTAAAACAACACACACAAGGTATAAGTGTGACCACAGTTTTTCCATGTAAATAATGTCATACTTGTGAGGAGGGGGCCTTCAGTGATATTTCATGAATGGGCTCATTATGTTGCACCTGACCTACAGGCATTTCAATTGGCTTTTTGTTTTATTATTTTCTTATTTTTGCTTGACGAGTTGTATATAATCAAATGCTTTATGATGCTAAATCTTGTTAAGACATTATGCCTCTGCAAAGTGTAATGTCAGCAAGTTTAATCAATCTACAATTTTTGTACAGGAAGATCCCACTGTGACATTTAAGCATTGAGTGATGCTCTGAGGAGGAAAAAAGGGCTCTATCCACAGATATTTTCAGAGCCCCACATAGTCTGAGTGTTCAGAATAATTTAAGGTTTGCTTTTATTATCATCATCATCATCTTTTTACAAATAGAAAAAGTAAGAATTGCATTAGCAGGAGTGGGCCAGACTCCAGATAGAGGCCCTGTGGAAGAATTTGCACAGAGTCTAGGTTAGCTCAGATTTGTATCGGCCTCCAAGAAAAACATTCAGGAGAAACATTAAATCCTCTGAAGGGAAATATTAACAGATAGTCATGAATGGAAACTGATTACTAATTATTTCTCTCTCTCTTTCTCTCTGTTTTATACTTTTAGTTTAAAATGTCATGTAAAACCTGACATTGATAAAAATGGCAGGAAATGTTCCTTGCTCAATTAAATTACCACAAAGACCAGCTTAACATCTGCTTGGCAAACCCTTCATAAATGCATGGCATTAATATTTAATAAAAATATCTATAGCTTCAGTTGGTACTGGAGACATTTCACACTTTGCTCACACATGGTGTTTCATATAATTATTCTCTAAAGGCTGTCACTTTAGTCCTTTAGCAAAATAAAAGCTCCAAGGATGATTAAATATCGAGAGTGTATCTTCTAGGACATAGTCTTCCTCTGGGAGACCACTTCTACTGACTCTTACATTATAAGGGAGAAGCACAGAAAGGAGAAAGTGGAGCCAAACTAGAGGAGAATAAAAGACAGACCTCAATGCTGTTGTCAGTGAAGTTTGAGTAAAGTCAGAGTTGGTAGGTTCAAATCATACTCTACAAAAAGCAGAGCTCATACAGAGCAAAAAGGTGGAAATGATTCCTTACCACTGTTTAGTCAAAGCATAACACCTACTTGCAGGGAGTTGCACCTAAAACCTGATCACTTAATCTACTCCGTTTACATGATTTATTCCCACACCAATGCTCACAAAGCCACTGCACAGCTGCTACACTACCTCAAAGATACCCAAATCCTTCGTTTCCAGCAGCCAGAGCCTTCAAACCTTCCAGCACCTGGAGTCTACAAAACTTCCTAATCCCAGACACTACCCTATAGCAAGGTCAAGCTGAAGCCAGATGCTCAAAGCAGGTGAGAAAATGGTACTGTTACCTGCACAGCCCAGTCCCAGCTTGTGGGATCTGAGTGCAGAGACCTGCTGGTCAGCCCCACCTCAGGGAGCCAGTGGCAGGCCCTTTGGGGTGCCAGGGCTGGAGAACATCCATGCAAAGCTAGCTGGCATCAAAGGCTAGCACAGGAGACACCAAGGATGAGCAGGGGACAGACAATGGTGGCCAGCATGGCATGCCTTGCTTGCATGCTAATCTGCATTAGACATCTGCTTTCAGGATAAGGCTCATGCCCAAGCAATTCAAGAAGACAATACAATTTTCCTGCCTAACAGCTATACATACCTAAATCCTATCCTGTTGTTCACCTATGTGGAGAGCATCTTTGGGAAAGCAATAGCGGGAGGGAGGTCATTATGCCTAGATACTACGTGTGTGTGTAGAGGAGAGAGGGGAAGGTAAGCACACAGAGAGTCTGTTTTTATCTTCAGCTTGCAAGCGTGCCTGTGCAACACATTGCACAAAAAGCCAGACACAGCACTACTAAACAGAGCTAAACCTTTCTGAATCATGGTCTGAAAGGTATCTTACCCACTTCCATTCCCTTCCAGATACTCTGATATCAGTCTAATGAATGAAGAATTAAAACAGACTTTGAATGAGACAGACATCAGTGTTGTACTTAAAGTTGTTCCTATACATAAGAAATTTAAAAAGTTCTGGAGGACAAAAAAACCCAACCAAACAAAAAAAACCCAACACAAAGCTTCCCCCCATGATGTCAGATATATGGGGCACTCCCTAAAGATGTCTTGATCAATAGATCTATGCTCTCTTATAGAGGTTTGCCAGCAATGAAAGTAAAAAACAAGTACCTATATTTAAAACAAAACAAGCCACGTGCATACACAGAGCATCTCCTGCCTCAGGAGACTTCACTCAACTTCAAGGATAGCAGCAGCTTTATTAATTTGTGGTTGCCTAGAAATGTGAACAAAAATGACTGCGTCCAATCACTTCCAGCAACAACCCAAGTCTGAAATCATAGTTGCGTTCTCAGTGCATTTTGCTGCTTAGCCAGCTACATTAATCTTAGACTGAAATATCTGTGTCAGAAAACAAATGCCACCCAGCACAGTGTACTTTGTCTTTGGCACAGGACAAAACTCTGGGCTTTGAAGACGGGGTATGATTGAGTTCACATTCACCTTGTTCAGAGACTCAAGTACATTTGGTAGAGCGCTCTCATGAGAAAAAAAAAAAATCACTGACCAATGAAATTGAGCTGGTGTTCAAGGGCTTCTGTTGCAGGATTAACATAGATAGAATTTAACCTGGCAAAAGGATAAAGGTGAAGACGTATTATGGTACCTTCCAGGCTGTACTCATCATTATTCCATAACTACTTACTGCTACAGTACGATATAGTACTTGTAATAATCAGTAGATGGATTATTCAGGGTGTTTGTGTGAAGCACCTCCAGCTATTAACACTTCTCATCTCTTACCAGAAAGGGGAGGGCAAGAAAGGAATTTCCTTAGACAATGGAAATGGAGAAGCTTCATCTTAAGTCAAGCCTTGGATTCTTCCTCCCAAAGAAGAAAGGTTTTTTTTTCCCTGTGAATGGGAAAGATTTTGTATCAGCTGGCTCAAGGAAGTATAACTAACTAGAAGTGATGGGATGAAAGTGAGCACAGGGATGGGGGGGGGGGAGAAATGGCTATCTGGAAACATTTAGCAAAAGTGGGTATATTAGGCTGTGGAATAATCTCCCAAGGGAAATGGCTGAGCCCTATTGATTGAGTCTTTCTGAAACTACCTAGACAAAGGATGAAAAAAATTACAGCGTGGTACAGTCCTCCATCTGCAAGGAGCAGAAAAGACAGTTTTCAGTAAGCCTCTTCCACCACTAATTTTGAAGGCCCCCTATTTTGCCAAGCTCTCCGTTGATGGAAAATGAGTTCTGCTTGACAGTTTGTGGCTGGGGGGGCAGCGGGAAGCCTCATGAACCCTGTGAAACCCATGATGAAATGATCCAGCAGTCTGGAAGACTGAAACTCTCTCCATCACATTGCCCAGGTCAGGGTACAGACTGCAAGGCAACACATAGGTTTCACTGAACATGCACAATCTTTGCTAAGAGTAAAGGGTCAAGAAGTTGAGCCAGAGTTCAGAGAACAATATTAAAGAATAATGTATTTGAGAGTGTTTGTATCCCCTTTGAGTGACTCAATCATTTATTAGTACATATGGACTTTACTGCCCCACGAGAAAGGCTACAGGGGAGTACAGAGTTCAAAACCAATTAAAAAGTCTTATCAGATGGGAGCTTACCCTAAGAATCTGTGTAATTATGAAAACATCACCATAAAATCCACCAAGGAGTAACAAAAAACTTAGATAAGCTTTAATGGCATAAAAGTTACAGGCTACATCCTTGACCCAAACAGATCAACATAGCTTTCTCCAGTCAGTGGAACCACTAGGATTTACATCACTAAAAATCTGACCCCAGCTCTGGAGCCAGTTCTGGCAATACAATAGCCTTTGTGATCTGAATGTATATAGAGCTGCCCTCAACATACTTCTTAGTATCTCCCTTTGACAATAATATTAATATTTTTTTTTTAAAGAGATATCTGCTCAAAACAAAGCTGTGAATTCTGTGAAGTCTGAATTGACTTCTTGTGGGATGTGCCGTTCAGGATTTATGCTTGCTTCTTATATTCCTTCATAGTTACCTGCCAATGCCCAACATTGAATGCACAATTACATGAACCTTTGGGTCTGACTCAGTATGATCATTCTTCTTTTAGTTATGATCACTCTTTCCTTAGCTATGATCACTTTGTGGCACTGAACAGTCTAATCCTTAGTTAGTATTTTACATAGATTTGCAATGAAGGTAAGATGGTGACAAACACCAGCAAAAAGTATTGAAAATGCACCCTAAAATCCACTTTCCTTCCTAAAAAGGTGTCATCTTAAAGCACAAAAGTCCCATTTTCATGAAAAAGTTATGATCACTGAATTACAGGAATGGTAGCACATTTGGGTGCACTAATTTTATTCACAATTTCTCTAGAGACCCTTCAACAGGGAGACAACCTACAACAGTTACCGTTCATTAAAACAGCATTCTATAAAACTGAGGGCCTAGCTCAGGCTTATGGCTATTTCTCACTCACCCTTTCTGTTTCCCCAACTGCATTTCCAATGTTTTGCATATGGCTACATCAAAGCTAAGCATAAATAAAAAGTTAACATTCAAGAGCTATTACATCCTATAACAGCATGCTCATAAAGTGCACGTAAATAAAAAGTGACCTTTTGTTTAAAGCTTGTGATTTCAGCTCTGCAGCTTTAAGTAAAAATAAAAATTCTCAACGAAGTTGTGTTAAAACAGAAACTGGTAGGAAAATATCTGCAGCATACATAGGGCTCTAACTTCTGCAGGCAGTCTCAGGCATGTGTGCAGGAAAGGAAAAGGTACAATCTGTGCAGATCTGTGTAAGCAAGGGGCTGGAGCTGACTAGTTCTCCTTCCCTCATTCTGCTGATCAAATCAGGATCTGTTTCTTTCTTGTCTGAGGGGGAGCAGGGCTGGCCCATGGCTTTGAGCAGTTCTAACAAGATTAGGTGTAGATCCACAGACATTACTGCAAAACATGGTGTACCTCCTTTACGCAAGACAATCATTTTAGTTCTTTAAGTGACCACTTTTTCTTGAAAGTTGCCTCTTGTATTCCACAACAATGCTGGGTGGTGCTACTTTTCCAAAGATGGGATCAGTTTGAGCAAAACAAATCCCAATTCAATGTTTTGCTACTCAGCTCATTCTCTCCATGCTTATCTGTCCACACCAAATCATTCAAACTTTGGTCTTACCTGCTCCAAACTCACATCACTCAAGATTATTCTCAAATGGTGTCTGGCACCAACTGAAGAAGTTACTGGAGAGCTGTTGCCAGCTCTAGGGAGGGTAAAAAAACCACAGTACTTGCATGTTAACTTCACTTTGTATTTAGTCCCTCTGAAAGATTTGAATCAGGCATTCCCTACAACACTGTCAAAATACTGTGTACCATTAGTAACTTCAAGCATGTTCCTACTGTTGTTAGGTATTTAGCAGAGTCTAGGAAAATGATATGCAATATAACATGCTCTATTGGACAACCTCCCCACAAGTATGTTTCTTCCCCTCAAATTTTCTCTGCCATCCTGAAAATAGTAATATTCTATTTGTGTTATCATTTCCTCACCTTCCCCCTCTGGTAGCTTTTCAGTGTCTGACAACAAGCTGTTTTGTAAGGCATACTCAGGGATAGAAGTACACAGTATTCTTACTCAGCTAAAGTATTACCCTACTCTTCCTGCCAGCGAGAGGAACAACAACAACAAAAAAAATCCCTTTCAAAAATCTCAAGCATCACACACTTGCAAACAAGTTGCAGTAAAACTGCAGCAGAGCAGCAAGACACCAATGATGCTACTGCCACTTTTCCCACATCCCTCGCTGCAGAATTTAACACAGAGAAAAGAACAGACGCAAGCAGCAACACATGATGTCGGGGGGGGGGGGGCGGGCACAGAGACCTGTACACTCGGGAGAGACGCTGTGTAAAATGTGCCAACATGTAATAGCAGAGCATATTGGAATGATACAGACAGGACTGTCTGGGGCATTGTGCTTCTGTTTTCTAATGGTTATGGATTCTGCAGAAATGCTAATGTTTGCACTAAAGGCCCTCTCAGCAATATTTTGCAGCCTGAATAACTCTTTATTTTGAATTGTTTAATTAGTTAATGAGGTTGGGGAGAAGTCCATCTTAGGGATCATTAGTTAAGGCTTTAAAACATGGAGACTGAAGACAATTACTGTCTGAGGGACTAGCAAAACTTCCCCACTTGTCAGCCAAACACGTTATTACATGAAGTGCACAAGCTGCACCAGTGTTTGCAGGTCTTGATGTCCAGTCCTGGGCCAGGCAGGGTGCAGGTACATAATCTGAGGCAGTTGCTTGTGACTTCTTACATCAGTCCTCCCCCATCCAAATCCATGGGGCAGCGACAACACACAGGGAAATGGCACACCTCAGCAAGCAGATCCAATGAGCGTGCTTCCTCTCTTAATGACCCCCAAAAGCCAATCTCCATAAAGGTGCTTAACCATTACAATGTATACAACATGCCTAAGATTCAAGCATGTTTTTAACTATAGGAAATGTTATGTTGCACTAACAGAGAGAGAGAAAAATTGGGTGAGAAAGTTCAGATTAGTGAAGCACAGAGTTTAGTTTCGCTTGATAACACAACTAACAGAAGTAATAAATAAATAAATAAATTTTTAAAAGAGATGTTCTCCATTTCTGTTGTCCACCTGGACCAACTTTTCATTATGGTACTAAAACAACATGCCAGTTTTGTGAAGAGGGGTGGAAGGGAGACAGACAGGTAACTCGAAAACATGAGGGTAAACTATCCAAGTGTGAGGTGTATCTAAACAAATGCTCACTTAGTCCTTAAAGATCTGTGTAGAGTCTATGCTTCAGGCCAAGCTGTTTATACCTGTAGCACTTCTTAATAATTAACTTTTTATAAACTATTTACAAGCAGAACTTTCATATAAAGTGCAAATCTAAACCCCATTACAGGAACAAATATACTGTTCCAGGAGACCAGTTACTGTAAGAGTTTAATATAATATGAATCTGCAGTTTTTCTAAAGCAGCTAGTTTTAATAAAGTCTGTACTTACACACATAAACACACACCATCAGTTTGCTTTTGCTACCATCAGCTACAACCACTCAATGGTGTGTACTGCATTATGACATACTGCTTGTATGAACAGACAGACACACACACAGGTAGGCCTCTCAAGAGAATATATGGATAGGCCACATACTGTACAGTGGACAACACAAGAAGCTTGAGTTAACTAAACTCTGCTACTGTGAGGGCTGGGTAAGTATGAGTGGTGCTCAGCCAAAAAGCTCCAGTGAAAACACAATGAAGCTCAGCGGGAAACAGACCCAAGAAAAAGAAGAAAGTGATTGGGGAAGAAAAATACTCACAGAGCAGCTTGAAAAGAGTATTGCTAACATCAGGGTTCTTGAACAGCAAAACTGTAATAAGACTCAACACTGGGATTTCATTCAATTTCTTGTTTTCCCAAAACAGAGGTGATGGGAGAATTAGGCTTTTGTCTAAGCCAGAATAAATTGCAGTGAAGGTCAAAGAAGGAACTAACAACTGTCTGTCACCTCCGTTTTGCTAAAGCGAGCTTATTGCATGCTGAAGTTCATGTAAAAGTCTATTCTTCTTTCTTTTGGAAGTCTCATCCTTATTTTGTTACCTAACTGAGCTCTAAAAGCCTCACCATGAGCATCCCTTCAGAGATTCAGAAAAATCTGGCCCCATCCTACCATTCTTCTATTCTAGCTCATATGCATTTCACACAGAATCAAGAAAGTTTTAAACTTCATGGGGAAAAACAATGTTTCTGGAAATAATGTTCATATTAAGCTGCTTTTTTGTCTCTTTCTCTCTCAATTCTACTCTGCATAGCTTAGAGAAACTCAAACTTATCCCAGCTGCCATATCTTCATACCTCCAGCTATGGCCCCTGGTGTCTCTCCTCCAACTTATAAATTTTCTTTCTGGCCCATGATGTCATTTCTTATGCTACCAGTTCTTCCCAGAAAGCTGCTTCCTTAATAAAGTGACTAAGAGCAACACGTTTACAGTGTTGAAACAAATCAGTAAACACAGTTGCTCAGTTTTGGTTTTTTCTCTCTCCAGGTTTCAGTAACCTTTCAGGAAAATACCTCCTTGCAGACCATTAGTAGAGGAAATAGAGCTAAGCAGTAAAATGCCAGTGCATTATACTTGTGGGGATGAGAAGATGTTAACAACTGCTACATTGCAAATAGTTTTCTTAACAGTTAAAGAGTCAGGAGAACACAAAGGTACTCCTTGAGTTTTCAACATCACCAGAAAAATCTTTCTATGGTATTTACCTTAAGGGTTGGGGTGCTATACCAAAATCAAGTTTATCTGCAGGCTAGTTGGAGGCAAGATCAACTCACCAACTTGTAATACAAAGTCTGTATGCTTTGGTTACAGACCTACAGAAATAAGGCTATTAGCAAAGGCAATTCTTACTCAAAATTAAAACTGGAAGTAAACTCAACCATGAAAGTATTTTTTTTCCATATGTGCTTTTTTCTGTAGCTGCTTCATACTCTTGTTTTGTTCTCTGGATCAAAATACAATAATCGGAAAGATCAGCTGGCTTAGACATGCTTCCACTTTGGTTTTGATGTAAGTTTGCTAAATATCCTCAATCAGAAAAGAGCTTTTTTCTGCACTTTGGCTGCTGGACATAGTTGTCTTAAAGAGTTTTAACTACAATAGTTTTGTTCAATATTAACAACCATGGTTTTAAACAAACCAAAACCCAAAAAGCCTTGCTCTGTCCCCACAACTTGCGATAAGTAGAACACACTTGATTTCCTGTAACAGCAAACTGCAGCACCTCAAGCACAACACAGTAGAAACTGAACAACCCATTTAGTTGAAAAGTTTCAGGTAGTTTATAATACAGAAACAGAAAATCCCCTTTACATTTTAACAACATCATTATACTTTCAGTGGCATTTGAGTCTGGGCATTTAGATCAGCACAGTGAGCTCATTAGGTAGTGTGAATAGCTGTACCTACAGAGAAAATGTTACAGGATTTGGGATAAAACTTATTAAATTACTGCAATCCTGCTACAGTTTTCATCCAATTCTGGATGAAGCATTCTGTCTTCTATGGAGCAAACCACAGATCTTTTACAAAAGAAGCTTCTACATTTTTCAGAAGACTATTTCTCTAACAAACTATCAGGTAGCACTGTGTGAATCATTTATTTTCAATTTGGCAGCTGAATGAAAACTAAGAAAAAAAGAAAAAAACCCTTCAGTTCAAGCTGAACTGAATTTGAATGGGTTTAATTTTTATCTCATTGAGCCAACAAAACTCAGACTTCAAAAAACCCCATGCGATTTCACTTGACACAGACATTTCCATTGATAAAATGAAAGTCAGATATAAAGAAGACAGAGACTTACTGCTTATTTTGCAGCCCAGGGAGGACACCTGGGGAGGAGGTGGAAGGTCACAGTCGCACTTTCACCCATGAAGATTGCAGCCCATCCCTCGCTTCTCCACATGCACAACGTATCATGGCAAAACACCTACAGGTAGAAATATTGTTCTCATTTTCCTCAAATGGTACTATTAATGACACCATTATAACATCAAAATTTATGTATTGCCTGGAAACAGGCTCTCCTGCATACCTCCCTTCAGCACACCTACAAAAGTCCTTCTTCTCTTTAGAAAAGCAGATCTCTTTTTTTTATACAAATGAAGCTCCCCCAAGAAGAGAGCAAAACCAAGGAAAACCCCCATCATGCTGACAGGCTCCTGAGGGCACTAATGAGCCTTAATTGCCCTGATGGGCCTCACCTGAGACTCCAACCACCTTGCCCCTGCCCCTAATGAATGGACTGACTGCACCTCTCACCTTGGCCCTGACTCATCGTTGTGCCCCATCTGTCTGTCACCAGTGTCTGCTGGGCCCTCCCTGCCGCCCCATGGCCCAGCTCAGGGACTGCTGTGGGACTGCACTCTGGTGGGGCAGCCACTGCCTGGTCCCTGCCCCCCTCACAGCTCCCTACCTCGGTGCAGCAGCCTATGCCATAGCTTTCCCCAAACCAGGTGCTGTCGCGCCAAGCCCCACAGCTCCCCTAGCCAAACTGGGCAACCCCACAGCTCCCCCAAGCCATGGGTCCCAGCCTTCTGTCTCTGCCAGAGCCTGCCTCACAGCTCCGGCTGAGCTGCCAGATCCTGTAGGAGAGCATGGCCTGCAAAGAAGGAGAAAAGAGTGGCTGACACCATCATGGAAAATTAAGTTACTATAACTTATGCCAGAATATTGTAAAAACAAAGGAAAAAAATGCTATTTTAAGTCTTCCACTCTACAGAGATTATATTCAGCAAGTTGCCTCTCTTCAATTTGATTAGGAAAGTTTAAAAGGTCACAACAGACTACGGAGTATTTGCAGCCTGGAAATGAGTCAGCTTTCAGAGCACAGGGTTGAAACACCTTGCTGAAGCAGCCTGTCCTTCTTGCACCTAAGACACCAAAACTATAGGCTGACACATGGAGTTTTATGTTTGCAAAGCATTTTCTGAGCTAGCGTAATTATATTTGAAGTTGTAGCATGATATAAACTGCTTTTAAGCCCCATAAAAAGCTTGTGGTGGTCTGCACAACAAACCTCTCTAGTGCTGTAAGCTAGGTATTAGTGAAGAAAAAATGTTTTGTTTTAACCTTTCCCATCAAATACTCAGAAATTTAATCAAAATCACCCACTTTTTTCCATATGCATTTTTAATGTCGAGGACACGTCACGTGTCATGGGAAAAAATTTGCTGCCACAAATTTCAGCTAGTTCTGGTAAAGAGCTATTTCTCTAGGAACAAGGGCCCCAACAGTGCTGAAAAAAAAACCTAAATATAGCACGTGCAATAGTGAAATTTGCTCATATTACTTCAGACTCCTGGGATCAAGACAGCAGGTCAGTCATAAGTGCTCTGTGACATTAAGTTTTCCAAAGATACCAAAGCTTTGACTAGTAAACCATAAATTTATGAACACCAGAAAACCCCAGTAGGCAAAACTGAATCTTTAGGTTAGCGGAGGCAATTCCAGTGATATCATTTTATTAGCCCCTTACTACTTCACAGCTCAGAAAGGAATGAGCACCCAAACTAAAGCAGTATCTCCCCATCAGATACGATTTTTTAAGGAACTATGTGAGCAATACAAAAAAGTAACATAGATTACACAAAGCTCAGTATGATCAACTGAACCATTCCTATCTTTTTTGCAACTGTACATCTTCCTACAAAGTTTCTAACTCAAAGACCAGAGAGAATTTGCAAAGCACCATGTCATGACCTGGCTGAGCTTAAACAGGAGATATCTGAATGGTGAAGGTCCCCCTCTGCAAGGTAAGGCTATCTGATACATGCAACTTGACGGTCTGAAATAATGTTGTTGAATCGGGTGGCCTCCTGGAGAAACTGGATTGCGTGTACAAAGATTTTTTTAACAAAAAACTGACAGAGTCAGAGCTGGAAAGCTGGTGGCAGTCTGATATCACAAGACCGAATGAGGATTTCCTTTTAGAGGACAGGAAGATCTGCAGCCTTTGAGGGAAGGCGCAGCTGAACTCACAAGCCAGTTTATCAAATATCCTTCTAGTACATGAACGGGGAGCTTTTCCTCCAAGTGTAGAAAGGCATTTGACCAGCAAACCCAAAAAGTAAAATGGACAAAACAAATATAACCACAGAGGCAGAAAAAGCTCTAAAAAGCTGGAACTTGCTTTTGTGTACAGACTGCACTCATTGCTGAATATGCTTAGGGGCAAAGCCTGGAATTCATTCCCTTTTTTCATCCTATTTTGGGATTTACATTTGGTGCCATCCTTTCTGTTGCCACAATGCAGTATTGCTACCAGTGAGAGTGCAAAATGTCACAACACATTTCTGAAAAGGGAAGACTTCTCTCCGTCCTGACTAGCCAAGCCAAGCCTATGCTTGCAAAGAGTCCCATAAGCAAAGAGCATGAGACCCCCAGCACCCTGCCACAGGCTGCCCTGCCTCATTTTGGGGAAAAACCTCCCCCAGGCAAACTGGTGGGAGCTCACAGTCAGCAGCATGGCTTTCACGTGCATGGATAACAATGCTCTGGAGGAACTGGACTACAGATACGGGGAAAGGGGAGTCTCGCAATGGAGATAATCTGTCCAAGGTCCCACTCTGTTCCTGCCACTACCTGAAGCAAGCACACCATGCCACCCCACTCCATGGCTTCCCAGGATCTGCTCCGTGTCTTTGAAAGACAGTCACCAAATAAAGATACTATCTGACCCGCAGTTAACAACCAGCTTGTTAGCTAATAGCCTGAGGGAATCTGAGGGCGTTTTATGCTTTAATACTCTGTTCATTAACTGTAGTAACAACCAATTTCAAGGTGATTATTGCTATTATAAGCTATGATCAATTTTTTAAACATGTTTCCATTTTTATCCAGCTTAAATCTGGTGCAGTAGAGCAAGGGGAGCAGCTGTGTTGAGAATTAGACTTTTCCCCAGGTTAATATCTGATTTTCCATCAAAGAGAATACAGGACACATTCTGTTAGGTTTCTAATTGTTTCTACCATAAACCTCCACCACACTGAAATATGATCTCTAATAATTTTTAGTTTGAACTTCCTATATATAATCCATCTGACTAGATGGTCCCCAGCAAAAGCCGTTAAAGCAATTTGTTTCACTTACGTAGAGGAATAAATCAGTGCTTAATTATCTGTGGTTTATTATTAACAGCAATGGTGAGCTGACCATATGCCATGACTTCATCTTTTCACACAGAAAAATGAGAATATACTGATTGTTTTTATTATGTCTTTCAACACTCAGCCAAGGTTCCAATGAAATGAAGACTGAGAGTTTTGCAATGTTACTCAATGATAAATAATAATATTCTACAACTCTTTGCCCTTGCTTTTAGGATTCACCTTTAAATGCTCTTTTACTGGAAGTACTTACTAGCATCTCTCATGGCAAGAGAAGATATAATTATAACTTAGGTTGTTTCCAGGAGATATATGATACGTAGCATAGTACATTTCTTTGTGGGCCTTCAAATATACTGGCTTCAAAACATGGCATATGTTCAACTCCAGAATACTTGAGATACAGTATGCATTTAATGTAAAGACCAGAAAGACACACCTTCCCGATATTTTAGACTTAATTGAGTCCATGCTGCAAACCCTTATGAAGTCAGTACAGTACCAAATAACACAGGTTTTGATCCTCTGCCAGGGCAGCCTTAAACTCTTTAGTAGACACAGCGGCAAAATAAAACTTTCTTGAAAACATTATGGATTGATGAACTGCTTTGGAATGAGTCCAGCTGCCCAGACTTTCTCCACTCCAGATAGACCCAAAATGAACCAAAGGTTCTTTGAGGTGCAGACCTCTGAACCATGCTGGCAGACACAGGCACAACCTCCATTCAGCAAACAGCAGGTGGTTTACATTTGTCAAAACAGGAGTGGAGAGCCTTCAAATTCAAAGGCAGCTATGAAGTTGTTCCCTCTTGGGAACAGGAAAAGACTCTCCTGCATCCGACATGTTTCTGGGGAGAGGTGGGGTCTGTCACTCTGAGAGCCACTGGGTCAATTCTCAAAGATCTTTAAGCAAAGCCGCATGCAGGCTTTAAGTGGAAATCTCAGACAGGCTGAGGAGACACAATGTGCCCATCAGCCAACAGGGCCAAGGAAATTAGCAGGTACATGTGAAAAATCCAGAGAGGAGTCTGTGCCCTTTAGGCATTTATATTGTGAGTTGTGCTTTAGAGTCAGCCACCCGAGCTGCACCCCGTTTCCTACCTCCACGCCAAGGGCTGTGCAATCATGGTGCTCCCACACAGGAGCATAAATGGCAGACTTATTCCTGTGCATAGTTCTGTTGTACATTAGGCCACAAGCTAAGAGCCCTGGTCCGCCTGTGATTTGCATTGGCAAAAGAGGTCAGCTGACAGCTGAGGAACCTCCACTACTTTTTGGGTAAGAACAGTATTTCTGGACCATGTGCACCATAAAGAGACACAGAGCTTCACCAAGTGTTTTAGGGGGTCATGACCACTAACATGTTATGTCCTAATCAGAGCACTATAACATAGGTCGACCTGTAGATGAGGAAGAAAAACGAAAGCTCTGCAAAGTCACAGGTCCATTTGTGATGATGCAGATCCTCTGGCTGTTTGTTCCCTGCACAACCAGTTGCACCTTTAAAACAAATCCCACCGGAGTACCAACTCCATTGTAAGGGCCAACATCAAGGGGAATGGGAACTACATGTCTCCTCGAGTAACACGTTCAGGCTTCCTGTCCTACAGCACAGAGAAGATGCTGTACCAGCAGAAAGTATGGCACTGCTTACTAGCTCGTTCACTCTTGTGTCACCCAACAGAGATCCTTAATCTCCCTCTCCTGATGTGTGTTTCATGACTTAATCTCCCACACACTTGGAACTGCGCTGAGACCATCTGCTCTTTTCTCACAAGCGGAGGGTAAAGACTTTCGTTCAGCCTGACTCAGTGCCCAAAGGAGTTGCTCTCCTTGTTAATACAGGTGTGGCAAGGGGGAATACTAGGCCAAAAATTAGGACTGTTTTTACAGCTAAGGCTCTTGCTTCTCCAGAGAATTGCTGATTTCCCCCTCCTCCCTCCTCCTCCTCCCAACACCAGGCGCTTGCTCACTGTCAGATGACAGCCTCCTCAGAGGAGGCACCACTGAACTTTCTTGGTTGTTTCCTGATCTGAAGCAACCATGTTCCCTCCCCAGACAGGATTCTCTGAATGAAAAGTTCCCTGAGCAGGAGCGAATGTAGCAAATTTCCTCTTACTTTCTCAGGACTCTTAAACTCTCAGCATGCAGCACTATACTTTTGGTCTGCCTGTGGTCACAGGCTGGTTTTAGGCACAGAGCACGGCAAAGGCGAGTGGCAAAGGGCTGTTCTAGCAACATGACGGAGGCAAGAGATGGACAGAGCTTTTTAAGTAAGGCTGGTGGCTGGTCATATCCTCCTCCCTGTTTTTTTCCCACTCCTACATTGTCACACTCAGATCGGCGACATTTTAGTTCTTGTCATCCTTGGGACAACAGAACTCAAATCAGCCCATGCAGCCAAGAAGCCTTGAACAAGACCGATTAAATCAGTGTTGTAATCTAGATGTAGATGAACAGCCATGTGCATCAACATCCATAATCTCTGTACCTCCAGCCTGTTTGCTGTCACAAGTCATTCATTTGAGACTTCTGTGGAGACTTCAAGAACCATTTACAACTTGCTTTGTTGCTTTTTTCCCCTTCTTAATTGGCTCTGGATAAACTCTCTGCTGCCTGAGCAACCCCAGTTTTGTGACAAGGGGAGGAACGAGTTAGCCTTGTCTCTGGGCATGGCTTTATTTTCAGAAAGGAAGGGAAGAAGCTGCACAAACACATGGCCTGAGTAGCCACAGGTCTGAACTTGGAGGAGACTGGTAATCCATCAATCGCTTCAGTTTGATGAAAAGATTTCACCTGAAAGAAGGCCACAATCCAACACTTGTAAAAAGTAATTTGAACAGTGCCGTTCATCCATGGATCTCAAAGGGCAAAGTGAATGGAAATGAAATACAGTACACCAAGGAGTGGTACTCCCCACAGGAGGCACTGTAAACATGGTTAGACTGAACAATAAACTGAGGCTAGACCATCATGTGGCTTACCTCAAGTCATTGCAGCTCCAGTAAAACCATCCAGTACCCTGATCCAGCAAAGCACTTGAGCACATGTGCAACTTGAGACCACAAGCTACAGCATTGGTATAAGTAAGTGAGATAACATCAGTTTAAATGGGATGTCACTTGTAGGGGAAGTTCCTCATTTTCCTAAGTGGTCTGGATCAAGGCCTGAGATGCCTGGCCCTTGGTACCTGTTCTAATTACATTTCCTCTCCACGTAGGCATTATGAATAAGATCTAGAGGCTGGACTTGTTCAGGAAAAGGGGAAGAGACCTATATTTGGCACAAAGAGGTATTATCCCCAGTGTCAGGTGTGTGTACGTTTGGTTTTTTTAATATCAACTGAATGGAAAGAGTTGTTTCTTCCAAAACCTGTCCACTACCCATTACTGTTAAATACTTTGCCGATCTTTTATCATCACATTCATCAGTTGCTGGATGTCATCTCGTATTTTCCATGGCTCTTGGCACCTCTGTGTGGTACTACCGATTAATGGCAGCAGCATGTTGATCACTAGCTGCCAAGTGCTGCTGGCCAGCAACCTAAACTTTTGGGTGGTTCTTCACCCTGGCAGACAGAACTGTTTCCAGTGTAATCGGGTCATCCATGAGCAAGGGAAAAAGAGAAATGGAGATTGTTAACACATACATCTATAGGAGTGATATATCAGCAGAGAAAGAGTGCCCGGGCCTGTTCCTCAGCTGGTGCAAATCACTGGATCATCAGAGAAGACCACAAGGCTATGTGATTCATGGCAGCCTAAGACCTGGTCTTAATTTTCCTCAGCCCTGCTTCTATGATTTACACTTGTGCCAAGCAAATGACACAGGGTGTCAAATGCTATCAAGCTGATTGATACTGTAAACCAGGACTCAACGTGCACAAAATACAAAGGCAGTGAGGAATCAGGCCCTGTGTATTCATTAACAGCCATTTCCCATGGGATAGCATTGATACATTGCTCCACACTTCCAAGTGATGGAAACAGCTCTGCGTCAACTCTGCTCCTGCTGACAGCCCCAAGGGAGTTTGAGTTAGTTTCTGATCCTCCTTCTCTTACCCCACAAACTCCCTTCTTACACCCTTGCCCACAAAGGGATATTTTACAAAGGTATCTTCCAAATCTCCCCCTAAATGCAATAGGCTAAATCCTGTCCCCAGTTAAGCTTTTGCCAGTATATGTAATCAGATTTAGCCTGCCCCTCTGTACAGAGAGCACACAGATGTGAAGATGGTCTGTGGCATATCTTTGCAAAGTGTGCCCTGTGGTTTGTGAGAGCATCTGCCAGCCAAAAGGAAAACCATCTCTGGTATTAGGCTAAAAATGTCTTACCTGGTGTTAATTCAGCATGCCTACACTGAAGTCAATGAAGATGGAGCCATTTACTCCAGATGTGTATCTGGTCCACTATGTGTAGATTCAGCTCTTAGCAGTCATGTATCCACTAATTCCTCTCCCATTTTCTAACTATATTCTGATCAGCTTGCTTGGGGCTTTTTTCCTCGCATAGTAAAGCTTGCTGAAAGTGCCTCTGTTCCAGGGCACTCTTTTTGAAATATGTCTTAGCTTCCAAGGGTAATGAACTCTTTTATAATAAACGCCTAGCTATAATGTGAACAATACTTGGCTTCCAGGAACTGCCTTATAATTACACAGCTCGGTATTGCATGTCAGAGGTTTGCTTCACCTTTAATATTTTATGAAGAAATTCAGATTCTGACAGTAAAAGTGTTTAACCCAGAGGACCTAGAACCCTGACTATTATTTTGTGAAGTAGCCATCCAGCTACACTTTTGTGCACCACCATTATCCCTGGTGCATACTCACACTCTTTGATACTCTCTAAGTAGACACAACCACATGCTGTCCAGATGGAAACCTGGCTGCATCATTACATTATATTGAAATAACCCAATACCACCTGTTTCTGCTGGGGTTTCTGCCAGCGTTTTCCCATAAAACATTTATTTTGCTAATATTTTAGTTGGTCACCACAGAAGGACACTTGAAGTTAAAGATTTACCATGTGTGCAGCCACAAGGAAAACCCTTTAAAAAAAAAAAAAAAGCAACAAAGCTCAAGAATAGCTAATGCCTACTGTTTAAAATGTGGATGTTCACCTAGGCACTAGGTAATAATACTCTGCAGGGACCGAAAACCAAACACAGGTTTTTGGCAGTATACATCAAGTGAATTATCTTAACTGTGTTGGTACTCACCTCTCATATAATTAAAGAAAAACTTTCATGTGTGGAGTGGGACTAATATACAATAACACTAATGAAAACTCATGGGTTTTTTTCTTTTTCTTTTTTTTTTTTATATTAATCTGCAATGTTATAAAACTGCCAGTTTTCCTCCTCTCCCCCTCAGCAGATAAAGCAGGTTATCGTCAGTTAGTCTGTAGAAATGAGAAAGGCATTACAACTCTCAGCCTACTTGGGAGGCTTGAAGTATTTATGAAATACCCTCTACAACAGTAAGAGGATTTTTTATTTGGAAATTATATTTTTAGAGACATTTTACTTTTAAAAAAAAGGCAAGAACCACTTGATTTATCAAAAGCATTTGACAAAAATCTTCCCAGCATGTGGTCACTCAGGTATGCACCTTTTACTTTTCAGTGTACAAAAGTCCAAGCAGCAGCTGTACTTCACACAAAGACCTTTTTCTTGCATATACAAAATTTTGTTTGAAGAACAGCAAAGGTTATTAATGATCCAGTACTCCCAAGTATATTCGCTGGGCATCAATTTTTACTATCCACTTTTAAAAGTTTCTGTCCTACAAAGGGAGAAGTAACAATGACATGTAAAGTGACCAACAGAACCCCACAAATACCCAGCAGTAAACCACCGATAGGAAGTGTTTCTTGAAATGCAGTAGATCAAACACACATGAATTATTTGGCAAATGGTAGGCACGTCAGTAGAAAAAAGGATGTGATAAAAAAAAAAAAAATCAACAAACATGTACAAACTAAAGCAGTAATCCATATTTATAAGTGAGACTTTCTTCAGCTGTAAGAATGCTACCTTACAAGAGTGAAAAAGAATGAGTTGGAAAATATAGAAATATGATGGGTTTGCTAGAAATTTTGATTGAATTTATTTAAGATAGGTCCAATTATATTAAACTGGAAAAGTAACCAATAAAAATCCACCAGAAAAAAATAATAGTAATTAAAAAAAAAGAGTGGATAAAACCAGCTTCAAGTTCATTTGCTTGGATCTGTTCTAAATATAGCCCTAGCCATTTTTATCACATCTGAGAAACAGAATACCTTTCTAGGTTGTAAAAGAACAGTACAAGAATTGAAAGGAAAGAGAAAGGGATCAGACATGAGTTTGGCCCCATTTTGTTCCTTTCTCCTTTTCATCTTTGTTCCACATTCCATTCCCAATAAAATCACCCATTTATAACCAAATCCCTGGCTGCTGGCACAAAAGTAATTTAAATTTTTGCGTATTTTTAAAAAGCCAACTTATAACCTGCAATCATTACAGTAATTGATCAAGTATCACAAGCAAAGCAAAGTACCTATTTGACAGCTTCTATTCATGGTCACATACCTTCCCCAAAGACAGGTAGTTAGATAATTAAGCGATCCATTTCACTGCATATATGCTATATACAAAAGAAACTGACACACAATGAATCTTGCTAAGCTTTTGTTCAACATATGAAATACTGGATAATCACCTTTTTTATGAAAGCACTTGACCTTTAAATTGATATCCCCCCCCAAAAGATGGTAATCGCTGCTCAAAGAGATATTGAATGTGCTGCTGCTAATCCAGAAGATCATTGCCCATTAGTCATTATTAGATTTTTTGAATCTAAAGGTGAGCATTTGATTATAACAAAGAGAAAAAGAAAATACTATTTAGGTTGCTATGAATGCCTATACTTTTCACATTGCAAATCACAGTGACAATTGGAGTTATAGACTGACTGTAACATGAATATCATTTACACATTTGATCCCTACTCAGAGAGCAGCTTTAAAAGCTTTGAATGACATAAAGTAAGATTATCAGTGACAGCGATTTTAAATATTATACATGTTGCCTGTATCACAAGTGTTTTTCTTTAGCAGCTGATGAGTATTATATTCTTTTGTATAATATATTGGAAATATATTTCTTTTCTTCTGTTCAGGAAAAACGTAAGAAAAATGTTTAAATGCAACAGACAAACTGCACAGCCTTCTGAGAAAAAGGACACAAAAAGCTATTCTTTCCATTTATTACATTTTAAATGTTTCCCTGTTCACTTTTTACGTGACATCACTAATCATATGCTGCATTCCAGAACTTATATTTCAACTACAAGGACAACTAGATGGGTAAAAGATTGGCTGGATGACCATGCTCAGAAGGAAGTGGTTATTGGATTGTAGACTACCTGGAGGCCAATGACAATCAGGTAGCACCAGAGTCCATCCTGGGACCTGTGCTGTTTTACACCCTTATCAGTGACCAGTAGGAGATGATGGAGAGCACTCTCAGCAAGTTTGCAATGACACCAAACTGGGGGATCTGTTGATACACCCCCAGGCTGGGGCTGCTATCCAAAGGGACCCAGACAGGCTGGAGGAAAGGGCGGACAGGGACTTCATGAAATTCAGCAAGGACAAACACAAAGTCCTGCCCCAGGAAAGAAGAGTCCCTGGACACAGTACAGGCTGGGGACAGGCTGGCTCTTCAGAGGAGGGGGCCAGTACATGTTTCCCACAAAAAATATATAGCCAAGAGCAGATCAGAACTGTATTCTTACAGTAAAAAGCTTCTCTGAGCACAAAATTGAAAAACCTTTAAGAAAAAACCCACAGTATGCTTTTACACTTCTTTATTTTAAGCCTTTTAAACTTCATGGCTATTTTGCAAGGTATGTGTGACAGATTACCTATTGGTTTTTTGCATTAGAGCTTACATTTAACATTCTTGGGCTTAAAGTAAAAATAATTAGGAAATTCTTTTCGTAGAAGAAGACAACCTAGATGACCTTAAAGGGCTGGCCTTCAGATCTGGTAATCTGACATTTTCAAGCAGTCTCTTTATAATCAAACGCTCCCAATATTCTTCATGACTGTTTTGCCAATGTCGGTGCCCAGACACACATCCACCAAACTCAATTCAGTCTGACCCTCTCCCACATTTAAATGTGACACCTGATACATGCCCAGTTGTTTGCAAATCATAATGCAGGACACAGTACATTCAAATTTGACTCCGTTTTCCTCCAGGATATGTTTCATTCCACCCCTCCCATAATCTGATTTTAGGTTGTATTGAAATGTTCCCTGCTGGCATTTCTCTCTGCATTGGCTAGAGTGGCCACTTGCATAGCCAGCCTCAACCAGAAACAAATTCCTTGGTAGCTGGTGGTAGTTGCAGGGGACCCTATGCTCCATGCTGAGATGCCGGTAACTGCCCGAGCACCTTCTCCAGTGAACAGAGGGAGGCAGGCTCTGCCAGAGGGCCAGCCTGTCTACTACAGGTGACCTATATTACCCTACAGATGTCTCTTACCACCGAGCAAATGTGGAGACTGTACAGCTAGATCAGCCCTACCCCATTAAACAGCCAAAATTCAGTGAGACTATTTCTGTCCCAGGGTAGGAGAAGTGACTGAAGTCATACTACACAGGTTATTTAATGCTAACCCAGAATTTTACTCCCTGCCTTTCACAAGAACTGGCAATCATCACATAGAGAAGTTTTCTAAATGAAGTCAATGTGCTATTACTATGTAAGAGCAAAATCCAATAAATTATTTAGGTAGAAGCCGAATGCCTAATCTCACTAGGTATCGTCCCAATAGAGCTGAAAGTTTCCCCTTGTATCTAAAGCTCTGCATCTGGGTGTCTGTAGGGCTTCCCCAGTCAGAATAGCTCAGAACCTCTCTGGAAGCCATGGAAAAAAACAGCAGACATATTTTTCCGGACTTGTAATGATAATTTGCTCCACGAAAGGTAATCAATATCTACAGATCCAAAGAGCACCTGGCACCATTGTGCTACAGCTGTTAAGAGTTCACCTTCAGGATAAAGCCTAAGGTGAAAGACCTCACCATCACTCAAAAATGATAAATATTTGTTGCATTGTCGCTTTGCAGAACTAATCATTATGCCTATAATTACTCAGCTTTTGTCTCTCTTAATCCCTCCTGAGCAACAGAGCTTTGTCCAGCCTTGACCCAGGCTCCTAATCTTGTAGGACTTCTTGCCTACCTCCTCCCTTCCAGTTACTGTCCATAACTTCTTGTGTGATGTTTCCATGGAAAATTGCTGCCATATAGACCGAGGAGCAGCTGATGAAGTGGTTTCTGTGAGACATCTATAAATAATTCACTAATCTTACTTCATTTGTGACCCCATTGTACCAAGATCTCCATGATAAAAAATTTGCATCATCATTTATCTTTACTGAGGGCATAAACAAAAATGGGTAAGGTTTTCCTTCTTTCATACAAACAAAATATTAGCACTGCTATTATTTATTGCTTGCTGTTGCCTGTGCTTCACAGTGCTAGACTTTATAAACATCAGGGCAGTTTTTGCTCAGGAGAGGAGCAGAAGTTTTCATCTGTGGTATGGCATGAAAAGACCCTGGAGAGAAAGTGGAGGTGTTTTGAAAATTTCCATGGGAAAGAAAAGAGAAGGAGACTCTGAAACAAGATTTTAATTTATGAATCCCTACAACAGATGATTTTGTACTTCATCATTTTAACCATAAAATTAAAGTTTACCTGTACTTATTTCTTTCACCCACAAACTGCTCTTGCTTAGACCCCACCTGAACTCCCTGCAGTCAGATCCCTTCCAGCCCATACCTACAAACATAAATTGAGTTATGCACAATGGAAACAAGAAATGCAAGCATGCAAACAATCACGGTAGGAAGAACTCATTGAACTCTTCTGAGAGAGCAACTCAGATGTTGAAAGTACTCACAAATGGGAATTTTTTGGAAGAAAATCAGCAGTATTGAAAGATAATAATGATGTTTTAAATAAGAACTATATATATCTATGCATACATTTGGGATGTCTGGGGTTTTTTGACTGCCCTTCAATCAACTGAGATACAAAACTACACGTCTATTGTAAGCAGTGATATGAAAATGTAGTAATTTCCTCTTCGAAATCCCTAAAGATCTCCTTTGCATTTAAAACTAAAATGAAATCACCCTACCATGCTAATTTATTATTTACACCAGTTATTCAGATATTTGTCTATTTGTAGGGGAAAAATATTAAACATTGCTATACTTTGATACTAAAACACTTGTAAAACTTAACTGAGATTATGTGGACGGATTCAGATCAAATAAAATACTTGTATAAATTCTGATATAACTGTTCCTTTGGTTTAAAATCAGATTTTCTGTGGCAAACATTTTCCTGTGTTTGCAGAAGGACTGACCGTGATGCTACAGGGAGGTTTGCCAATTTTAAGAAACAGTAAGTTTTGTACTCCAGATGTGTAAGACACTTTCATTTTCTTCCTACGCCTAATTCACGATTCCAAAAAAAAAAATTGTCTTCCATAAAAACTCCCACAACCTTCATACCCTAGATACTTATCTTTGGATGGGATGAATCCATTTTTTAGAGATGCCTTTTCTCTTTGCGCTGACTAGAGAGAGTCAAAACAAGTTGCTTAGACAACTTTCAAGTAGCTAAAGCTGGAGCAATAAATCCCACCCAGAACTGAGGAAAAGGTCAAACCCAACTAGCAACCAAAGACAGCAGCAACAGCACTACAAATAAACACAATTTGAAAAAAAAGATGTATAAACAGGGAACATCACTGTACTCTCTGCTTATATAGCCCTCTAGCTACTGTATCTCAGCATTTAAACCCAAACTGGATTGCTGCAGGAAATCTTAGTTTTACATATGGACAACACAGGAAAAGAGCAAGGAGATATTTTCAACAGCAAAACCAGGAGTTAAACGGTTTGTTCCCACTGACTTCCAGCAAGAGCAGAACTTCTCACTGGGACTGAGAAAGGCTTGGCTGGAGACATCCAGCAGAGTGACTGCAGGGCCCAGTCTCCCACAACACACACACAAAGAGCAGCAGAGATCAAGGGCATCCTTGTCCTCCTCTGGACAATAGTGAGCAAGTCATTCTTTTTAAATCCCTCTCGAAGGATTCTGCCAAAGGAAATGTCTGAGACAGAGCTAGAAAATAAACTAGTTCTCCCCAGCCCCGGAACAAGGCCGTTTTCACCAGATCATCACCCTTCAACCTCCTCCACATCCTCTTTACTGGATTACTTTTCTGATAACTATATTGGGAATTCTAATTCCAAACCATAGAAGCATTGAAGGTGTGTCTGTGTGCATATGTGCAACACTTGTACACGCAGTCCTGTACCAAAAACCCAGCCAATGCCATGTCAGAATTAAGAGTTATCAAAAGGTACAGTTGCTTCAATGGTAAATAATGCTGATAACGTTAACCCTACTTCAGTGGCTCTGCTGATAAAGATCATTACTCTGGCACCAGTGATCCAGTCCATAGTTCCTTTCAGGTCAACAGCAGTTGAGAAACAAAAGTAAAAAAGGTAGAAGACTCTAAAAACAGTTTTAGATGCCTGAAGGAAACAGAAGTGGCAACCTCGAGTCCCTTCTCACCATCAGATTAATGAAACTTGGTAAAGAGATCCAGCTACAGAAACACAACTTTTACATACTGCTTTTGGGATATAACCCTTCCCACAGAACAAGTTGGAATAAATCCAGAGCAGCCACTTATTATTGTTGTTGTTGTTATTACTATTACTGGTTTTTACAGCCTGTAAGAAACAGCAGCTGAGTTGACACGGCGTTGTCAAAATCAGTGCCATTCACAGAGTGAGGGGTAGGCACTGTGGGATGTAGGATTCAGTACGTCACCAGGAACAGATGATGCTCAGGAACACTGGGTAAAGGTTAATACAATAAATGGGAGGCCAAGGACAGCTGAAGGTAGAGAAGTTCTGTAGGAAGTAGAGCAGGAAACAGCAATTACAGGAAATGCTCTGGATACAATATGAAATATTTATCTTTCTGGTTCTTCTCATGTTTCCATATAGCTTCAGTAATCCAGACCAGGACCCTTTGGTTTAGATGCTATTTAGAGCACAGTGATGAAAGCAGCTGGTGTAAACTCTACTGTGGCCTTGAAACACAGTTATCACATGTAAGCAGCTAAAAAATGTGGCACTTAAAAAAGAGAGGCACAGTAGGGCAGTTAAAGGCACAGTATAACTAGCCATGGTTTGAAAAACCCTTCATGTTTGCAACCTCACAGGAGATATTAGTACAGTAACGTTAATAATGGATCCATTAGGAATTGCAGACTAGAAATGCACAGCCATGCGTTCTTCTGCATCTGCCAGGGCAATCTCAGCTGAAGAAGGTCCTTCCCTGCTACACACACAGCCCCTGGCTGTAGAGGATGGGAAAGCAGCCACACAGGACCTACTTTATATGACCTTTTTTTGAAGTATTTTACAGATAACATTTTTCAGGGCCTGATCTAGTCCATAAATGCTAATAAATAGTAGGTAGTAGATGTAAAATTACCAAAAGATATTGGGAAATAGGGGCACTTAGATGTCTTTATAAATGTATTCTCATAAATGAAAGCATACTTTAAAAATCTTGGTCCTTCAGCAATGGCTTTGAACGAAGAGCCAAGGCTTCCCCTCATGTCAACACGTTCACATGTGTAGAATTTGGACTGACCTTACTACATACATGTGAATACACATACTTAAGAGAGTTCCATTTCTGACTCCACTATTTCCTTTATACCACAGGCACAAATTCTTCCCTTAGTGGTGCTGGTATAACACTGAAGTAACTCGGTCAACTGCAGTGGCCGCGTACTGTTGTCATTACTAATGCAACGCAGGGAACATATATAGGGAAATGTTGCTCTCCGCTCCACTTTTGGATAATTTATTAACTTATTTATTGATGTGCTAGCTACAGGGCCAAGACTGTCATGAATGCTTGTATGGAGTCAACACCTTTCTGTAACAGCAGGGTGAATGAGGAAATTCCTGGTTGTTAAAACAGCCTACATCTGCAATACCAGACTAAAACAATCTCTCAAGTAAATGTATTCCTTGATCTAAAAACACACATTTCACATCCTATGAATCAATTGTCTTCACTCTCCAAACACAAACGACTGTGTCCTACACTCATTTACAGTAGCGTTAATCCAAAATAATGCCACCAAGTCAGTTGAGGTACTCCAGATTTACACTGGTGTGAGTGAGAGCATTTGGCACCCAGTACCTATGGTTGTAGATCCTCAGCTGGTGGAGATCATCACAGTTCTTTCAAGTCAATGCCTCTGAAATTAATGTAGTTATGCTGATTTACACCAGGTGAGGATCTGCCTTGTGGTTTCTGGCTTTAAATTCTCTTCCTGTCAGCCGTCTCATTCCAAAATGGTTTCAATAGACAACTTCTAGCCAGAATTTCCTCTGCTATTTATAGGATTATCTCAAGAGTTTCTACGATAATCCCCATATTTCCATCTTTGTATCAGAGCCTATTCTAGGGTTGTATTACAGCCAAACTATTCACATATCCAGATGACACTATTCCTTCCTCCTCTTTTCCCTTCCCTATTTGGGGTGATTATACAGAGGGGAAATGTCTCTCACAGCTAGATCCTCAGCTGGCATAAATCAGCATAAAATTGACATTAGCGATTTACATCATTTAGCAATATAGAAGAAAATACAGAAAAAAGAAAATAATTAGTTTTTACCAATGCAGTTTAAAATTAGTAACAGGTCTTTATAATAATATTGAAAGAATATTAAAATGTAACCCATATGTACACCTTTGATGTGTGTTTTACTGGCTCAGATAGGCATAATTTCCAGCTTGGAATGACAAAGCTTCTTGCTGTTTAATAAAATCCTCAGTGATTCTGCCCCTAACCAGTCCATACTTATTCCACATACTTCACCTCAAGTGAGTTAAAACACAAAACCAAGGTCTTTCACAAACAAAACCTATTCTGTTAATTTCACACTTTCTTTTCATCCAGCAAAATGTTAAATTCAACCTGTTGAAATAGGTCAGGTTTAACAGAATTTAAGCTTGCTATACAGAAGTGCCACAGGGGATCTATAGACATTCCCATTCACACTTCAGAAATCTTACAGTAAATAATTTACCATAAAATTTCCTATTGATCCATCTAGCCTTCTCTTATCTGTCATTTCCTAATGTCTGTGTCCACTTAAAAATACTTTTATTCCTCTTCTGGAGAGCTAGATTTCCTCTACACTGAGTCCTTGTAAACTAGCAGGTATCTGCTCAACTGTGATACTCTACACAAAGATCTTAATTAATAAACAACCCAGATCAGAAGAGAGCTGCACAGACAGCAGAGAGAGTTGAAAAGTAGAATTCCTGGTAGGGACGGACTCAGTGTCTGTGAAACCCTTCAGAGAATCAGAGCAATCTGCATCACAAGCACATTTTCCCCATACAGAAATGCTTGCAGGAACTGCCAGTTTCTACAAGTATATAAGTAGAAGCAAAAGAAGTAAAGCTGACTGTTGTGATTTCCACTTGTTAGACTTGACATCTTGACAGCCTTTTGGAGGAGAGCTGATAGCCAGTGGCAGAGACTAAATATGTAGGAGAAGCTATGTATTACCAAAGGCAATATTGAATACTGGCTCTTGAATCCAGCTCTCACAAGTCAGCAGATAAAAGCCTTCCCCCCTCCACCACCACACATACTTCCTTCCCCAGGGGCCAAAAAGGTTGGAGTAACTTTAGGCACTCCTGGCCTGGAAATTAGTTGTTATATGTTTGTGAGGGGTGAGGGGTTGGCATAAGGGCAGATCTCATTTCAAATAAGTATGTTTCTTCCTTTCATTTCCCTTCAACTTCCATGTGAGATAGCACACCAGCGTATCAGTATTCAAAGTCCATGTCAAATATTTAATTTTGTACAGTTTATACTACTTGAAATCAGGTTATTGCTTTATCTTTATGGAGATGAATCCAAATTGAAAACAGAGAAACTGGAGGAACCGTGAGGATGCCAGACTCACAACAGCAGGCATTTAAGTGAGAATAGTGTGTGTTCACACTCCTGGTTTCTTATTCAGCCTAAGGAGTGACGAGTCAGTACACACAGAAGTCCAGTGAGGCTGACGAGGAATGGCTGATAAATTTCTATAGACAAGGTAACCGTGTTCCTTCTTTCTGCTGCTCCATCACAGGATCTCTTCATCTTCTTTTCACTTACTGGGATAAAAGTCATTCATTCTGTTGACCTGATTGGAGTTAGACCAGGGATAATTTGGCCAAAAACAAGCAATGACACACAGCAGGATTATTTCAGGGTGTAACTTCTGGCTATGGTTGCTTTCTAAAGAATGTGTAAGGCTAGTCAATAAAGAGATGGAGTTCAATATGCAAAATTCAATGTCATTTCAGATAAAGTTATGATACACAACACTATAAGATGTATGTACTTCATTTACAAGCTGCCGCTCCTTAGATACTGTTATGTAGCTAGATCACTATATTAGCTAATGGGATATTAAGGATCAAAGGTTTGAAATCAATAAAACTAATCCAATAAGGAAGGTGGACAAGACAGAGGGTAATATTGCTAGGCTGCTGTCTAAAGTGTTTGAGTCAAAATAGCTTGCCAGGAAAGAGATCCCCAGAAATCCCTGTGAATTACAAAAAATATAGCTTGCTAAGAGTCTAGGCTGGAATTTGCAAAGTGTATGTAATTTTGATATAACTTCTTATCTCTGAAAACGCTATGGGCAAAATCTTGATCCCACTTAAGTTAGACAGACACTGACATCAGTGGAGTGTAGAATTCATCTCATGGTAAAGGCCAGAGGTAGACCAGTAAACAATGCTGTTAAAATCCCATTCATCAAGTTCAAGAATCAAGTAAAAAGCTTTCTTTTCTCTGAATCTAAAACTATTCCTTGGAAATACACATTCAAATGGCTATGACTAGGTAGACTAAGAATTCATTTTCTGGTACTGAGTGCATAATTCATAACAAATATTAAGTATAAGTTTTAAAGCTGGCTGTTTCTACCTACTAGTGATGAAGAGCTGTCTGCAAGTGTTCAGTTCCTGCCACTTATTCTGTCAGGAGGCGACCGCACATGGAAGGTACATGGCATTCTTTCTGCTCTCTGACTGAATAAGCAGGTAAGCACCTTAACACAAAACTTAAATCTAAATTAGGTCATCAGAACCGACATCTTCATTCATTAAACACGGAGGCTAGGACGACTGGCCTTTTAATTTCGGTACCTCAGGATTTCTGCAGGAGTTTAACAAAAATTTTATCCTGCTAATGTTTGCTGAACAGAAAAAGGGTTGTGGACAGAACAACAGCTGAAGTGAATTGTGAAATTTATGCTCCAACTTTTTAAACTACATGCCCAAATGTGTTTCAAGTAGAGTCACTCACTCTTCCACAGATGTACACAAATGTAACACTGAACTTGAGTTAGATAGATTTAATAGCTATCATACTCAGAATGTTTAGAAGAATATTTACACCATTTATTAAAAGTACACAGAAAAGATCACAGTGAACAAGGATGAACACAATCCTGCATGTCCGGATTGATCTTCGCTATTATCATCAAACTTAAAAACACCAGTCACTGTGCCACAGGTGTACTAGGATTCAGCAAGATGCAGCATAAATCTTCCTTTTTCCTCAACTTTGCACACTTGTAGATTTAGTAGCAATAAGACCTCAAAACCTATATTACTTGTGGATTTTTTTGTCCCAGATTAGTGGTTTAGATTATTGAGAGACTAATAGGTTGCACCCAAGCTAAGGAAATGAGTCCATTAGCTCTGCAATGAGTATTTATGTGTGTCCCTGTTATACTTAGGATCCTCATCAGGCAGGCTTTGAGATAAGCACTGAAACAACTTCTTTTAGACAGAGGTTTCAAATTAATTTCCACTAACAATTTAGCCAAGAAAACCCCATCACATGCAACTCCTCAGCCTACTCAATTGCCTATCCTAGTGACCAGCTAATAACTGTGGCCAAACATTGCCCATAATAGTTTCCCTCAAACTTTCTAACCAGCTATGTAACTGAGTAATTCACAGAATTATGTAAATCTGAATCTCTACAAATGTGAATGCTCCCATCAGAGAAAAAAAAAAAAAAAATCCTAACCACTGAAACAAAGAAAATTGTACCACAGACAAACGCACTTACTTTCTAGCAAAAAGATGAAGAACTTCAGATTAAAAGATTGAAATATCTGTAAACATGATCATCTGAAGAAGCAAAAGTGAAATTAGAGGGAATGCCTGTTATCTTACACAAACATAGACATTAACACCAGAAGCATGCAGACACTAAGAAAAGGTACTCCAAATAGCAGGGTTTGATAGAAACTAATTATGGTTAAAGCTTCCAGAAACTTGAAGTAAAGGAGATTGTCGTACTGATGTATAAAATGCTACAAAAAACAAAAGAAATACAACACTTGACAAAAGCAGATTGTCTCCACTAAGTAAGTGCCCAGAGGGATGTAAACACAAGGACAGTAATTCTGGCCGGACTGCTTCATAAATGGAAAGGTTTAGGGTCTCTAATGCTGCAGGCAGCAAAACCTGAGGGAGTGAAACAACAGCTCAAATCTGGCCAGAGGAGTGGGCTGGCTCGACATCACCAATTTCTGCAGACTATATGTTAATCCTAATTACACTTGGATTTCCTTTGTGAATTTCTTCTGGACAGCTAACAAAGGGATCTTTGTGAATGTCCAGCGTTTGAACTTAATGTCCAGGGTGTATCGGCCAGTGCCATGGATCACATGGCATCATTACTAGAACCTGCATGAAAACTGCATTACAAAGCTAGCAGCTATTCAAGTATTCCTGCAAAGGAGGAATGGCACTGACATGCTAAGAAAAAGAATTTCTAAGTAGGACTGGTCAGGAAGTATTTTTTGTTCCAGCACACTTTTTTCTTTCTTTTTCCTTTTTAATTTTCCATGGAAAAGTAACAACCCACATGTTGAATTATTTTTCATTTGGGTTTTTGTTTTTCACCACTGATTTGATGAAAAGCCTTTTTCATTGAAGAAGACATGTCAGCTTTCTTGAAAAAAAATGACAAATTCTACTTGGAAGACTGTATTTTTTAACATAATGCTATCTTGTGACCATCGTAATATCTGATTACAAGGCTTAAGTAATCAAACTACCATAGCATACATCTCAAATGATACAAACGAATATACAAAGTATGTATTTTGTCTTTCATGAATATTCCTGCAAATAATACTCAATCATTCAAATGCTGGTGCAACGTGAGCATAAAAAGCCAGATTTTTGGCTGCTATAAATCAGCACAACTTCAGTGAAGTTTATGGAGTTACACACGTTTAGACTAGATTAAAATCTGCCCTCAAGATTGAATCACATATGAGCACAGGCAAATCAAAATATGTGTTTTTTTAATTCAGTTACCCTGAAGAGAACAAGTATTTCCTCCCTTTGATCATGTTAAGTAAATGTGGTCCAACAGAACAGAATATTATGTTCTTCAGCAGAAAGTTTCACCAGTTAAATAGCACTGGAGTCAGAGCTGAAACTCTTGACTTTGCAACTCCAAAGTGGCCATTTTTAACCTTTCAGCGTAGCTGTTGAGTTGCCACTTCAATATGCCCTTGTTAGCCCTGCAGAATGTAACCAAAAAAGAAGAAAATAAAATAAACACAACATGGGCTGAAACAAAAGGCAGTTAAACACTCACTCTTCAGTTCTTGGCGTTACTGGGCTGGCCAGGAAATGAAACTATTGCTGCAGGAATTTGAAGGGGTGAATATACAGGGAAGGGGGTCAAGGTTTGGGGTGGCTTCCTCTCCCTTGGCACTGGAAAACCAGAACAACCTTATATCACTGACCCAGCTCCGGATGCTGGGTAAGTGGCTGGTAATGGATGGAAACACATGAGAAAACAGCACTTCCTAACGAACGACTAGAGAAAATACCACAAGAACATTGCTTCTTAGGGTGATCCACAGCTGTATTTTGTAGAAAAATATTTGAGTGGAGGAAAATGACCTCCTGATATTCCATTTTTTTAAGTACTTGCAATCAAACACAAGATTGGGAAGCTTCTGGGAAGGTTAATGTTATAAGCCAAGCGCAGAAAAATTCACATATGCACACATGTACACTCCTAAACAAAACATACTTAATGCCATAAAAAGATGAAAAAATATATCCTTATCTAGGATAAAATTATTCCCATAACACTATGGGAACTAAGTAACACCATAATGAAAATGACTGGAGGAAATATGAAATACATTTATGCTATATCACACACACCTGCTGACCAGAGGCCCAGATACCCAAGTTCACTTATTTTAATCATTTCCTTGGCCCTGATCCCACAGTGGGACTGAGTAGGATAGACAGATGTCAGCTGGCTGCTCCAGGTAAATCAGAGCTACACAATCCAGCATGACAGCCACCACGATTCCCTCCTGCTCAGGCAGACAAAGCTTCTTCCTATTAGTTGTCTCAACAGGTTCCCTTACAAAATCTAGCCATATCTGGAGCTGCAATGAGCCTGCATCATTTTCAACTCTGTTCTCAGTGTTGGACACACAGCTGGCTTTGCATGACCATTTCATCTAGGAGCTCACAGCAGTATCCCAAGCAAGTAGCTGGCATACGATGTGTAACACAGGGGACTGTGGGAGCTGCAGAAGGCAAACCCGACCATCTCACGTAGGCTGACAGATTACTGTCAGACACCCCATTGCTATTGCCCTCGATGCTCAGAATAATTCCCCTTCTAGGATGCTCAGAATAGTTTCTGCTTTGGACTTCCTTCCCTTACTTTGAATTCATCCTGGGCTCATCCCCCACTCAGAGGCATTTAAGGGGAAGAAGAGAAACACCAGCTTTTCCTTTTCCTCTCCTTTCATGCACCCTATTTCTGTCCTCTCCCTTGGGAAGATCAGGAGCCAGTCCTCCTTCCTCTCCTCCCCATCGAGTTTACGTAGTCCATCCCAAAATCAGGAGATGACGCACTGCCCACCCATCTAACGCAGCAGCTTTGTGGAGCCACCCGACAGCTGTCCGCTGCGCAAGCAGCAAAATTTGCACAGCTTGATCAGGTCCCTGCATACATTAGTGTCAGGGCCTCACTCACACCCTGGTGCACCATGGCCTAGTCTGGCATGAGAGCTAACAAGCCCCACTGGGCTGAGACGATAATGTTGATCATGTCTGAAAGGTGACAGGGGATTTTGCCTCCTTGTGTGCGTGCAGCTCCTTGTCCTCTCAGGCTATGCTGCTTACAGAGGATATCAACATGAAAACCAAAAACCCAGAAATGTCTTTCTGCTGTTGGAACATCGCAGAATTTCAGACACTTTCCACTGCCCTCTGGAAAGCTGTGCCTGCTTTCCAGACATCGCTCAGGTCAGACCCTGTCTAGGGGCTGAACAGGATGAACAGCCTATTCCAGATACGCTCTGAGGTTACTGAAATAACATCAAGAGGATACTTTTGGATGTAAAATCAAATAAGAAAATTCTGTGTTTATCAACACAAACTAACATACCCCATCTTTAGAAACTGGCCGTTTCTTTCGTAACTGTGTCCCACTACCCCTTCTCCTTGTTTCTGTGGAACAGCAGCAAATGCATGTACAGTAAACATAATGGAAAAGCACTTCACAGACATCATAGATCTCAGTGGAGGCATCAACAGCAAAAGATTGATTTAGCATTTGGTCATATATGGTTAGAGAGAGGGACCACAGAAGGGTGGGAAGTCTCTCATTTCTTAGTTTTGAAAGGAGAAAAAAGGCAATCTTGGACAGGACCCACTGGAATAGAGGGTTCAAATCCTTGTATTGCTACAGTTGACCAAAACACACTTCAGATAAGTCACTTAATCACCCCCCATCTCAGTCACCCTGCTGTTACATGGAGATAACAATCCCTCCTATATCTGATCTTGATGGAGACTTATAAATGCTGCTAAAATAAACTCCAGACAGCCCTTTGCGAGTGTCTCGACTCATGTCCATATAGTAACCTATTTTCCCCTATGAGAAGTCTTGGCACTCTGGCAGAGCTTACCTTCAAAACACATATGCAAAAAGTTCATCTAGATACTGAACTTCCAAACAGCAACAGTTGTCACTTATTGAAAGAGAGCCCTTACTGCACCTTCCTGGGAAAAGGATGTATATTCCCAAACAAGCTCCATTGAAAATCCCCATTGCTAGCAGCAATATGGAATTCTGTAACATTGGGGTTTAGTAGCTATAAAAATTTGGCAAAATTAATGTAGACGTCTCGGTATTCAGGATTTTTTTTTCTTCTCTGCTTGCTCTGGTTTTCTGTGAAAAAGCGATTACAAAGTAGAAGTCTCAATAATGATTTTGACTGATCAGCTGGAGAAATTTAGATAAATTTGGCTTTTCATGGACTGCAGCTGTTGTTCTTTTCAGCGCCTTAATGCAATTTATCATTCAAATGTGTTGGCTTAGGAATGCTGCTCCAGTTTTCCTCTACCTCCTATCATTAATCCTAACAGTATGAATCCAATTTCAAACGTTTGTTTCTTTTGTAGCATCCCACTTTTCTCCCCTTTGGTGTCTGCAAGTGGTAGGGAGTTATGGTGTGCAATCAGCTGCCATCTCTCTGCAGCTTTCACATGCTTTCTGCAACAAACGGAAGATCTTTTACAAACTCTGCCAAAAGGTTTCTCAGATGAACAGTGCCAAGACAGGGCATCCAACTCACGGCAGACACATTGGCTAGGTGTTATGAATGACCCACAACATAAGGGAAAGAGACTAAATCAAAACTCAGCAACAAAAGTGATCCCCCCTCCCACTGCCCCCAAAAAACAGCAAAATAACTGTAATATTTTAGGGCCAAATTAGAAGAAGTGAGCTCAGAGTCAAAAACTAACAAACAAAATAAAATTTTAAATTCACATGTTCATAATTAAGGGTTTTAAGGAGAAAAAATACCTGGTAAAATTACACTGCCTGGTTCAAATTCAGCAATAATTCATTATTAAAGATGGTATCTAATGACCATCTAGACAAAGCTATAAAAAATAAAGGCAAAAGCCCAACTCCTCCAAAAGAGTCTGTCACTATTTTATTTCCTGTTATGCGATTCATTATGTGGGTCAATATGGGTCATTACATGGTTTCATATCCATTTTAGAACTTCAGTTATCATTCTCATTATTGCATTTATTTATTTTGCTGTGGAGGAAATGGGCTTTATTTTCTTTTCTGCATAACTTGATACCTACAACTGGTTGCTTAGAAAACTTTCACAGATTTGCTGTGTAATCACAAACAAAATATTTGTGGCTTTTCTAAAACGCTTCTAATATCCCCCAACCTGTAATTCCTATACATTAGCTGGAATTTCAGTCTTCTCCAAGTAAAATGTTGCCACAAATTGTTGGCCTGTATTGTTTTTTATTGTATGTTTATATAAACCAAGAAAAATGCCAACAAGGTCAGTGATGTCCTTGAGTATTTAAGTTACTCTAGCCTTACTCCCATGTACCACAGGGGGAATCAGGTCTCTGGTTCCCTTTTCACACTTTTTGTTCAGTGCAAAGGCTTGAAAGAAATCTGGTGTCATCTGCCTGATTTTCAAAAGGCAGCTCCATTACAAGCAAATGAGCCTACCATTCTCTGCATTTACATAATTTCAAAATTCTAAGCTCAAAATTCAAAATTTGGGTGTAGACTGAGAACAGGAATACCCTGAAGACTGGGTATGTTTAGCACCAAAGTCCCTTCCAAATTTCCCCATGAGATGGGGAAAAAGTCTTAAGTGATTTTTTAAGTTTTCCAATTTTAGTCAAGATTTGCATTTGGAAAGAACTTCACACAGATTTTAAAATATCTTAATAACTTTTTTTGAATTGTTAACTTAATGAACTTGCACACTAATTACCAAGAAGCAGAAATACAGACACACTTAAGAAAGGCTGTTCTTGAGGTGTTACGGGCCCAGACAGACACAGAAGGAAAAGGAAATTTCATTAGAAAGTCTGAGGTTTTCCAAAGAGTTGTGAAAGCAGTTCAGATAGTTTGGATAAGGTTCAGGTAAAAATTAATTAGGTGAGCTGGAGAACAGGAAAGAAAACTCTCTTAGCATAAGCTGAAGGAAGGGAATGCTATGAAGGAAACTCCTCCCCGGCTTTAACAGAACCTGGTATGAGAAGTCCACCATCCTATCTATTCATCCCAGCTGGAGCTGAGCAGAGAGTGTGTGAATTTCTGAGTGCTCAACATGGAGCACTGAACTGTTTCAGAATTTTTCCTCACCTGAAACCTGTTGCCACCAGTGAAAGCATTGTTTACAAATGGGTCCATGCCAGGAAGCCTAGATCCAATACAGTTTCAAGTCCTTAAGTCCACAGGTATCCATATCCAAGGATTTCACTCTTGGACCAGTGTTGCTATTAGAATCAGCTACTTTACTCCCCAAATAAAAATAAATTACAAAAAAAAATAAATCTGTGAGCAACAGAATATGTAAAATCTGGGTTTCTATGGATTTGTTTCTAATGGTCAGATTCCCTCGTGTTTAGAAAGATGTATGCTCTGATAGAAGCTTCTTCCAGTTTGGGGCATTATTAAAGGCTCTTTTTTGTGGACACTTTAGGATTTAATAAAACATGAGCTCAAACCACAGCCTTTTCCCCGGTGGAGACACTAATAGGGTCTCTCTCCTCTACTCTGCTACCTTTTTTTGACAAGGCATATTGGAATAATATAACTTTGAGACCTCTTTCTGCCACATTTAATTGAAATTGTCCACTAGGTTTTTAACAGGAGGACAGAGAAAGATAATTGTTCTGAGACAGCTACGTTATTTAGTCTTAGTCCTTCAAGTCAGGACTAAGCTGTGCTCAGAAGAAAACTTTGCCTCAGCTGGCACTTTTCAGAAAGGCTTTCCTGAAGGTAAACTAAGCAAGACAAACTAGTCTTGGATTAGGACAGATAGCAGAGACCATGGCTGCACCTACTGCACTCACCTAACACTAAGACAGGCCCTGGGGGAAGCATGAATCCCATGCAAATAGGTATCCAGAGTAAACCGTGTTTCCTTAGTCATAGGTTGATTGAAATATCTCACTCCCACCACAAAGACTGCAGCAAGTGTGCACACAAACAGGTTCACAGCCCATCTCACAGCTGGCAAGCTATTGCTCTCTACTTGTGCTCAAAAGCCAGCCTTCCCTTTGAAAGCAAAGGCTGCAGCTTCCCAGAAAAACTGAAATGCTGCCTGAAATCCATCAATGGGACTTTTGCCTGGGCAAGGACTGCAGGCTTTGTCCATGCTCCATAGGTAAGTGATCCCACACCAGGTCCCTTCCAGCATTCCTGTTTGCAAGGCACATGAATATGAAATATGAAAACAAACCTTGCAGCTGCTTTCTTCATGTCCCCACTGCAGCTGCAGGGAGTGGCTTTTCAGCTCTGTGTTGCTCCGAAAGCACTTCAAAAGGAGGCCAAAAGCAACTATATGCACTTTTGTTCATTTAAAATGTTCTCAGTTGCATTATCAATCACCAGCTAAGGATGTGTACAGACTGTCAGTCAGACTATGCATTATAAGCCTAGTGCCTGCGATGTAAGTACACACACCACTTAGTGCAGGATGTCTTCCCCCATGTGCTCTTATACTAGATTCCATACGCTACTTTTCTTATTTAATTAGCGTGAAATATTTCTACCCCTTGTTATTTAAAAATCTATATCTAAAGGTTGGGGTTAAGTTAGCTGATTGTTAATTGTGCAAATGAAAGGACTGATCCCTGCATGCAAGAATTCAGCATTAGTGAAAAGCTTTGGCAGTAGGGTTATATGTAATTTACACATTGTTTGAGACCTTTTTTATGTCACTGCTGATATAAAGGGCCATAACATACATAAAAGCAAATAGAACAAGAATCAGTCCTGTGACATTCTTCCAGACAGATTCTTGACTGACGGATTGTCTCACTGGGACATTCTGGAGAGAGATACTGATTTCTCCAAGTGCTGGTGTTAGCCTATTCCTCCTCAGAATACAGAAAACCCACCTATCAACCAAGAGGAGACTTCTGCAGTAACAGACAACATGCCCAATTTTAAGCCCAAACTCCGTATTTTTGGTTTCAACATTCACTCAAAACATTAATGAAGAATAAAATGCTGAGGAAGACAGTAGATGGAGTCTCAGCTAGCTTCAATCAGCACCAAAGTCAATACTAAACAAGGATCTTCACGACATTGCCAAAACAAACTGCTCTGTGGCCAGAGAAGAAAGTGGTCAAGCATGCTTGATACGTTTGATAAGCTCCCTAAACAATAGCACAAAAATGCACTGCTAAGAGTATTTTTATTCTCAGATGCAGGGTAATTGAAATACACAACCTCTGTTCAGCAGTAACTGGGGAGTGTTCATTCAAAGGACTGTCTAAAATCAGATAACTGCAGTAAGTTGGGATGTTTTCTTCACTGGGGTCATGCCTTGTATTACCGACAGCCTGAGTTTATTCCCCTCCCAATTTTTTATATTTAGGAGAAAAAGTACAGTAGGCTGAATAGAGTGCTATGAAGAAGAAAACTGAACAAACCTAACATCCAAGGAATAGCTGTTCTTTGCATGAATATACACATTCATGTGCAAATAAGGATAGTCAATACTCTGTTCTGTTTGCTCTAAACTTAGTATTAGTTATTCTCTGTTTAAACTAGTTCTGTCATCCAGTCAGGGTGCAGAGTAAGTATTGCATGAGCTAGACAACCAAATCCAAACACAAGTCACAAAAAGCTACTCATCAAGAGTAGATATTTTGCATACAGTTCAGGATTCATTTCTTTAAATCACTGGGCAAGTATTTGTAAATAAGGAACACACTTGCAATTGTCAGGACCAGCTAAGAAATAGGAAGAGATCATTAAATCAAATCATTTAGTGAAAAAAAAATATTGATTCAGCAGCTCTGATAATGACAAAGATGACCTTTCCCAGTTCTCGGGTGGATTTGAGTTTTAAACTCTAAATAAAGACTGCTTCAGTTCCAGCAGCTAGAAAAGAGGCACACAAAGTCTGAAAACTGATACTCATTCTTTGCTTCTGATTTGCTCTTTATCTCTAGAAAGTCACCAGACCTGTGCACATGTAGCCATCTACACAGAGGATGTAGTAATGATTATGCACCTGGCATAGAGACAGGGGTGAGATTTATCTCGTTAGTGCATGGAGATTGCTATGGGGAGAACTTAAAGATGTTAGCATAAATGAAAACTGCCACTGTTTACTGTATTCAAAAAACACCTTTCAGTTGCTAAACTACTGAATGGGGTAAATAGTTCAATGTGGCTTTAGATGTCTCTGCTTGATTCTTATCATCAACCTGTTCTTCATCATGCAGGATCTCCTTTTGCAAATGAAGAAAGGGAGGAGTCTGCAGAAGCTATTAGGAACAGTTGACTGCATTCTTGGTCATGAATAAGCTGCCTGAAAAATAGACTTTTGTCTATTCCCAAAACCACTTAGGGTTAACACATAGTTTGTTTCCCAAAGAACACATGTGAATACACCCCAGCCAACATGATGCTTACAAAATGTTCATTTTGAGCATTCTCCATTCAAGACCTGTGAAGTCTGACTTACACACTGTAGTCATATAGGTAGACTACATGTAGATCCTGAATAAGTAACTTTTAATTCTGGGTTTTGTGTTTAATTTTAACTTCTGACAGAACAGCAAAGAAAGTCAGGTAGCAAACCTCTTGTTTATGTGAGGATACAGCTATTTTTGTGAGAACAGTGAACCTCTACCTACTAAGTATGACAGAAAATGTCTGAAAACAGTGAAGAGGAAAGCCACAGCACTGTGACTGCCTCAAACAGTCCTTTAGCGATTGGCTAAGCACATAGGACTTCACTAGTTCTACTTGGAAACACCCACATTAAGTATGTAGTTCTGTATTTTATGTTTCTGAGGGCTCTACAAGATCCTAATGGACACAAATTATTTTCTTTCCCCCTTTTTTTAATCTTTAAAAAAACAATCAACCAATCTACCTCATTCCTGCTCTGAGCTATCTTGTCTCCCTTTCTCTCATTCACTGTCACCTTACAAAAGGACACAGGATACATAGGTATGACTGTGGGCTGCAAAGCCTTCTAAACCAGCAGCCTCGTTTAAAATTCTCCCTACCACCAAAGCTCATTTTTAGTAAGACGAGATCAAGCAGAAGTAGATGGACCACATCTGCGCAACTCACGATGTTACATGCAGATACTTCAGAAGTCTACACCCAGTGAAGGAAGGAAAAAAGAAAACAGGGAAAAATAAAACAGAGAGGACCTTGTAACAGCTCAGAAGTAAACAGAATGGAGGAGACGGTTTGCAGATGCTTTAACGCAGCATAGGTTGGCACTGCAAAGCCATGCCCTGTATCAGCACAGTCTGCCTTGATTTAAAAGCAGGCATTTGCTTCTGCAAAGCTTTATAGCAGCTTTTTCACTCAGATATAAAATGTTCACGTTGCCAGAGCAGAAAACGTCCTTTTTCATGGGAAAAGCAATTGTTGATGCTGGCAATTGACTGAGGCTTACAGCCAAGGGTTTAACATGGCAGCATTCTTTTGCCTTAAGTGGATTCTTGGACCCCTACTCTGTTGCAAAAGAGGTCCGTGTGGAATATGTGCTCTCCAGCCTAAAAATGGAGCTCTCCTCCCACCTCCAGCGCAGGCGGTACCACAGACTCTTGCTTAGCTGGTCTAACAGCTGGGATACAGCATGGGTCCCTACCAGAATTTGATCACCTGAAATGAAAGTGTTAACATGTACTTGGAAGCAAGGCTGGTATTTTGTTATCTTTTTGCAAAGTGAATTCTTAGTTATGAACCAAAGGCATTACAGGGAAGGAAAAGGCCACTTGGCCTAATAAACTTTCCCCCTTTGGGGTTAGCTGAACACCACCTCCTTCAATCCCCCCCTCTCTCTGCAGAAATAAAATATGTCTCCTTTCCTCCTGAAGTCATTTATAAAAGCTTGATTTAAGGGCCTAACTTGGCAACATGTTCCATATGTCTGTTATTCTAGGAGCATGCAGGCAATGGGCCAAATGCAGAGCTCGCGCAATGGGCACAATTCTCCCTGCTTGCTATAGGAGTTGTACCCGCCTTTGCCTGGGTTTAATTTGCTCCAGCTTGCCTATGGTTACAGAAGAGGGCTGGGGATGAGGAAAGCTGAGTTGCATTCCCAGCTCTGCCAGAGGCTTGCCGTGAGACCTAAGGGAAAACAATCTCTTGGCTTTGTTCTGCCTCAGTTTACACAGGCTCTAAGATACTCATCCCCTCCAAGGGAGCTCTGTGAAGCTTCATAAATAATGGCAACTACTAAGTCCTTCAGAAGACAGGCAAGAAATACCATGCATATTGTAAGCAAAGGGGCAGTATCAAAACCAGGGCAGCTACATGAAAAAAACCTGCCTTGCAGAGACTTATTAGAAAGGAGGGGTATTTAAACCAAATTAAATTCTGGACCAAATTCTGCAGACTCTGACTTTACAAGCACAAACTGTTCCAATGAAATCTAAAAGAATATTAACATGAATAAAAACATGCATGAAGGTGTTTACAGAGGCAGGCTCTGCATGACTGATCCTGACTACACAGAAGAGTAATTACAGAAATCAAGTTGGTAGGATCAGATCCTGAAAAAAAAACGGTAGCTTTTTGTTCCTCCGATTATTGCAGAAAGCAAAGAGCAGCTAAAAACTTTACTGCCAGCAATTTCAGAATCAGACAGGACTGATCCTTTCCCCCAGCTTATCAATTCAGATGATGCTCTCTTATAAAGGATTTCATGCAGAAAAGTGAGACTGCTTTGACACTGCAGTTATACCAGAGCCTGCTCCTTTTTCACTAACAATATGAGATACCTCAAATGTGCCCCCCCCCCACCATGAAGAAGCCATCAAGAGAGGAGCAACTGTGCCAAGTAACTCCCCTCCTGATGACCCTACAGTTCTAGACTGTCCTGTGGCCACCTTTAACAGAGCCACCAATGAGCCACACCCTTGCCTTGAAACACATAATAACATCACCACTATGGCTATACCACATTTCTCTGGTGAGACTGGCAGGATTGAACTACCTGGGCTGAAAAAGAGATGGGGTCAGGCCTCAAACTCACCTCCTTCACAGATGGCTGAGAGTATGAAAAAAAATGAAGAGTTTTGCCCACCTAAAAGTTTGCTTCGCACCCCCCCACATAAGCAAAAAAATGTTTGCCCAGGTCCAGCACTGCTCTGTTTTGCACACTGTGGCCTGCCCCACCTTCCAGGGGGACCACATCCATCATTGCTGCTTGCTTTGGCAGCACCCCACCTTGGGTACTGCGATTTCTCTGTCTACCTTGTGGCACTGGCGAGCAGTAAAGCAGTGTTTGGAGAATGCCACCCCGCTCGCTGTCACGTTCATTCACTGTGTGGTGAAGTCAAACCCATTGTGAATGGACTAAAAATCATCTCAACTGTCAGCAGAAGGATTTACACAACTTGCTTCTTTCCATCGAAGAGTGATTGCAGTGTGAAAACATGCTGTTCAGCCAGTAGCAACGTTAGCTGTTTTCAAACAGAGCAAGCCATGGGAAGGGGGGAGTTTAAAGAAAAAAAAAAAAAAGTCGGATAAAGAATTTCTTTTAGGTGAAGCCAGATAGACATTTACTGTAAATCCAACAGACCAGCTTCCCCATATTTTTTTTTCTTGCACCCCACCTAGAACTCCCTCCCCACAGGTGGCAGATATTAGACCCTGCACACCTCCGGCAGATGCAATAGCCCATCAGCGGCGGTCTCAGACTGCCCTCTACAGTCTCCTCAACCAGCCAGCTCTGCAGCTGATCTCCAAGCTAAAGACCTGCCAAATCTGTCAGAACTTGTGACATATTAAAGATACCAGAGTGTCACATATCACGCAGATAAGCCAGTAATAGTGAGACATCTGCTCGGGGAAACGGATGGCTCAGAGAGGGTCTCTCCACTTGGACTTCTCCAGTACAAGAGATGATCCTGCAATCATTATTCATTACCTTTTCTTCCACTGACTGATTCCTCCTTCATCCTTAGAAGGGCTGGGGAACAGAGTGTAGATCACAGCAAACCTCAGCAAAGGAAAACTCCCTGAGAAGAAATGAGTCACCTCCTCACCACCCACTCCCACCCCCGCACACCTTAACATGTCTTTTTCCCCACCTGCCTCGGACGCAAGCACAGCTTACATTTTTCAAGCAAGTGTTTCTTCCATCCCTAATTACACTCCCAAGTATCTTCCGGATAAAGTTGGTGTTTAAGACATGGCAAGTGTTTGCCTTGACCTTTAATGTTGGTGACTTTCAAAAGCTATTACTGTGTCGCCTGATACTCCCTCCTCCATGATTTCTTTCTGTAGCATCAGGTTATCGCTAGGTGGCAAAGAGGGATGGTGGCAGATAACAGAGAAAAGATGCCTGATGATTTTTCATTTTTAAACAGAAGGGAAAAGACTACATACCCTGCAACACAGACTTATTGCAGGAAGCAAAATGTCCTGTAATGGGGACTCATGGAAATTAAGTGAGAAGAAAAGCCTGTAAAACCAAGCCCAGATATCACAGGCCATAGACAAAAGAAGAAAAAAAAAAACCCAACACGTGCATGTGCGTGTATGTTTGTATAAGTATACACACCATGTCTTCATTAAACCCAGATAAAGTTTGTACACCTTCCCTATGGTGGCTGGCAAGAGCTTGTGTCCCAGAAGAATGGCTTTAATCTCATTTCAGACTCCATAATATAGTGCCAGATGTTCTTGGAAATCTATTTTGCCCCTGTACATTGTGCAATTAACCTTTCAGTTTCCCAGAGATCAAATTAGAGCTGTGGAAATGTTTCCAAACCTCTCTCTTAACGAGAGAAGCATGGGGTGTTTGAACCAACTGCTGAGCCATTTTCCCAGCCCTCTGCTCCTTTGGACATGCCGGGAAGAATGTCAGGCCAGCTAGAGATGCCATTGTTTCACTTGCAAGTGGGGAAAAATATAAATAGTGCTGGCTAGAAGTATATTATCAAGTTTCTGAGGTGGGAGTTTGATTATAAGCAGTGCAACTTAAAGAACTCCATTTCCTTTGATTACAGAAATTTCCTACAAATTACAGGCATTTTTCCAGAAGGAAATGGAAAGCACAGCATTTCATACAGAGGCATTTATTATAATCACAGCTCTGTGTGGCACTCTCACAGGCAAGGATGCTGGTAAACCCATGGCCAGCAAATTGACAACTGGTCCAACAAGCAGATTTTTCTGGGTAAGCACATCTGTCTGCGCAAAGCTCTACTGATAGCAGGTCACACAGATGTGACAGTATGGGTTTGCTCCTAAGACCAATGCCTAACTTGGGACAAGTAATTTACCACATCTATGGCCACATCCTAGGTGCAGAGATGCAGCTTCTTACCTGTCCAGTTAACTCAGCATCCACTCAAAGTCTGAGGGGACTTCAGGCTAGCTGAATTCTGATTTCAGTATTACCCAGGCCTTTTTAAAATCTGGAGTCACTTAGGTGTTTTTGCATCCTATTTCTGAGCATGAAATTACAAGTAAGCTGCTGGAAATGATAAATGTAAAAGGGTTAAAAATTAAGTACCAGAAATTTTCCTATAGTGCCCAGGAGCAAACATTGAACCTGAGATATGAGAGATTTAAAAGACCCCTGACAAGTACTTCTTAGGCAACCCAACACATTAAATCTCTCTATCATCTCCTTAATTGCATCACCTGGCATTTGCAGCCAGCCACAGGAAAAGCTAGAAAGCAAACAGAAAGGTAGCAGTAGTCAAGAGCACATAACAGGTAGCTCGGTCTTAGGGTTTTATTTACTCACAGGTATTGACAGGATGTTATCCCCGTAGCTTGAGAGAAGGAAAAGTGTTTGTTTGTGTTAGCAAATATCTGTTGGTTCTAAAATATTGACATAGCAGAACCTCAATGTTTTAATTCAAAACTTTCACTGCAGGACACATCAGTAGAATATGATCTATGCATTAAGTATAAAGACAGATTTTTCATTTTAAATTTAGCTCAAAACCACAGTAAGCTAGATAAAATAGAAGAGCCTGAGCAGGAGAAAACTTTAACTTTTCAATTACAAGATGGCTTTGAGGCATGTGTGCCCCTATTTATTTATGAAGCTGATGCTATTGTTTTAATGTAAACAGGATTCAAAGTCCACTGGCAGCTAGGAGGGGCCAGTTGAAATGATTTGAAAGAAAGCTCCTTAGAAAAGTGCTGTTCTATTCATGGAAGCGGTTCCTGTATCATGACTGAAGCACTATTGAAAATATAAACAAATATTTTTATTACAAGATGATAAAAGGGTTTGAATAGAAAAGCTGGCCAGATATGAAAACAAACTTTCACATATAAGGGCTTTTGATACACATGATTTACTCTGATGACAACAGGCCACGCTGAGAAGTGCTGAAAGCTTATTAATATTACACAAAAGACTTTTGTTTGTCATTTGCCAGACTGCATGGGAGTTGCAATAAGCAAGCAGCAACATGGCTGGTGTCCTGTCTTTAGAGCTGCATAATGAGGGAAGATTTAGAAAATACTGCTGGAGCAAACCACTGAAATAAAGCCTGCTTTCAAAGTCAAAGGATAGTGACGCTAATGTTACAAGCACAGCTCAGAGGTTTGGAGCTTTGAAGGTTCGGCTCAGTACCCCAAAGATTCGATCTTCATTTCAACCCCGGAAGAAACATAGCATTTCCCAGTTAGGAGCCCAGCTGTATTGATTTAGTGCTGCATACACCTTTTTTCCGCTCACACTCCTGAGGCAGATTCAGTACCAAGCAATTTTTGTTTGAGATCCCAAAGAGCTCAGTTTTAACCGAACGAAGATGGAGCCACTGCAGGGAGGACATTAACACGAGCCTCTCATGTCAAAACTGGAAACAGGTTTCCAGGATTTCCATGCCTGCGTTACATATATCCCACCCCCGGAGTCCCATGGGCTAAAATCCCAAATGGGGACAGAAAAAGGATGGTAGCTTGGTGCATGCCATCCTAGCTCCGGCCTCAGGCTTGTTTTCAACCACCTCCCATAAATACCAGTTGCAGGAAGGGATAACAGTAAGTTTCTATTAGGAAAAAAACCCAAACAAACACAAAAATAATTTCTAGGACCAAGGGCCACTGTCTGCATTTAGATTACTGTAAAATATTAATAACAAAACTCTATAAACTCCTTGGTTCCTATGGGAGAATGACACCAGCCAACACACTGCAGTGCTCACTGCAAACCTCAAAGCCACTTGAAATTAATCTCATTTCATATTTGATAAAGCACTCAATAGGAATAGGAAGCCTTTTGTCAACAACAGCATTGGTGATAAAGTACAGTATTACTTCCCCACACCTTTCCCAGATGGACATCATTCAATCAGCAATATCAGGTATTGGATATCTTCACACTGGTACCAACTCTGCTTATTGTCAGACAAGTAGGAAGGATCTTCTTTGCCCTTCTTCTTTTCTGCTAAAGAGGATCCCCAGTTCAGGGCTTTTAGAGTGCTTTCCCTGAGCTGAAGGACTCACAATGTTTAGTCACAGAGTATTAGTCACAGCAACAATTTAGTGACAGATTATTTCTTTTCCTGACAGATAAAGTCATGTGCAGGGCTTTAAAGGGGAAAAAAAAATCAGCAAGTAAAAGTGATCTTCAAAAAGTCACTGTTTTCATTAAAAGCTTTGGATTCCAATTTTTTTCAGCAAATCTTCAAAAAGGCTGCCTAATACAAAACATCAGCTCTCCTAGCCAGGCTTCTGGTAGGTTCACCACCTAATTCTGCCACAGGCACCAGCAAGGCCACCAGCTGAAGCTATCCCTCAAAGCATCTCCCAGCTAAAGCACTGGACCCACGGGTAGACGCCTGCCCAAGGCCATCCTGCTAGCTAGCACCATCCAACCCTCCATTCAGAAGCTTGGAGCGACATCTCAGAAGAAGCCAAGATGCCTCCAGTGTGAAAACTGAGCAGTCCTTGTTCAAATAAGAGCTGAGACACAGCAAAATACTAGCAGGCTTTCACAAAGCTTTTCTGTTCACAGCCCATAAAATTATGCTGTTCTGTGAATAAAGGGAGACTCTTTTGCTAATGTAATAAATATGTCAACTTTTAAGAATATTATAACTATTTCAAATGGAGAGGAGGAGAACAAATAATTGAAAAAGACAGAAAATGGCCATATTCTGCGTAAAATGTGAAATAATGCTCTGTCTATTGCCACTGCTACATCCTGTCATGCCCAAACTGGGTTTTGTAGGGGGTCTCCTACCCAAAAGTGCCCTTAAAGGGAAAACTGTGTCTCTGCATGTCTTCCAGCTGGTGTAGAAGCAGCAATAAGGTAAACAGGAGAGATTCAGACCTTGCCATGGAAGGTGGTGGGCCTAATTAACTGAAGTTGCAGAGCTATAAATGATATGTGAATGATTATTCAGAAATGCCACGACACTAAGATTGGGTAGACTGTTTGAAAGAGCTGAGATACTTCCAGAAAGAGCTGGACCCAAAACCTGCTGCCATTTGATAGAAATATTTCTATTAGTTTCAGTGGACCTCAGAACTGCTAAAGGAAAGTATTCATTAATAAATAAAATGCAGGTGAGTTTAATTACAAGATTTTCCCATCTACTTGAGAAATATGTATTTGTGCAAGGATCCAAGACACCCGAGTGACTCCTCCTATGCTAGGATCCCCTGAGAATATGATTGTGTTTTTCAAAGCTATTAAAAAAATTTTGAAAACAAATACTATCAAGCTGATATACTCCTTGTACTAAGAAATGTGGATCCTTTTGAGAAATCCCAGCCTGAACAGGTCAGATTCAGCCCAGACAGCATATATAATGGGGATATATTTGCAGATATATTCAGAGTACAACAGAAAAGCCCCATGCTCTTCCACCCTACACAGGAAATTATTAAAATGTGGAACAAATTATTTCTATGTAAATTATGTAAAACCTTAAAAGGATAGTCTAGAGAGAAGAAAGGAGGAAAAAAGAACACCCATTTACACATGCTTCAGTCTTGGGGCTGCTGGAGGGGTGCGTAGTTTGAGCCGCACATAGATGACAAAAAGCAGACAGTAGTGGCTCCAAACAGCACAGTACAAACACTTGTGCTGTTTGAAACTCCTGAACTCAGTGGGCTTTTACTTCTGTATCTGAGCAGCCTATCACAGCAATTAGCATAACACATCAGCAACCACACATGACCATCACTGTTTCTGCTGTTTACCACGCAGGACATGCTTGTGCCACATGTCACTTGGGCAGCCAGGCTCTGGCAGACCTAGATGCCACAGCTTCAGGCATTTCTGCCCCAGCCCAGGTCAGGGGCAAGCATCTGCGCTGCCAAGACAGTAGCCCCAGATGCGTCTCAGGGTCTCAGCTGCTGCCCGCTACAGCTGGGCACACCATCTCAAATCCTCAAGGATGAGAGCTTTGTGCCATGGCACAAGGCTGCAAGTTGGGGCCACTGAAGTAGCATTAAACATCCTGTTTTACCACTTTGAAAAGGATGGGGACAGCCAGTGCAAGGTATATCCTTGGTAGTAAGGTTTTAAAGCATTGCTGCTAAATTCACTGAGACCCAGCTTCTAGACCTGTATATTTTAGAGTCGCTATTTGTCCTTCAATAGAATTCAACCCGTAATCAACAATTTTGCTCCATGAATTATGCCTCTTTTTTATTTGTCCACAGATGGATTACACAGACATCACTCAACGTTACTATTATTTATATCCTGGTAATTCAAACAGTTTCTATCAAGATCCCTGACTGCAGCTGGTTAGTAGCACATCTTTGCAAATGTTTGATGTTGGAAGTCTGACCAATTTTGACTGGATGCAGATACTCAGATTAAGGATTTGAAATTTCCTCCCTTTGAGTAACTTCTGATATTCATTTAAATTTGCTCCTTCTGGGAATATTTGGCCAAATTCATCTCTGTCGTGGTTCAACCCCAGCCAGCAACTAAGCACCATGCAGCCGCTCACTCACTCCCCCCAGTTTATACACTAGATGGAACGTCACCTGGTATGGAACACCCTGTTGGCCAGTTTGGGTCAGCTGCCCTGGCTCTGTCCTGTGCCACCTTCTTGTGCCCCTCCAGCTTTCTCGCTTGCTGGGCTTGAGAAGCTGAAAAATCCTTGACTTTAGTCTAAACACTCCTAAGCAACAACTGAAAACATCAGTGTTATCAACATTCTTCCCATAATGAACTCAAAACATAGCACTGTACCAGCTACTAGGAAGACAATTAACTCTATCCCAGCTGAAACCAGGACAATGTCCTGGTAGGAATATTCTTCTGAAGTGCATATGAAAGGGACATAAACTAATGCAATTTGAAAATTCAGATAAGTATTTGTAGTTTATTTATCTGAGTTTACGTTATTCCTAAGAATGCTATTATTTGTCCTGGCTTGATCATAAAGAAGTTCTGCGACCTCAGAGCAATAGGAAATAGGGAATAAAATATTTGCATCAACTACAATCATTCAATAAACTAGCAGACTCAACTGATATTTTATTAACTTCATTTTTGTTGGGATTTTTTTTTCTTTGATTTTCACAATGTCAACTGAAAATAAACTGTAACTATGTAAAAAAGAAACATAAGTACAATCAGCTCTTGGTTATCCATAGATGAAGTCTCCAGCCATGAGAGTAGAGATGCTGTAGCTGGTTCCTCATGAGCTGAAATCAGTCTGGAAGCACTCTCACTCACTTACAGCCAGGTTATGCAGATTTACCAGCTCAAACCAATAATACTGGACCTCTGCAGTTCATCTCAATGATATTCCTTTTCTCAGTTACATTATTGCTGTATGTTCTGATAGCTGAAGTTGCATATACATTGCACTGCGTACAGTTCTTCTTTATGTAGGCTATTCCAGTTCCCCCCTGCCCGTTGCCCCTCCTAACCAAAAGTTGAGCGCACCTTACTGGAGTGCCTTTGGCATTTCAGAATTTCACTGAATTTCATACACTTGAATTTACATACAAAGAAACTACAAAGATTCAAGCCATGCTGCCAAGAGCATCCTAGACCAGAGCCCTGAGGGAGGGCCCAGAAAAAGACCATGACACTGCTCTTGTTAGTTGTGGTTGGAAAATCCTGCCTAGGCTCCAGCTGCACAAGCCGCGCAATCTCTTCACACGTGACCTGAGTCCAGCATAAGGCCCAGGAGAAAAACTGGCTCCAGCAGGAACACAGTTGAGGTCAGCTGAGTTTTGTCTGTCCTAAAAGCCATGAATCTGACTTAAACACATTCTGGACTCAAAGCATAAAGCTGGAAGTCCATCCTTTATGACTTTCTACTCCTTTCCAAAGAACCACATGAATATTTGTTATGCTTCCTTTATATTTGTCCTGGGATGGCAGTTTACCAAATTCTTATCCATTTCCTGAGTAAGAGCATCCGCTTCCTAATTAAGAGAAATGCAGTTTCTTATTCTCAGCAAAACATAAACAGCCACACCTCTGCACAACAACACAGTATTTTTTTTTCTTTAAGCATATACCCTGCAGGTTGGATTCTGACCTGAAACAGCACTACACTTCCCATTGGTGCTACTCCAGCTGGTACCTGAGCTTGCTATTCACTGAAGGAAGCCAGAGCCCAGATACTCACTCAGTATAAACTTGTACAATTGCACCAATTTTGCAAGAGCGCTGCCAATTTACAGTGACTAGGGTTGTGGCCCAATATTTTCCAGCTACTTACTGAGAGGAGAAGAACAACACAGCCCCTTAGAGCTGGGAGGAAAAGTCAAAGCTTTGCATGATTCTTGACCCCTTCAGCAAGCTGACATTACAGGAAGGCTGGCTTCTGAAAACTACTGCAGTGCCTCATGGTACATCACACTCAGACCTAGCAAGGTGTGTGAACAAGGCTCCTCTTAAACCTCAGCCACTGCATCACCTCCTGGGACACAACGGAGAATTTGGCAAAGCCACCACATGCTTGGCCTATCCACACTGTGGCATATCCATGCCATGGGCGAACACAGTACAAAGCCTCTGCCTAAGGCCCACCTAAAACTGATGCCTGAGACAGGGCTTGTGTCCAAGCCATTTTGACAGTCCAGGCTCAACAGACAGTTTAGGCAGAACTATAAGTTCATTAAAAATTATCACCCTTATTAGGGAATACGTAACATGAAGAGATCTGTGTTACCACTAAATTAAAACAGTAAAAGAGGTTAAACAATTAAATCTTCTTTCACTGTAAATTTCTACAAAGCAAAAGCAATGCCCAGACTTTCCACCAAGACCCTCCACCAAGACTAACAGCTCTTGTTTCCAGCATCAGTTAGTGACTGCAGAATGGGACTCTCCTCCAACTTAAAAAAAAAAAACAAACAAAAAACAAGCCATGCTTTTCTGAAGTGCTGAGTATTCACTCTCTGAAAATAAACAAGCCCCTTTAAGAAGGACCATTTGAAAGCTGAGGCATAGTCATTACTGAAAACTTAGGACCTTATATTTAGCAAAATGTTAGGACAGTTCGCGCTTCCTTGCTGAGAAGGACATAACTTTATCTGTGCCTTGACAGTGGTGTAACCTTCGCCTGACATGTAAACCTGGCAGTAGCCAAGGGGAACACAGTGAGCTTTAAGAAACTCCATCTTTCAGAGGTTGAACAACAGACTGGACTTCTTGCAAGACTTCAGCTGCAAAGTGTTAATTGTATCATCTTTGCGTATGCCATTATTAGGACTGCAGGGTACTCAATTAGCTCTTTTTTCCTTTTTATTTAATGGCATTACAGTATGATTGGTAACACAGACATCCCCACTGGCTGCATGGGTTGCACTTATGCCGCATGAAAACCAGAAAATTTGTAACATAAAATCTGGCCCTTTGCCAGATTTCTACAGGGCATTAGTAACAAACTGGTGAAGCTCATTAAAAAAAAAGAGAGAGAAACCTATAACCATTAAAAGTCCATTAAGCAGCATGTCATTTTGTAAAGCTAAATAGCCCACAGTAATCAAAAGCATATGAACCCCAGCTGGGTTACCCAGCAAATTGTTTCGATTTAGGGGGGAGAATTCATCAAGAAAGATTGTTCCTAGGATTGGGTTGATTTTTCTCCTTCAGTTGCTGGCTCCATGTCCCATTATAATTACAGTGATTGATGCACCTTGCAGACAAAGGTGAAGAGTGACCAGAATAGCCTGAACATCTGCTCAATGCAAGCCACCGCTAATGCGGAAATTCTGTAGAAAGGCACGTCACTTACAGTTATCCCACCACTGCTGACCAGCTACACAGGAAGCAACTTCTTTCCCATTTTCCTCCTCACCTAAGTTGCACATGGGTTATGAATCAGATTTTCCCATTCCCACTCCCTCAGTAAAATGACAGAAGTCACTGTCCTTACAGTTTGGCATGAAGAAATCATTTGCTGATGGATTGTCAACCAAAAAAGAAAAAAAAAAAAAAACAAAACCACAGAGGATGACTCTTTAGTAATGGTAATTACCATGCACCTCCTCCTCCAGTGACAGAGACATAGTCACCTTTTCCCTGAATATGTGAGCAACACCCGTAACTCTTTGCTTGGAATAAGACAGCACAGAAAGCAGCATAACACCATGAACTAGGTATCCATGTTTGCCCCCTCTACACCTGATTTGCTCTGGTACCCCTGTAGGTATCTTTAAAAGACGGGTCCTTAGGTCTCAATTTAGCAAGGCATGGCAGCATGCACCTAGACACAAGCATGTTCCAGTGAGACTGTTTAGGTTCTTAATCCAGTATCATCTAATAACTTGCTGAAGTGGGACTGCAAGTTCTCTCTCCTCCCAACTGTATAACAGAAATACCTCCTCTCTAGGTAATTTAAAGCCAGATGACTGTCCAAACCAAAATGGAAGAAACTAATCTATCAAATGACACAGTTCTGCCACATTCTCCGTTTTCACATGGGCCTTTCAAGATTTTTCTCAAGGCTTTTAACACAGATTATTTTTTAAAGCCACTTCATTTTACATTATTCTGGTGGGGGATGCAAGGTGATTAAAAGTCTCATTGAATTGAAAACTCCAGTTGACCTGCCTGAGTGCACAAGAATAGCACATTACTTCTTTATCTGCAAGGTCTTTCGGAGTAGTGGGACTCAGACCTTTGATCTATCCCAGGAATTTACATTTCTAACTCTCCTGGAGAGGCAGCAGTTTGGAAATTGTTACTTTATGGAAGGTCCACAAAACTTTAAGCCAAAACTCCAGCCTCTCCATTCTGGCGAGTCACTGTGTCCTCGAATATTTTTACACAAGATTTTTTAGGGCACCCAAAGGGCCCGCAGTCATCCAATGGCTGAAATGCATCATCTCTGTCTCAAAGATGAATTTGAGAATCTGCAGCACAGGCTTCAAATCTGTAGCCTCTTTGTAAAGAGCATATGCAGCCCTTTAAGCACTGTGTTTATTTTCACAAGACATTTCAGTCAAGCTGGACAATTTATTTACAATGGAAGCCTGCAGCTGAAGAAGAGCTTTAGATGGTACATAGCTGAACTTACAATACTAAGGTACAGCAGCAAATTATCCAAGTGCTGAATTTCTTCCAGTGCACTTCCCATTGCGTGTAACAGGATGCAAATGGAAAAAGTCAGATGACATCCTAAGAGCAGGAGACTCGAACTGCATCTGTTTCAACTGCTGGATGTGGCCATTGTAAAGCATATGCAGATATTGTTCCTCAAATGTGCACATATTAATGTTGGCTCACAGTTAAGAATTGACTGGAAATAAGTCATGCAAGAGAGTCGCTTGCTCCTCTATTTTTTGTGGTATGATAGTGTGCAGAGACACCTGACAGAGCTCAAGTTTTTACTATTAAAAAAAAAAAAAATTACATTCTAAGTTTAGAAGTGGACATTTTTAATCGACCATTTCTATCCATTACAGGGCTACCTACATAAGTGCCTACATCCGCTTTGTAAAGATGGCACAAAACCCAACTATCTCACCAATGCCTTGAAGCGTCCTTTCAATGCCTGAACAAAACCCAAAGTGTTACAAGCAACTGTGGCTTTGGGTTTTTTTCTGCAAAATCAACCTCTGACAAAACAAATGGCTCCTTCAGCATGACTGGTGCTTTGTCTCCGATGGATGACAGCCCTGGCACCCACCCCTGGAGCCCACAGCCACCCGGATAGCCCCCATTTCCACTCCCCCAGCACCAGTCTATGGTCCCTTCCAAGTATCCTGCCTGGCAGGCAGGCAGGAGGCAGGTGGGAGACAGCACATTACATGTGGCTGCTGCTGTCACCTTGGCCAGCAGGGTTTGGTTCCCTTCCCTCCATCCACTCAAGTTTTCAACAAAGTCCTGGAAGCCTCAGTCCCTGTGAGGCCTCTGCCACTGTGTCAAATTAGTGGGGTAATACGTTCAAAAGTTATTAGGGAGGGACTTGCACACAGACAAATAGATGGAAGGACAGCTCAATCACAGACCTTATTTTCATAACAAAACAGAACTACAGAAGTATCCTCTATTTTGGCCTACAGAATGTGAAGTTTTACAGTCTATTTTATTAGCTATTGAGGGAGACAGTAACTAAGCTGTAAAAATTGCAATGAATGACACTAAACTGCTTAAAAGACTGTTTGTTATAGGAAGCTCACACATTTATGCATGCATATCTGAATAACCCAGATTTTTTGCATCTGCAAAGCTGCAGTGGGAATTTCATGACTATAGGTCCCGTTATACCAACTTGACATACTGAGAGGGGAAAAAAAAAAAGATGAAGTTCAATAGGACAAGTATAAGATAGGCAGGAATAACTAGCTGCAAAAATAAAGGGTAGTGATCAACTGTTGGGCAGCATATCTTCAGAGAGGCATCAGAGGGCTACAGCTGATCCTGAGTAGGACATGTTAATGCCCCTGGAAGAAAGGAATACTTTGTACTGGGATTAACAAACAGAAATATAACTCCCAAGATACCCGAAGGAATCTTTCTGTTATATCCATTGTTAGATCTTAGCTGCATACTGCGTCCAGTTTTGAGACCTGTATCTTAAGAAAGGTGTAGGTCAATTGAAGAGAAGGCAGAGATTTGCAATTATTTAGCCTAAAGAGCGGAAGACTCAGGGGAGATGTGATAACATTTTCAAGTCCATGGTATGTTACTGCAACAAAGAAGGAATCATTTGTCGCTATATCTTTGGAGCAGGATAACAACCAGTGGGCTAATACTGCAGAAAGAAAATTTCAGGCTGGCATTTACAGTAGTAAGAATAGCAAAGTGCAAGAACAGAAGGCTGAAGAAATCCACAGGGCAGCTGCTCCTGGAGATCTTTCAAGAAGAGGTTAGACAGACATGCCAGCTGTGACATGGTTTTCGTTGATCCTGCTCTGAGGTAAGGAGACACATAGATAACTTCCTGAGGTGCAGCTCACCCCTACTTACCAGCTCTAGTATGGAATCAGCCAGAGAAAATGAACACAGAAAATACTTTTGAAATAGTCTTTCCCCTCCTCTACTTTTTTCCCACAATTTATCACCTCAAGAGTGGCTGATTTCAACTTTAATCTGAGTGTTGGCCAAAGTTTAAGTTTTTATTTGAACTGAACTGACTCCCTTCCTCCTTCCACAAGATGAAGCCGAGACAGCTTGTAGTATGAAACAAATTCTACAGCCGAATTAGGCCTACAATACACAGAATCTAGTTCTGCAAATGTGATGCAAGTTTACACATAAGTCATTCTGTTGGACTTGCAGAAAGGCATCGGTATCTTTGCAAGACTGGGAACATGATTTCTGCTTCGTCTAACAGCACACAAATGGGTTCCCCAAGCTCATTTGAATTCTGTACATAATCAGGATGTAGCCCACAGCTCCACTGATTTGTCAGTTTTATGTTCTGTAGTTGAATTTACCTCTAGGGTTTGTCACCTAATTCATTGAACAAGCAGAGATTTTAAGATAAATCTGGAAAAAATACAGAAGAAAATAAAACTGCTATCTTAATGCACAAAGAGAAAATACTAGTACGGGAAAGTGGAACAATCAAAGAAGAAAGGACCAAACTGGATAATAACATTCTTAGTTTAAAAAAAAAGTATATATAAAAAAGGTAGCATTGGACAGAGATTTTACATGAGCACCCTAATACAAACAGGGCTGATGTTAAGGGATTATTTAAACAAGTTGGGAGAAGTTAGCACCAGTTAATGATGAGTTTGTTAGCTAACAGGCTGTTAACACTCAGACAAACTGGTCATTAAATGTGGTTACTACTTATTTTAATGGAAATTTATTAGAACCTTTATTTAAAGATTTAATGGGAGGGAGAGCCCCAGCATGCACACCTGGAGTCCCACAAATCCAAACAACACAGATGTCAAGCTGCTTTGCCTGGATTTGAAACAAAAAATAGAAATAAACCTTCCTCAGCATCAATGACTGCCTCCTCTCTAGCAATAGGGTGTTAGATGAGTTCAGATTCTCTGACAGCTTCATATCTAACAAGAACCACTTGAATCTTCATTACTTTGTAGTGCCATTATGGTAAGTGGTTCTGATCTGTGTCCTTTAGAAGCCCAATGCAAATCTCATTATTATTAGACAGAAGTTTGATAAAACTCTTAACGTTACCTCTCATGCATCTTCATCCCCTTGCAGTTTAGCGGAAGAAAAAAGGGGAAAAATAAATATAGAAATAGCAATGTATTAAAGGGGAAATAGAAGCAATAAAAACTTCAGACTTTTTTGGTTCATTTCCATGATAAGTTAAAAAACCCACACTTGCTCAGGAAAAAAAATAGAAATGGATCCCTAATGTAAGACTGGCTACTGGTACACACTGTCAGTAAGGTATCTAGTTATAAGGAGAAAAAGCATAGTCCACTGGAAAAAAAATCACCGGACTAGACCTGGGGAGATAATTATGCTCCCAACTCTGTAACTGACTGACCACAAATTACTTCATCCTCAACAGTATCCTCCCCTGTCATTTTGCCTATTTAGTTTAAACTGTCTTTCACTATGTAGGGGGTACTACTGAAGTGCCTATATTAGCATTCCCAACTTCCTCTATGCTCACAGTTACAAAGAAAACAGGTCAGGGTAGGAGATATAATAGACTGCAAACTTCAGACAGACCAGGAAAGGATATGAAAGAGGGTTGGGGAGCAGTAAAAATTATCAGAAAAATCTGATTCAGATAAAGACCCTAATTTAAAAGTCACCCAATCAGCCTCTGGAAGAGCATCCCTCCCCACTGGTCACAGAGGGACCCATAGGTTTGCCTTAAATGAGAAGCCTGAAATCAAAAAGTGTATTAATATCCATTATATGCTTCTGCAGTCAGTCAAAACATAGGACCTCCAAAAGCTCAGATGAGGTCTCTAAGCATATTATATGCTAAATGTCCATCTCCTTAACACACCTTTTTCACCTATATAACTGTCAGTTTTTGCAGTATCTTTCATGATTAACAGGAAAGAAAAATGAAGGGGGGGGGGGGGGACGACGACTTATAAGAAGGCCCAAAAGGCAAATACTTCTAATGTGGCCACACGTTTTTTTGACTAAGCAACCTGAGGCACTTTGGATCTGGTTTTTGGCAGAGCTGAGCATCCACAACTCTAATTAAAGTCCCTAGCAGTGCTGGGCACTCACAACTTTGAAAAATGCTGAGGCTGTCGGAGAGGACAGGGTCCGATTATTGGACATGCTCAAGCCCTCTGAGGCTCTTCAGAAATCCCTGGCTGGAGCCAAGAAGCAAGCTGGTGTCACAGCTGAGAACCTGCTCCAGGACCCTGCACCGCTCAGGCTGAAAACCCCTTTTTCTCAACTTGCCATTTCTATGATTTGCTCTTTGTCTTTCAAATATTTCTTACTTTCAACCTCACGGGATCTGACAGCCTCCTGTCTGAACACTCACATGTGCCAGACCCATTGTTAATATTATTTCACGAGATATTAGGATTTCAGATGCATCTCCCTTGCCTTGTTTGCAAGAGCTTTTCAACAAAAGACTATGGACATGTCTAAACTCCTAATATTTGCTGTGATAATACCATTTAAAGGCAAGTGTGCTGGGAATGGGAGAGAATAACTGATATTTTCATTTAGCTGCTGATGTGACTGGGATTTAGAGAACAGTCTGATTGATGTCTCGGCTTCATTTAAAATAAAATAATTAGGCTACTAAAATCTGGAAAGTATATTTTCATTTTAACTGGTCTGTGTGCTCAGCCCAGACTCCAAGAAAGAACATGGAACGTTACAGGAATGGAAATGAGGGGTCAGAGTAGGAGAAATGATATACTGTAAATTAGAGGCAGACGAGGAAAAGATATGAAAAAGGGTCTGGCAGAATTAAAATAATCAGGAACTAAAAGGAAAAACCAAGAGTTCAGAAAAAGTGTAGAGCATTCCATTAATCATCATTGTGGGAGGTAACAGAGGGTGGACAACAATATCAGAAGAGGACTGAAGAAGCACAACTAAGAGACAGAAAGCTGTAGATATGAATAAAACAGGCGTAAAATTCGTATTTTTTGTTCCTGTTTCTAATAGCAGTCAGGTCCCTGCTTAGTGGGAACAATGAAAGATTGGCTGGGGGGACAGAAGGCTCCCAGCTGCATGAAGGAAAGTTGTAGGATCAGACCTGCAAAAACATGCACAACTTAAACATCTTAAACCCCCAAATAAATGCACTTTTAAGACATTTTGATCCTTTGCATCACCCTATCACAGTACAAAGGCAGTTAAAGCATTGGGACATGAAAAACTGTCCAAGGAATTTTGGATTTGATCTCTTAATTCTGTGAAAATTCAGGCCTATATCTCAACTGCATAAGAGCTCAGAAACACAATCACATGCACCAGCTGGACAGTCCTAATTATACAAATACACAGACTCTGACAGCAAGAAACCCAACACAATGCAGTTTGTTGAGACAAAAGTCTTTTGTTTATGTGAAGCCAAGATACGGTACTTTGCATCTGTACAAACGTGGACCACAAGACCACAGCTAATAAGTTAATCACACAGCTCAAGCCAGGCACAGAGCGAGAGTGTTATAATACCCACTCCAGTGGCCAACAGCATCCTCAGGATTGCTCGGAAACATAATGTAAAGTTTCCAGAAGCCAGGAATCTCAGCCAATAAACGAAAACAACTTGAAACAAAATCAAGTAGTATCTCCTTTGAATCTTTACAATCACTCCCACAGTGTGAAAGCCTCATCTGACTGTGACAGGAAAGGGACTAAACACTCTTTCTCCCCTGTAGTGATTACTCCATATAACTCAGTTTCATGGTTGCCTGGTCTTTCACACCTACCTTCCTCTGGAAGCCAGTCACCCATAAAATATAGTATATGAACTGCACTATATTAGCTAGAGAAAAATGAGGCACTCAAAATCTGAGGGAAAGCTGAAAGAAATTTACACTAAGTGAATATTGCATACCCAAGGGACAGGGGTACTTGGAAGAAAATCCCTTTAAAAACAGATTGTTTTCCCCCTCTTCGGAGTTTAATTTTTTCTTTTTTTTTTTAATTTAAAATAAGTTTGCCATCCCCCATCCACCTCTTTCTCAACACAGAGAGGATATTTTTGCCACATACTGTCTTGCATAGCAGGATACACTGAAGTGGTCTGGAATAACTTTTTTGTTCTAGTCACCATCAGTGAAAGAAGCTGGATTTGGAGGTATTTGGGTTTGGGTGCTACTCTACAAGAAAGGTAAGGACCAGCCAGGAAAATAAATAGGAATTCACAAGAATAATCCTAGAAATAAGTCCAGAAAACACGCCTTAAAAATAAAGGTAGCAATTCACTCAAAAACAACTCATGACAGTTTAGAAAACTGTAAGGGAGGTACATCAGGGAAACTCAGACTAGAAGAAAGTACCACCCTCTTCACATTAAGAAGACAGACTTTTTTTCCTATTTGCCAACCATTAACGGTGCATAAAAAATATGTGATTAGGACCCTGAGAGTTGGCATGGCTCAAATATTGTATATTGATGAACCACGTTGGAATGGAAATCAGATGAAAAGTATTCCTGTAGTGGCACTTTAACCTAACTGTTGACAGATGGAGAATGGAAGCAACATAAATGCTCTCTTTTTGTGTCAGCACTATAAAAATGTCTGACTAGCCCATGAAAGATGGAGATGAAAGCTTAGGCAGCCATTAGAAACTGTGCCTCACCTCAAGCAATAACTCATTCCCATGGTATTATGAAAATGGTTTTATTGCAGAGGATTACTTCTTCCCCTTCTGCAAAAATTACTGCTTATCAGCAGTGCAGAAATAAAGCCAGAAACTCCCAATCTTTTAAATTCTCCCATGCAATCTCCTTCCCAATGGTCAGGAATTTAATAAAATGTAACATTTGATTAAACCAGTTTGCATGCCTTTCTGAAACTGACACCATTACCTGAATACAGCACTTTCAAGTATCCTGCCATTAGTTCACAGCAGCTTGATTGCCTGTTGCATTTATTTATCTGAGTATTAATGCTCTGTGAACTGCCTTTATTGGAACCCAAGTCTTTTGGCAGACCTCGACTGAAAATCAAAAGGAGGTTGTAAGGGCAGGAAGAATTTCAAAAGCAGTGTTGAATAACGGGGTTTTGTTTGGGTTTGGTTGGTTGTTTTTTGGGTGGGTTGGGGTTTTTTTTTCGGGGGGGGGGGGGGGGAGGGGTGTCTTTTTTTGCACAATGCATTTTGGTTACTGCTTGTTCCTAAGCAGTCAAGCTTCAGTTAGAAAGCAAAACAGAACCAGGTGTATTTTAAATTCAAACACTCCTGAAATCCAAACAATGCAGGATCTTCATCATCAACACAACTGGAAGTTACGTTAGTACATCCTGAAGGGATCACAGGCTCCACAGGGTACAGGAATTTAGCCTGAGAAGTGAACGTTTAAAGCCAGTGCAAGGCAGCAGTAAGGTGTCGGTATCAGACCCTATGATCCCCCCACAATATCAGTGCCCGTCAGAATGTGCAGCTGACATATCACGGCGGCTTTATCCAGATCTTGCTTGACACTCCAAAGCTGCTCTTTTGGCAGCCACTTTTAAGAATCCCTCTTATAAACCTACGCTGATGGACTGGCCAAACCTCATGAGATGGCTGCAATGAAAGAATGCATCCTCACTTGGTTAAAATACATTTTTAGTTTTGCTTTCTTCTACATTTCAGGAATCTCCACAGCCAAAAAAATCTAAGCAAGTTTGGCTTCAAATGGTGCTGACAGCATGTTGGCTAGGCCAGTAAGGTTATTCCCAACACTTTTTTCAACAGTTGTGTGTGCACGTGCATGAATATGTCTGCTCATAAGAGAGGGAAGCAGTGGCAGAAAGAGGGAGATACAACTCTTGCACACAGCTACATGTCTGCTGAGCAACCCCAAACCACAAAATGAACAGAAAACATGTCCTACAAACTTGGAACAGCCCTGGCAGACAGAGGGAACATATTTTCTCAGACACTGCAGGACTCAAATGAAACCCTACATGACAATTTTATGACTGTGGTGGGCTCCCATATGGGCTTCCATGAAGCCTTTAAGGCTCCCTCAGCACAATGAAAAGACAGGCTGGAATAGCTCCCCAGCCTCCAGTGGGACCCAACCTTTTGCTCCTCAGGCACTGACATGAACATCTGCAAGAAAATGTTTACTCTGAACCTTAGGAGGAGACTTCTGAAAAGCAGATCCACTTTTCCTTCAAAATGCCTCTAGTATCACACCAAGATTTTCCAGGGAGAGGGCCTCCAATTCTTCAAATTGTGCACATTGGACATGCCATGCTTTCCAATGACTAAATAGAAACATTGGCCCAGCAACTTAGCTTCTTAATTTTTCTTTACTATTGATGTTTCTACCCAGAAGAGCAGCAGTTTTGCACTTCAAGTTTGGGAGGTCTCATTCTCATCAAATGCTCAGGAATAGTACTTCTTAACTTCAATTATACACCTCTGAGCTAGATTTTCCTGAAGCTGTATTTCAGCCAGCCAGGTGGCTTTGAGTATTTTGCACAGCGAAAAGGGGTTCATAACCCTGTAGTATCTGTACCCAGGTCTTTTTACACAAGAGCTTAGACAACACCACTCTGATGCTCTGTACCTTAGTGAGGAAGCTGAGCACCTGCCATGGAGCACAGTCATCTTCTCCAAAACCATATGGCCAGCTGAGCTAATCACTCAGCTGTGTGAGTATTTACTGGTGTAGAACTACATATTCAGAGACCATTTACAGAAAAATGTAATTTGCCACCATTACAAATGCTTAAAGCTTGCCAGCGTTTCCTTGTTAAACCACACCCTATCCCCCTTTTCATCCAAGTCTTACCAATCTCAACATCCAAAGTCTGTCTTAGAGACAGTTTTCCAGGGAGGGGAGAAAACACATTTTCATTTTCTCTCTATCCATCCTATAAAGGTAGTTGTTAGTTTGAGTTCAGCAAAGCAACATTAGCAGAAGTCCTACATGCTGAAGTATTTGTTTAAATCAGGAGGGACTTACACATTCAGCGTTTGCTGAGTCTGGCCCTTATTAGAGAGCTTTGCAGAGACATTAGCCACATACAGACTGTGCATTTTAAATTTAAAATTACACAGTCGCTGATGTTGAAAACTTGGCTACCTTGCTTGTACAGTAATGTTCTTACAAAAGTTTTTTAAGTGTGCTTAATTTGCATAACACCATTATGAGCTACCCTGTCGGAGACTCATTTAATAACAATGCCATGCTATGGATTGACATGATAGCTTATTATAGCTTCAAATAATATGTAAATAATATTTAAATAGCTTCTCTCAGAGCCATTACTGTCAATCAAATAAATACCTATATTTTGGCTTCTCATTTTTATGTCCTTAACTAACATTAAGAAATAAAAAAGCAACTTATATACAAACCCTGTAACAAACTGTTATTTTGCTAACAATCTGGTTTAAACTGCCACAAAAACAACACAACTCGGTTGTAATGCCAAAGCTTGGGTTGCCCTGTTGCATCTCAATACTGCAAAGATTAGTATTAATTCTGTGGGTCAGGACAACCACTATTTATGGACATCAGCCCAACAGAGACGATATGCATAATTTTATCATCAAGAGAGGAATTCCACAGTGTTCTCAATAATCCTCATCATATACATTTTATGTACATTTTAAGCACCAGATCTTAAGGTGATTCACAAAACTGCATGAGGGACCACTAGCAGGGTCAGCTATACTGGGGAACAGACACCAAAGGGTGCTCAGCTGTTCTGCATTAGCGTCTCATGGTGCAGCGAGTGCTTTGCACAATATTGTGGCAGAAGGAAATGCTACCCCTACATACTCCATGCCCACCTGCCACCTCCTTCCTAACCAAAACTTTGCTTCCACACTGATCAGCCCCATGTTGCAGATGTGAGGAGTCATGTACACAAAGCAATGGGACATTTCAAAGGGGGCACAAAAGTTGTTAGAAGCTAGGAACAAAGCCAGGTCTTACAGGTAGTCATCGCTGTGCCCACCAAAGGTGGAAGCCACTGCATGCATGTAGCCTGGACCTATATAAAGTACAATAACCCAAAATCTTGGTGGTCTATCTCAGCCCCAGACCTGTTTCATGTCAAATCATCTTCTTGCAGCTGTGCCCCTTTCCTTGCCCTGTGCCTATGCACACAGGTGCAGAACGAGTCCCAGCAGCATGCATTTCAATATATTATGCCACTTTTTTTTTTTTCTTCTGGCAGAAAGCTATCCTCTGCAGCGCAATTATGATGTTGCAAATATTCACTGTGGTACCAGTACCACATACCAGAGCCTGGGCTTCATCCAGTTTGCAGGAAAACAGCTCAGTGTAGGCAGATGTGTCCAATCAGGGTGAGGTTATTTTTAACAGCTGGATTCAGAATTAACACTGCAATAAAAACAGTCCTATGTCAGTCATGTTTACTCTGCAATACATTCATTGGCAACATTCAACCACATACCTGATACTCTACAAAAATATGACTTCACCATTTCCCGAATGGGAAAAAATGCACAAAAAGTACAAAGCCTATGTCTTGGCCAGATTTCTGCAGTAGAGAGCCTCTGTCTTTTGGTTTCTCTATTTTGGAGAAAGAAGCTACCTTTCTCTCTTGCGAAGTTCAATCACAGCTCCAGTTTCTCGTGGAGAAATTTGTCTTCTACCCTCAGAAAAGATGGTGTTACTGACATGCCTCCTGGCACATTCCCAACCAGGAGGAGAAAACCCGTGTAATGGGCTCTTAACTGGCACGTGAGAGCTGCTCAATGTCTTCTCTTCCTAGATTTTTTTTTTTTTAGTAACCTCGAGCAATCCACTTAACACTTCGTGTACTTCAATTCTCCACCCATGCGATAGCCTCCTCTCTATGCAATAAAGAAGTTGTGAGGTTACAACACTGACCATGAGGTGCTCAACTGCCATTTCATGAACGGCCATATCAGTACCCTAGCTAGACAGTAACAATTAAAGCTAAAGCTGTCATTTCTCCTTTGCTCTCTGTCCCTGAAATGCCTGCTGCAGCAGTGCCAACTAGGCTGACCTTTCTTTACAGAAAGAATAAAACCTACTACTATTGTACATGGATGAGCAAGACTAGAATGAAACAATTAGGAAATGCAGCACACCTCACATATGCCCTTATGTAGGAAAGCCAGAATTATTAGCATAATCACAGTATGCTCTGTTAGCATTAGAATTAAAACTGGAGAGGGGAGGCAGAGGGAGCCCATTGTTAATGCAGACAATTCAGCCAGACAACAGTTGGCCTTACTAATTAGCAAAACAGTGCCACTTTAAGAGCGCTCTTTGGGTACTCCCCAGGGAATTTCAGACATCAAGGCAGCTAATATGTTTTCCAAAAAAAGCTGGCAAGAGCTAAAACCTGCACAGCCAAATACCTGTGTGCAAGAAATCACCATCCTGAGCAAGTTCCATGCTGAGAAAAGCCTGGATTCACTCATTCATGAAAATGTTGCCAGCCTGCATGTTCTACTGCAGGTCTCCTAACACTTGTGTTTTGTTTTGTTCTTCACTCTCATTTCAAGCTCTTGAAAGTAGATGATTATCAGAAATGAACAACTCTTTTTTTTTTTTCTTTTTTAATGTGCATCTCTCACCCTATTAAAGAAGAAAACTCGGAAGTATGAACTTCTTAAGTCCAAGCATGAGAACAGAATCAAATGAACCTGCTTCATTCCACTTAAGGAGCTTCAGAGAATTTTGGAGAAGAAAGGAATCTGAGATTTTGAAAAGCCTGGAACTGGACTTAAAAATATACCTGGCTGGATATCAAAACTGCATCATTTAAGTAAACCTAACTCCTTGCCTCCTTATGTACCCAAAGGATGTCTCTCACTGCCCAGCAGTCTGAAGCCAGCCCCCACCCTGTCGTGGTACAGCTGCTGTGTGCTGTTCATGGCAAGTTAACATGCAAGCCAGGCCTACAGCAGGTCCCCAGTCTCTACTTACTAACTTGGAGATGAAAGAAACAATCCTGCTGGGAAAAGCTGTGTACTTCATACTGCATTACACTCACTTCAGCCCATGTTAGTGTATTTAAAGAACTGCTGGTTACTTAGCATAACGATTCAACTAAGGCCATTCATTATAAGTCTGTCCTGGAGGACAGAAAGATCTGTTCTCCTACACAGGATATTTTGGCTCTATAAAGTATATGATGGCTGCAGAGAAAGATATGCCTAAAGTATAGCACACAAGAATAATAACCTTAAAAGTTAAAAGCATATTAGTATTTCATCAGGGGAACCAGAAGAGCTGGAAAGCACTAGGAGCCCTATCACATGATAATCATTTGATAGGACACTACATCCAGCCACAGGGATAATTCACAGGGATTACAACTGCTCTATTTTCATTGGCAGGCAGCGGTGGACGCACTGACAGCAGGAATTTGGTTGTGCGAACAACTCCTGAGTAATTAGTCAGGGTCAGGGCAGGATCTGGTTTCAGAGAAGTCAGACTTGTTACTGGCACTGCTCTCCAAGCTTTGCACCAGCCCAGTTGTCCCATTTCTTCTGTTCATGTAAATCAAAGGATTGCTGCCTGCTACAGAACACGGTGGATTGAAATTATTTATTCTGCATTAGGCTGCCACAATCATGTTTCATTTTTGTCTAGCCCACCCCTAGATGAATTGTCAAATGCTAGAAATTTCCTGAGATGTAGGATCGGTGTTTGGATTTAAACACCCAAATTGGCCAGCTTGACGGCCACTGGGTCACTCAGGAGACTGAGTCCAAGGTTCAAGGGTGAGGCTTGTACAGAAGCTTGGGGAGAAAAGGCACAGCCCAGTGGTTTCTCTCCCAGAAAATAGCTCCTTAAAAGAGGCTGAACTACGATTCATGCAAAGATCCATGCATCTCCCGGTAACAATGCTAAATGGTGCCCAAAAAGCCTCAGAAGGTTACACTAGAAGAGACAGAATAGCAGGGAAGACACCACAAAAGCCTAATAGGAAACAACATTGTGAAAAATCCTGAAGTTTCTGTCCTCATTCTGCCTTCTGACTCACAAGCAAGAAGACAAATCATAACATTAAAAGTGAGAAAATTCAAAACTGAAAAAGAGCAGAATTTTTTCTGCGCAACTTACAATTGTACTAAAATCTTATTGTCACAGGATGTCAAAAAGGCCAAGAACTTAGCAAGACTCAAAGCAGGGTTAGACATTTAACATGGTTAATGAGAACCTTCTGTGTTATATCTGTAAATACTAAGTGCTAACATACCTTTTGGAAGGGAGACGCAAAACAGAGTGCTTCAGGGTTCAAGCCAATCTTTAAGTATTTAACACCTATCTTCATGTGCATTCTAGGTGCTTATACCATGCATGTTGCGTGGCATTTAAGCGCCTCAACAAAAGTATATTCCTGAGCTTCTGGAGGCCCATAGCTGAGGCTTGGCTTGATCCAAAACTGCAGCTAAGACAGGCTGATATTTTATTCCAAGCCTTTCACCATACTGAGTGTGGCGTTAAACCTGCCCTTTACATTTCTATGCAGAGCAGCAAAGGCAAGCTTTGATACTACTTTATCCTTCTGCTTCTTCATTTCTGGAGCAGAGGATGACTGCTCATTACACAATGCTTTTGCCTCTAATATTTCCATACTTACTCGACTTCAAGGTGAAGTAAACTGCCAAACAAGCAGCCTGGAGGTTTTTCTTTGTTTTTCTCTCTGTCTTCATTGCATATATCAGAACATGCCTAAAGGCATGTAAGCATACACACTATATTGTGTTACCACCAAAACATTACCTTTCCTTGAAACCCAGACTGAGCAGTCTTTTTTTTTTAAATATATATACACACAAATAAAAATAAAACTGCCTGTGAACAGCCTTCAGGCATCAAAATGTCTGTGGTCAAGGGTCATCAATCTTGCATCACCAAAGAAGAGCTTTCTGCCTCCTCTCTTCCCCACACCACTAAAATACATTAATTAAAATTGTTTGTTCCCTCCTCATCCCAGTGTGAGCTCATCCCCTCGTGACACGTTCTGACCTTCAGAAAATGGGCTGCTTCTCTGCCCTGTTAGCTCGCAACATAAAGTCCAGATCTCCATAAAACTGTTTCCTAATTGCTCATCAATGATTGCATTTATCTCTCAGGCAAGCCAGATTGCAGCGGTTAATAGTATAAATAGTATCTAGAGCAACAAGGACTGTGGTTCAGTTTATTTCATAGCTATCTGAAAGGAAGTCTACATTAGCATCAGTAACCTGAAGACATTATTCACACAAGTTTTTAAGTCTGTTAACACAATTTATTAGAACTTTGGGGCTTTGGAGTAACAACCCATTGAAATGAGCGATAAAGAGGATAGCCATCGCTGCCAAAGTGAACTTTATATACAGTTAAAGCAACTGACATGATCAAGTGGGAGAAGGATAGCATAAGGCAAGAGTTGAAAAATAATTAAGGCTTTAACTTAATTCAATTACAGCAAAATGTATTCTTAAAAAAAAAATTAAAAATCACATTTTCCAGTAATTCTGATTCAGTTAAATTTTTACAGTATATAAATAATTCTAATTATGCTCATATAACATTAGCTTTCCTGCATGCAGGCATTTAGAAAAATGTTAAATTAAATTATCTACATGCAGTGGAAACGTAATACAAAGGATTATCTGAAAAGCCAGGAGCAGCAGGCCAACATGAGCAAATCTCTTCTGTAATGTCTGACAAAGCCTAATAAGAGCACAGAAGTAGAGCTCACATTTTCCTGGGAACCATTCTTTTTGCAAATGAAACATTTAATTACAAATCTGAGTCCATAAATAGACTCTTCATGTTGGAAGAGGGAAAGGAGGACTTGATGCAGATGCGTCACTGGATTAAGAGAACATACTAAAAGAAATTTATCAATGTCACAGGTAATTAATTATAACTCCCCATCTACAGATGGGGATGGCTGTGTTTATCAGCCAGGATTCCCAGAATAGCAGGTGGTCAACAAAGAGCCTAGCAAGTTCTCTGTCTGCTCATCTACCTATTTCTGACTTGCCTACATTACAAACATGTGGCTTTAAATTATTCCCACTGGGTCAAAGAAATACATTGTTGTCAATTCTCATGTTTATTATTGTAAGACTTGTGGTATCTGCCGCTTTTTTGTAAACCTCCAGTTTTGGAGGTCATGTGATTAAACTTTTTATTTTTAAGGACGGCTGATTAACTTCTAATATTCATTATTTCAGAGAATAGCGTGAAAAAGATTAATTCAAAAAATTCAAACACATGAGAAGGCAAGGGCAAAGAAACCAAAATGTAGATGATGTATTTCCAAACGTCCACTTTATTAAGCTTTTTATATTTTGGGGATATAAATGTATAACATCTTTATATTAATCTTACCAAATACACAGCAGTGTTTGCAGACCAACTATAGCTTTACATACACAAATTTTAGAAAATATACTAGGCATACATGTACAAACTCCAAATACTGAAATACATGCATAGATCTGCTCCCTAAAAACCTTAGCGAACAAAAACTACGCACTTTTAAGGTGTATGTCTTCAAACAAAAAAAACAGGATATGACTACATTTTTCTTGATGTGAATAGGCTCTGGTTCTCTTAGCATATAAACCATTGGTCTCTGCTCCCGGGAACAGTTTCTGACTATATTGTGGCTCTTTAGTGGTCTTTTTTTAAAACAAAGCACAGCATTCTTTCAGTTCCTTATGCATTACACTCAAGATCAAAATAGTGTGATAGTTTGAAATGAAAAACTACAGCCAGTACCTGTAAGCAGCTTCCCCAAATCATGTTTTTAAACGATATGCAGTTCCCTAATATTGGTTCTCTTAGCTATAAACATAGGCCCGATTCCTTGAATGCAATTCAGAGCCACAACTTCCTGGCCAGAGATATAAATGCCAGTCACTGAGGCACCACAACACACAAAGCACAGTTTAAGGGGGCTTCAATGACCTCTGCTGCCCCATGCTAAAATGATTTTCCACACCAGCAGTGCACAGGAGAGCTGATACTGTTGCAATCTGTAGCTGCAGTGACCAGGAGAGTAACACTTAGTATTTTACCATATGCCATATGAAATTGCTCCGCGGCAACCCACTCCTCTAAATGCTCAGCTGTGTGCAAAAACCTACAAAAGTAAGAGGTGTGCTGAACTCAACATAGGCACCTACATGACTTAAGTTAAGGAAAAGCACATTCATTGGTAAGGTCAAGGTCCCAGTAACCTGATTGCCATTAGGAAAGTCTCAAGAATAACTTGAAATACAATTCATCAAGTGGAAGCATAATGACAACTGGAGTGCTAACCTGGTCGTTCAAGGCTCAATTTAATTCGCAGATACGGTCATTCACTAACAGTACTTTATGTCTGAAGATGATTAGAAGAAAAGAAAAAAGAAAACTCTGCTCAAGAGCTTCATGTTAGCAGAGTCCTCTCTTTCTAAGAGAGGAGATAACAATACACTTTAATTTCAGGTGCAAATAACCTCCAAAAATGTTTAGGTCCTTTAACTAATATGTTAAAAGTATAATCAACATAAGTGAGACATGTGCCTAAGAGCAAAAGAAGCACAATGAAGTCTAGTGTATCACAATGATAAGCATTCAAATGAAAAGACTTCAGGAACAAGATTTTCCAGCTTTCAAGATTTCAAGCTCACCTGCCCATGCTGAAGATGAAATGAGATCCCTTGGCAGACTAGAGGAAGGAGGTGATTGGCACACCTAAGGAGCTTCAATGCATTTGCAGATCCAAGCCCAGGACACCTGAGCCAGTCTGCACAGCAAGACTGCTTTGGAAGTGCAGGACGCAGCCCGAGCTTTCATCTATCAGGTTTACCACTGGAATAGCACCAAATCAGCCCTGCTTCTGGAATCAAGTATGTGTTTTGGACAGTTTGAATCTGACCCCAAGGCCAGGCTCAAATACACTTGTGCACAGCAGTATAAAGGTAGCTGCTAACACCAAAATTAAGTATACAGTATGGAATGGTATTCTAGGGAAACTTCAGCACAGGGTATGGAGGACTGCCCTCATTTTTCAGGCAGGGCAAGAGGAGCCAAAAAGCATTGCTGTAACCTGCTGAACCTCACACTGCAAATGTCTCAGTCACAGATGAGTGGCAGGGAAGCACGACTAACATGGCTTGCCTGCTTCACATTACAGAGCCACAGAATGGCTGAGGCTGCTCCATTCTGTTCACCAAAAAAATGCAAAAAGAACACAAGGATCTGCCTATGTCTGAGAACTCACTGGCTGCATAGCACCTTGACAGCTGAATCCCTCCAAGATGGTTTTGAAGTGGTGGGGGTGGCACTAGCACCCTACCAGGCCCCCTGTCCATCCTCCAACCACCCAGGAACCAGTGGATTCCCAAATACTTCTCTACAGGAAACATAAGAGGGCCCAGACTTTAATGTGAATGGACTTTGAAGGAACAAACGTGACAGCGAAAAAGCAATCACAGCAAAAAAGCATTTGCCTGCTCACCTTTTTTTTTTCTTTAAATAAATAAGCAAGAGGGCACTTGGGAGTGACATCAGAGTCAAATCCCATGCCTAGAAGAGCTGCCAGTATTACAGAGTCTGCCCTGTTTCCTCCTGCCTCCCTCCTACCTCAAGGCCAAGTCTGCACCAGTGGGAACGATCACAAGTGCTGTAACTGTACAAGTGCAACCCTGCCTTTAACTAACAAGGCAGTACTAGAGAACTGTATGTCCTTCAGCTTCAGACATTAATTTGTATATTATTGTATAGAGAGGTCAACTTCAGGCAAGTATTAGATTATTTATAACTTCAAATAAGTTACTTTGCAAGCTCATTTGCCAGACTTCCATGTGAGGCAGCATTTGATAGAAATATGGAAAATGGCCTGAACTTTAAATGACAAACAGATGAGAAGGTCCAATGAAAATCAAACACTTTTGAAGGCCATGTGTTTTCATAGGGAATATAAACGGGATTTTTAATTGATGTTGACGTCAGCTCATGGTAACATTTTGGGTGATCTCAATTAGTGGGGTTACAAAAAACAGTAAAGAAAGGAACTTGATTATGGCTAGCCCTGGAAAAAGAGATCTGGCAGAAGTATTCCCTACATTTCTTAATTCAGGGAGTAATCTCTTCTGTAATGTAACTATCCACATATTCTTGCAGTCAACAATTTCTGGCAGCCACCAGGAGCAGTAACAGCTTCTTAATGCCAAAGATGCTGAGTACTATCCTATTATCTTTTAATCAGTTTTGCCTTTTTGATCTTCAGTGATTTGGACAGGCCTGAGTGCAGAGCTAGCTCAGGACTCTGAAGTTGAACTGGCAGTCCCCATAAAGACTTCCTATGTGATTTTCTGTCACTTGGCTTTTCTGAAACTTAACCCCCCAATTGCACAAATGAGGATATAACCTCTCACAGGGGTGACATGAGGATAAATATATTGAAGCATGGAAGGTTCTCACATAGTATATTAATGGAGGCACTAAGAGTACCTAGAAATTACTCAGATTTATTTCCCAGATGGCATCTGCCCATGTTGGAGTAACCAGGGTTCACTGCTTCTCATTCACAGAGCTTCACTCAGATCACCGAACTGTTTTTAAGCTGGGATTTTAAAGTATTTCCACCAACAAAAGTCAAACATGTTTTTCCGACTCAAGATGGATGGGCAAGATTGTTTTATTGCACTGTTACAAAATTCTTTGTGCAGAAACAGTTTCTAAATGAAAACCATCTTACTAAAGTAACAGCTTGCACACAAATGCACCACCAAAATAAATTTTTACCTGTGCCAGGAAAGCCTTTCACGTCACGTCATATTTACCAGCTCTGCATTAAGAAGTACTTTTTCCTGGTTCACAATGGACAAGTAAATTGTAACTTATCAGTCATTTTTTACATCCCTTTGTTCTAAGAAAGCTGTAGTACCCACACTAAGGGAGTCTGAGATTCCACAGGTTTATAGAAAAAGGTCAAGTCTGAGCCTTCTATGTGCTATTCATGAACCTGTGCTATTTATCATCTCCAGTTGTGCCTTGATATAAAGGCACTGAAACCAGCAGAATCTACGACAGTCTAAAATTAGTTTAGCTGGTTAAAAAAACAAAAACAAACAACAACAAAACAAAAACCAAAACCAAAAAAATAAGAAAAAGAAACATTGGTAAGGAGAGCTCTTACAGTTGGTTTGAACATGAGTGGAGTTATTCTTCACATCAGTGTTCAACTGCCCCATTCCCACCAAGGGCATCATCTTGTGTTTCATCTCAGGGATGAGGATTAAAAACTGATGGGGAACAGTGAGATGGAGCACCTCTAGTCTGGCCAGGAGCAAGGCTTTCACCTTTTCCCCCTTGGCCAAAGCACTTTTCAGCTGATGCCACAGGAAGATTCAGCTCACTACAGCCTCCTAGACTTACACTGTCTCTTCCCAGGCAACAGTCCCGGCCCTGACAGGACACATTTATCCTTGATGCTGTATTTTTGGTGGGGTTGTTCTTATTATGGCTGTGCCTTTACACTTCAGGCTTTTCTGCTCTTTGCTTATGTAAGAAGGCTTTTGCTCATTTGCAGCTATCAGAGGGTAGCCACCTACCCTTTGGGGACTCATGTGGCACAAGTGCAAATGTGGAAGGCACAGAGATAGACTGCCATCTTCATTTCCAGATAAGCCCTGCCAGCCACTATTTTGGTCTGGGGCAAATTCACAGTTGTCATCAGTTTGCACAGCTGTGGAGCCACCCAGACCCTTCTTCCAGACTAGAGACCTGGGGATGGGAGGAAAGGGCAATTTTGCAAGTCACACAGAGCTTGTTCCCCTCTTCGACCCTTAAGTCATTCCCACATCATAGCTATATCAGGGTTCAAGAGAATCTGGGGGACATTCACCGTTAAGCAAACCCAGCAGTTATTTATGACTCAGAAATAATGTTTCCTCTCCCTCTACTTCTTCCACAGAGATAGCAGTCAAAAAGCCTTTGAGGGCCTTTTAAAAAGAGAGAAAAAAACCCAAACAAACAAAAAAAAGAAAACCCCCCAAAACCCCCGAAACTATGTTCCATCTCTTCTTGCAAACAGAGTGGGTATTTACCACCTACAGAAAGTGTCCAAAGAACTGATGAGAAATCCAGAAGCAATGGAAGTGCCCTTGTTAAACACAGTCTCACTTGGGAATATAAAATTTAGACTTGCTATTCATGCAGTTAATGCTTCATCGCAGTGGATCCTTTTCTTTCTTTTTTGTCTGAATTTGAAAGCTAGGAGATAGAATATCAGAACAGCAAAGCATGGTGTTCTGAAGTTATTTTTCTCATTAGGTTGTATGCTCCAGGATATAGTTAGATCCCCTAGAGATTTATTGTCTTTTGTACGACAATAAGAGGCCTTGAAAGGTGTATAAGTATTAGTTTTGAAAACACATATGGCTTACAACAAAGAGAAACAGACTGATCAAACAGCGGGGGCAATGTACAGGAGTTAATAATACAAAATAATTCTGAGCAACGGCCAGTTTTCACAAAGAAAACATCTCAATGTGGATGCCATATTGTCAATTAGACCCAGTCATTTTCAGATGTAATGGGAAGTGGAATACAATATCTACATCTGATGTATGAACACAACTGTAAAGAATCAATACCATCTGGCTGCAAAGCATTTGGTCTTTTAGTCAGCAAAACCAGGCCGTTCACGCAATAAAGAACAGTTCAGACAATATGGGAACCTCAGACTTTTCAGCATATCATTTGCAGGGCAATTTTTAAAAGAGGAGACAAAGTTTCAGCGGTGCTTTACCAATAAATCTGAATGTAGGGAATAACCTCAATGAGGGCCAGGGGTTGAGGTGGAATCTGTGTTCCTTCAGGAAAGGTTTATGCCTTCACATGTGTTACATTACAGTCCAAATTCAGAGCCGTGTAAGCGGGTCCAGCGCCAGGTTGGGGTTTGGCCCTGCATTTTCTCATTATGCTTGTCACAAGACATCAGAAGTAATCACACCACACAGCACTATGAATGCTAATAAAATAAACCAATGATTGATGAAGAACTTTATCCTGGAACATCAGCTATCTTAACTTGTGTTTCATGCGTACAGTGGCATCAATTGTTTCCATACTGACTTAACTGTTTTGCCAGAAATTAGCACTGCTGCTATTTACTAAAATTGTATTTTTATGCCAATGCTTTTCTTTTCCCTTCTTTTTCTTTTTTCTCCTGAAGTCCTAGCCCCATTATTTACCTTCACTTTGAAAGGCTGGATAAAAGAAACTCTACATGTCACACTGCTTTCTCCAAGCCTTCCCACTGGCAAATTAGGCCCCACTCATGATGCTTTAAGAACTAACAAGCACTTGAAAACCTGGGAGCAGGTTTGGGTTTCTAATGATGTGTAAATCTAGGGGATGAAGGAATTTGTGTCATCAAGCAGGAGATTTTCCATAGTGGGGAAGGAGCATTCAGAGCTCTGTTTGTCCAGTTTGGCATATAACGCTGCCCTAAGCTCTGGCATGCAGCTGACACCCAAGAATATACCTGGACCTTGGCTCTCAGACAAGGCAGTCTTTAGGGACAAAGGGCAAAAATAACTACAATGGGTAAAAAGCCAACTGGCTGAATTTAGGAAGGAATGTCTAAGTAATGCAGGACATGCTAATATAAAGCCAGATACTGACTTACGGCAAATTGGCTTAGCTCTAGGTAAACTTATTCAGAAAGGCCAATTACATAAGCTGAGGATCTGACCAGTAAAATTTTCTAGGTTTTTTTGTTGTTGTATGGACAAAATAACGTAGGAGTTTACTCTTTATGTCATATTCCACCCACAGAAGTCTTAAAGGGACTCTGTACTCGCAGGAAAATACCAAACTTAATATTTTATATAAATATATTTTATATTCCGTTAGGACTGAGCTTAAATATTTGTGATCCAACTGCATCAGGAAAGACTACAGAGCCAACTCCGTAGCATGACCACTTAATGAGTGGAGTTCTGCACAGTGCTGTCCTGTTCCTCAGTCAATACCATCAGTGAGGATGCTCACAATGTAGTAAGAAAGAACAAAACCTGAGACATGCAGCAACACCTCTGAGCCAAAGGATGAACTCAAGTCTCCTGACCTTACTGTGGCTTGGGTTTTTTATTTTGTTTGTTTACAATTACAAGAAAAGAGCTGAATGGCCTTTTCTACTCTCCTGTGCTAGTATTTTGCCTGTACTTGCTACATTGTCAGCAGCACAAAACATGGAAGATTAGGTCTTGCAACATACCTATAAGCAAAGCTTACACACCTTCATACCTCCTAATGTAAAACAGTACACACTTCAAGAAGCTTGCTGCCTCTCAACTTTTCTTTAGCTTTGTAACTTCACATATTACATTGCCATATACACAGATTGAGAGCAGGCAGCAGTCAGGCCACCTGTCTTCATGAAAATCCAAGGGTTAAAAATGGGCATCTATCTGACTGCCTATTCCCACTCCCAAATGGTCTGAATACAAGTTAAACACAGTCCCTTCTACTTTTTTCAAGGCCTCCATCATACACATGCTGAGCGCTGCCAGGTTTCACTATACAGTGAAGGCAATGGACAAACTCTCATACCATTACACTGGGTTGTATCCCACCCCATTGACTTCAATAGGCCTCCACAATGTGTCCCCTGAAACATGTCTGGCTGCAATTTCTATTTTTAGTTATGCCTGGCAAATCTTGAACTGCCAATATCAGAATTTAAAGAAATACGTGAAAAACACTATTTTCCTTTTAAAAAATTTTTCTCCTGGGTCTCCTAGAGATAATAATTACTGCTCTGCTCAGCTAGTGCTGTCATTATATCGCTCAATAAAATGGATCATTTTTAACTCTCAGGAGCATCAGAAGTACCACTGCTTCCCTGTGTGAAAGTAGGAACGTGTCAGTTTTGTTTAGCAAATATAATATTTAATGTCTTTGCTCTTGGCATTCGGGACCAGCACTGAGCCAACAGCAGGGATGCAAAGTACACCCTGAACAGTCAGTCTTTTAAAAGCAATTAGGCGTGTAAAAAAATTCCCCAGGTAAAAAGCAAACCTAAAAGGAACGATTTCTCCAGGAACATGCAAAATACAAAAGTCACAGCCAAAACCACTTTATACATTCTGATTCTATGTTGCACTGTCAGTAATTATGCCTTACCACTGAATTAGCAGCCCACGTAACTCCCACTGCAGTTGCCAGAATATATTGCTGGATCGGACTGTTTCTATCTTAGTTGCCAGGGTAATAGTCCACACCCCACAGGCAAGCGAGGGCAGTCATAAAAAGCCTCAACACCCCCTTCTTCCAGCAGTATTCATCATTTACCCACCAACTTTAGTGACTATACTGTATCACATGCAAAAAAGCCTCCTTAATGGCTTGAACTTGAAAAGTATCAATGATTCCTCCCAAGCCTACTGACTACCAAGGGGGTTTAAACAGTCAACACTTTGCAGAGACGGTACCCAGACTCTGTGCCAGGATAATCACAATCTTTATCTAGTGCACAGTAACACTGGAAATAACTATCCTGATTTTGTATTTTTTTTTCAATCTAAACCTTAAAGTCTCTGGTCCTCCCAGGGAATACACCATCCCTTAACAGAAGAACCAAGCAGACAACTCACCTGTACAGGCATCAAAAGAAGTCACAGTGGTTCCTTTGTTCAGAGTTGCAGGCCTACTTACCATATTATATTACCTGCCATACGCCTGGACTCACTGCCTTTTGCCTAGGAGCATGCATGGAGCATGACTAGGAGTACAGCTGAGTCTCAGCTTCCTTGATGTTGGAAGCTGAACTGGCTCTCTATGTCCTAAAAAGCTCTTTGTGTACAGAATCTTATCTTCTAAATTGATATATTGGTTTGGTTGCTGTTTTAAACTATATAATTTGTAGTACATGTCCTGGCAGAAAGAATCTTGAGGGGGGAAAAAAAACGTTTTCTGAACATGGAAAAAACTGAAAAGAATGAAATGCAGGAGCAAGCCTCTAGGATTTCCCCCATGAATTTCTGCAAGTTTCTGTACAAAGAAGCAAAGTTTCCTTCCCTCTGAAAAAGGAAAGTTTGGGGCCCATAACTCTTCAGATTCCTTAGATCTGCATTAATCTTCAGCAAGCATATGCAGAAACCCTGTGCCTCCACACCATTCCTTCTCATGCTCTCCTTTCAGTCCCCACCAACACAGCATAGGATAGGTCCACTTCTCAGGATTCAGCAGAAACCCAGGCCAAGTACTTGGTCTGCCCAGAGGAGATTCAACAGAGACTTGCAAGGAGCTTTGTGTCTTGTCACCACAGTCCCCTCTTGCTGGGGCTAGAGACAGTCCTCCTTAGAAAAAAAAGGCATGAAAGTCTTGAAGATGAGAAAACCCCTCACTTCCTTGCAGACTCCTCTTCCTCTGCTCAGACTTAAAGCATACAATTTAGCCTCTTAACAAAACAAAAACAAACCTAGAAAAAAACCAAGAAGAAAACACAGGAGAATGGTGAATACAGCTGCTTCACAGATCTTTCCCAATATGCCCCCATATTTATTCAAAACTGGTGTGCAACACCTGAATGCAATTCTTCAGCCTGAGGATGATATAAGCAGAGCATTTTCATGCCATCAGTAACCTGATCCCACCCAGCTGGGCTGGCTCTCTGACAGCAGAGGCATTTCATCTTACTGCATAACCATGCTACATCTGCAAAGACAAAAAAAACTGCCATAAAGGGGTTCCCAACCACAGCAGAAGGGGAGGTGGGGGGTGGAGAAGAGGAAAAAAATAAGACCAGATCTGCTGCACTCATGCTTAATAAGAACACACACACAGAAAAAAATATCCATCAAGAAGATGAAGAGCTTCTCAGATAGGGAAGCTTGCTTGCTAACATCACACAGCCTGAACTTCTACCTGACTAAATGGGAGCCTGGCAACAGAGCTCAGAGGGACTGAACTTAAGCTGCCAGCAGAAGCACAGATCTGGCAAGCCAGCTCAGGCTCCATGTCATGAAGCTGCTTTTTCAAGATTAGCAGGGCCAAAAATAGGCTTGGAATCATGCTGCACTTCACGGAAGGGTTTTACCCAACTGCAGAGCAAAATGGGTTATACAAGCAGCAAATAGATTTTATTGAGTCCCAAGAATGGGAAAGAGTGGGAAAAGGGGTTCTGATATTTTTTTTTTTAATCCCTTTTGTTGTCAGGAATTAAAAAAACCCTTTTTCACTCTGATGTCTTTTTGCAGCTTTGAAAGTAAAGGATATCCCATTTACAATGCCTGGGCACTTACTGCAAAACTTGAGGCTTCATTTTGGCAGTTTGAAAACTTCTGTCTTATTGTGAAAGTTGATTTAAGTACATGGCAAATAATAATTAGTGATCATTCTTGAAAATTTTACCATTGCTCACAGAGATATTTTTTTCTTCATTTAAAAAAAAAAAAAATTACTGTCATCTCATCTTGCTTATTTTATGCTGAGAACACTGGTCCCACAGGTCACCTAGTGACCTCCTGGGAGCCTGCCCCTGCTGGGGTACAAATGAGCAACCTGAGATTGCAAAAGGGAAATACCCCAATGTTCAGATATGAACATACATTCGTGAGCATTCAAGTCTCCCACTGACTTTAGCGGGGGAAAAGACAGTAGATGAAAGGTTGCATTAGCACCATCTTTCTGAATCTTCATGTGTCAGGGTCTCTGGAGTTCACTGAAGTTAATGAGAGCACTGGGTGCACAAAAAAATGCAAGACATCCCCCTGCAGAAGGGAGGGAGGCTGTGGCCCATTCACTGCAGCGTTTCCTGTGTTCATTTGTTTATAGAGCAGCGTTGAGGTTAGTTCAGAAGAGAGTTCCTCATTTCCTCCTCCTCCTGCCCCTCTCCCTAACCAGATGTGACAATGTTACAATATTATTATCCTGTCAGCACCACAGGGGGAAATACAAATAAAATTCAGGGTGAAAGGAGAGCCAAAAGAAAAACAGATCCAAGGCAGCACCTTTCAGATTCACTAGCCCATCTCAGGAAACCGGAAACCTTTACAGCTAGAATACAGTTTCATTTGAAATATTTGTGGGTAAACGATTAACATTAACTTTTTGAGGTCCTGTTGTATGCTACGGGTGACTCCTACTGAAAGCCATAGGAGCTACCTGCAGCCAAAGGATGGGATGTGAACCTTTGGGGCTGAGAGGGTAAATCACATCCTAGACTGGAAGGACCAGCCTGGGTAGGTTTCACTGTGCCAGTGCCCTTGAGCTTCTCAGTGCCACTGGGAAAAGCATACCCAGACTGGAGTTTTGCTATACAAACCACTTGCTTACTCATTTTCCCTGGCAAGTCTTCCAACAAAGACAAGCAGGCTGGCTTTCATCCAGACACAGGAACCAAAAAAGGGGGCACAAAACAGAATGAGTCAAGCAAAAGAACAGAGGAAGGAGACTGTTTAAATGAAGTACCATTAAACATTCAAAATATGTAGAAGTTTCCTTTTCACTGAAAGGCTTTTGCTTCAGCTTACTGTACTGAAGAAGTCAGAGATACAGCAGTTTTAGGGCTACGTCTTGCTAAATTCAGAAGCAGGACACCCCTCCCTTCCCTGCAGCCTATGGAAGAACTATAGCCACAAAATAAACCACTACTATCTCTGCTCGCTACATGCTGTGGCCAAAAACATGACATAGACGTTATTAATCTCCTCCAATGCTATAAAGGCAGTCTACAGTTTTTCCTCCAACTGGTAAACTGAGAGACACATGGTCATTGCAGGAAAGACTATTAGCTATCTGTAGATCATTTTTCTTTGTTTTTTTTTTTCTCTTCCATCCAAGGACAGGTAAATAGGAAATCTTGCTTGAGTAAAGATTCGACCCCAAGGAGGCTAAAACTGCTTTCTGAAAAATAAATAACTCGGAAATACCCATCCTGCTTTACCCTTTGTCCTTTCACCCTGAAAATTCTCCAGGGCATGCTTCTACCCTACTGAAGAGGGGAAGTTTCTTCCATAAGTTCACATGGGACCAGGATCTGCCCCCAAGTCCCTAGAAAGTACGAAAAGAGCTTTCAAAAATATTGTGTGACATACTGTTGAGAACTACAGGTTTGTCATGAGGTAGATGGAAATCTTTGAAATTTTCCAGCCAAACATGCAGGCTTTGGAGGACAGAACTGTGTCCTGCTATGGGGTCCCCATGAGGGCAGCACTATCTTTTTGCTCAGCAATGGTGTCTCCTGGCATGCAGATGGATCTCTACTGCCACTGATGAGGAAGTAATTGAATTCCGAGTTCATGTTCATTTAGCTCTTTGGGATTCATTTAGCTCTTTGGGACTGAACTATAGAAATAGTTTCAAGCCCGAAGGTGGTTCACATACCACTGTGGTCCTTTCATGTGTCAGCTCTGCTAAGCCGCTGATTATGGATCTTGACAGGCCCATTAACCCTCAGACTGTCTCACACAGGACATCATCCTGTTTCTTCTCCGTAAAGTAAAGCACTCCCATTCTAAGGGAAAGAGCATCATTGTGCATCTCTGCAGCTAAGTATGATGTAATCGGCAAAAGAGCTGTATGGACTGATTTTGACAGAGTACGGTTGGAAACAAGAAAGAAATCCAGGACAGTCAGCTGGGCTACTGCTTAGGAGTGAGACGTGAGGGTCAGCTGACCTCTTGAAAACAAGAAACTTGGTCTGACAATGTAAAAGAGCCAAACCCAAGAGATCTTTGAAGCTGTTCCTACTTTGGCTAAGAACCACACTGACATCAGAGGTTCTACCCATTACAACCAGATCCAAGTTTAAGAAGCCCAAAATTTCCAAGACCTAAGCCAAAATGGCAGTATCTACACTGGTAACAAAACAATTGGAAAACATAGGTTGGGTACATGCAGAAGGCTCAACTGTTTCTCATTGTTGACAACTGCATTATAACTGCTTTGAACATAAGCCCCCCAAAATTAGCTGGGAGCTCTCAATTGCTCTCAGCAAGCATAAGGACTGATTCCAGGGTAAGAGCTAGCACTTGGAGATCCTCTGCCCAAAAGCAAATTTCTGCCAGAGGCAGCATTTCTTCTCTCTCTTTTGCCTCAAGACACAGGCAGTGCAGATGTGTCCCTTGCAAAGGGTGAGGTACAAGCAATGTGTTGCACTTACAGTGCTGCCAAGCTGCAGCTTGATAGCCTGTCTTCTCCAATCCCCTTTAGCTGATCTGCTTTCCAGTATTGTCCTACAATCTGTGAAGGAAGCCTGTTGGTGAGGAGGCAGACAGGAGCACAGCCACCAGCAAATGCTCAGTGTAGTTTTGTGAGCGGTTGTCATGAGCCAATGATCTCATGCAAAGTAAAGTTTATGTTAGCAACAGAGAAGGAAGAAAGGTCATTTTATCCAGTAGAAATCAGCAAAAATTAATAGAAATTATTATATTCCCAGAGAAGAAAGCATACTGACTTTGCAAGGTGTCTAACAACCACATTGGAAAGACGGACCTCTGGAGCACGCCCTGTACAGACTTCCCTGTTCCAATCAACACAATTATTTGTCTGGTATTAATACAGTAACATGCTGCCTTGCTGAAAAGTCCCTGGCTGCCTTTCAAGCTCTTGAAAAGACACCAAAGACCTCTGTTTTGATTTCAAACAATTTTTCAGCACCTCCACGTTGGAGTGCCCTTATAAAAGTGCCCACAGAGTCATTTGACAGGGCTGTGTGACTCAAGCACTTAAAGGAAGAAACTAATGTTAAATGATGATACCCATGTAGGGATTTCTGGACTTTGAAAAAATTACTTCTCTTTACGCCACTGAATTTTCCTGACACTTCCAACTTACTAAGTTCTTGTTTATTTTATAAAAAGGCTGTCTTAACCTCAATTTTGAATTAATAGGTCACCGAGGAATCTATTACTATGGTAATGCAATTCAAATCACAATATGGAACTAAAAGAAGCCAATAAATTATTTACAATATGTATTCATAAAGTAGTCAAACTTGCAAGATTCTGTTAAACCAGTACAATGTCACTTTTTTTTTTTAAAACACAAGTTGTTCTCCAAGGCCCATCCTTTGAAGATTAAACAAATCCTTTCCTTCCATTATGCTTCTATTTCAGAAGTTTTATTGAAATCAGGTATTGAAAATTTGAAGTTACACACTAAGCATATGCAATCAATGTCCCATACTGCTGGCTGCTGGCAGTAAGTGTAACCACGGAGTGTCTGGCACCTAGAAAGTTTACTTCTTTTGTTTTATCAACAAATGTCAGGTACCTTTATGAGCATGATCCTGTTCCTGTCAAATTCCACAAGGTTTCTACAACATGTTATCATCCAGCATCCAGCAAACCATTCATATTAAATAATTCAAAGTTGAGCTAATGACACAGAAAATATGGGAGGTGATTGAAGTAAGCTGGATCTTTTGATGTGGCAGTAAATCAAAACCACTGTAAAACACTGTTGGTAAAGGTGAAAACCTTACACAGCAAAGGATATAGTAGAGCTTTCAATGCTAAATGTGTTGGGAAAGGCAGGAGGTTTGAAGAATCAGTTCACAATGAACCCTCAGCATAGACTTTTGTCTCTGCATAGAGTGCAGATTACCTGGCCAGGACTGTAGCATGGAAGCAGCACATGTGAAGCAGGAAATCAGGCTTGAGATACCCAGCAGAGACAATACCCCTGCACTGATCTGTCACATAGTGGAAACATGGCTTTTCTTTGGTTTTGTTCCCTGATCTAGGCCCTTACGCTAAGATTTTCAGGGGAGTCTGAAGAGCACTGACAGGTCCCACAGGAATTCAGTACTTTACCACCCCTTTCTGCCTTTTTGAAAATCTCAGCCACAGCTATGCAGGCAGTCTCTGTACTGGAACAAGAAAAGGGAGTCTATGAGCACAGCTGTAACACAGCACATTAAGTGTGAAGGAAAGGTGGATATGTTTAGGATGGTTCAAATTTTTTATCAAAAAGAAGACTCATAAACTGAACACAGCTTAAAAATCTGAAAGATTCAAAGTACCAATGCAAATAGATGTGTGAGATGTTGTACCTATTCTTCAGCTGAAAGTCAAAAAACTTGTAAAAAGGAACCACATGGTGGTGGTTCCAAAGTTTGACCATCTTCCTGTATTTAAACAAGGAAATAACTGTGCGTAACTGTTGACTTTGCTAATGGCATTCACTGAGGGTATTGAGGTTTGCCTTGCAGATGAGGAAACTGAGTCAGAGGGATTAAGTAAAGGGCCGAAAGCCACAGGCAAACTTCACTGCCAGGATCAAGTTTGTTAAAAGTCCCCTGCAGACACCTGACTTCCAGTCATATCATGAGGCCTCTGTTGTGTGTTAGAACTACAACGATTTCGTCTGCTGCTGTAAAACAAGGAGGATTATATCTGTCAGCACTTACAGCTGGGATATTCCTGAGAATTCCTAACAAGAAATACTGATGATGCAAACCATTTTTTCAAAGTATATTTTTGTTTTGAAGCATTCACACACTTGCAGCGGGAAAGGCTATGAAACTATCACAGGGAAATGTTTTTCATGCAGTCTAACATAATTTCTCAACTTTGAAATCAGATAGCTTCAATTATGCGTGTGTGTCATCTTTCAGCACCCAGACCCCTGCAGGGGACAGAGTCAGAGTTTTGACAGAAGAATTGTGTTTCAACTTCCAGCTTAACAATAGCTTAGAAGTGCTGGTGCCCTGCAAGTGAGCTCAAAATCTAGGACAAGCATAGGATCACAGACAGCAGGGTAAAGAGAGGTCACCTTATCTATCTTCTGGTTTCTCTCCAGGACCTAGGCCTGAAATGCCCTTTCTTCACTACTCCCCCACCAAAGTCTTTCTCCAGATTCCTGCCACAAGAAGCAAATTAAATACCAGCTTCCCTTCCAAAACAGCTGTAATGCAATCCTTGAAGACCTGTACTGCAAAGAGCATGCATTAACTGTAACAGAGGGAAAGAGAGCTTACAGGGATCAAAATGCTCTAGGTAAAATGGATTTCAAATTCATAGTTTTCTGCTTACATAGACTCTGAAATCTGTTCACTTTCTGTGGTTAACTGAATAGCTTCCCTTTATGAAAAGGGGACAAAACCCTTCATCAAAATACTGAGGACCAACGTATTTCAATATATTTGAATGGTAGATTTCTGTTCTCTGAAGAATGGGTCTGATTGTCTGGGTTTACAATTTATAATTTTAGCACTCCCTGCTAATGGCATCTGATTTTCCTGAGTTCTCAGGATGTGATGAAAGCCTTCAAAATGCAGTATGCCATCTTTTTCCAAATGGAGAGCAAAGGTGTTAATAGAATCAGTCACAGGATATTAGCAATCAGGTTTTTTGGTGAAACAATAAAATGACACAAATTCTGACTGAGGATTCTTGTTGACACCCTACAAAAACAGAGTTGAAGTTTTCAACACACTGTGTGCCGTCATCTTCTTTGTGAACATTTCCACCCAGACACGTTCTGCTGCTGCCCATGGTCCCTCCCCAACTCTAGTACCTGACAGGTTTGTACGGATCACCTCCACTTCCTAGGCACCAAAATTAAGGCCAGGATGGAGCTGCTTAGGAATTGGTGGCTGACCTAACAGACCTTCCCTTCCCATCAGCAAGCTTTCAGGAGTAAACACGTTTGCCAGAGGGCTGCAACAAGGCACAGTAATGACCTGTGGGTTTAGGAAGAAGGTCTCTTTAGCATACGTTTTGCTTCATAAAATTATAGAAATTTAATGCTTAAGTTAGTCCACGCTTATGCCCTGAAATACAATAAAAATACATTTAAACCATCCTTGACAGATTTTTATCTTAGCAGCTCAGATATTTACCTAACCTGATCCAAAACTGTTCCAGTAAAATCAGAGGAGTAATGCAATATGATTAAGACACATGTGTCTCTCAAACTCTCGAAAATATTCAAGGGAAGACTGAGTCACTGTCAAAGACTACTTACTCTAGAATCCCAAATGGACACACAAGGGAGTTTATACTTGCTATAACTGCAAGTAATACAGTCAAGTATCCAATGATCTTTACTGAATCATGAAAAATAATCAAGTCAAAAGAAAGATTACCTAGATAGGCACATTCATTTCCACCATGCAGAGCACAATCCAGCACACTTCCTATTTATGTGAGTACAAACATTGCATTTCCTCAACTCTACCATAATTGTTTGCCTAACCTAGACCAAACAGACTACGTAGCTGTTTCCCTGTATTTTGTATTTTCTGACTATGATTTTCAAATAGGGGAAAAAACAATTTGACTCCTTAAAAAATCAGTTCTGGTTTCTAGTTGGATTCCTCAGAATAGCCCAAAATGACTTCATGAAAATCTCTGCATTTGTTTTCTCCATTTGCTTTTCCAGTGAGATTTGACTCAACAGAAATGCCACTCAGAGAAATACCTGGTGATAGCAGTCCACAAACTGTTGTGCCCATGAGAAGCCTCTGACATGTTTAAAATCCCAAAGCTGGTGCTTCCTCTTATTTTGTGCATAGTGTTGCTCTACATTAGTGAATGTGTATACCACACAGACAAAGGGGTACTCATCACCTGCCTAGTGACCCAGAAGAGCACAGCCTCTGAAAAGCAAAGGGGAAGGGGGCTAGGGCAGGGGGAAAAGCCAGAAAGCAGTCTTTGTCCCTCACTGCTACCAAGTTTATAATCATCTATACCCAAATCCAGGTAGACCCACTTAACATAAGTCCTCCTATGCTTCCAAGTCCAAAGTCTCCAACCGCTGCCTAATTCTCCTCAACTCCTTATTTTGTGCTCATAATGCCCGTTTTCCTCACTGGAGGAGCAGTTTATTTGGTCATTCCTCAGCACAAGAATGATCACACCAAGTCAGAGCAAATAACCACCTCCTACCATCTCCAGCAGTGGCCAACAGGGAAAGCCTACCGAAGAATATAAAAATGGGGCCAGCACATAAATAGCTGCCTAGTGCATTCTCCCAGCCTCCAGAAATTTTGGCTTAAAGAGGTCCCAGATCTTTCCTGCTTCCCAGTTTGCCAGACTTGTAGTGATTAACGAAGCCAGCTTGGTAAGCTTCTCCCCTGCACTGCAACTGAATATGACAGATGAACCTGAGGAGACTGTCTGATGCCACACAGCATGGCTGACAGCAGCACGGCAACATCAGTCATGCACCATGCCCTGCTCTCTCCTAGCTCCTCTTACTACCTCTCAGCATCACTTGAACAGACTGCGACTAGTGAAACATACATTCAAACCCCCGGTCTGCAGCTGGTTTCCTGTGCAAACAACAGCAAGGCAATTTGGGATCCTTTTTTTGACAATGTAAAGGGAGGGGCTCCTACACAGGTTGAGTCAGAGAAGTTTGGCTGCCACTGGAATCTCTCTAGAAGAGCATGTTTGTCTCCACTGAACTACAGCTGAAATCCCCTTTGAGTCCTCAACCTGTAAAAGGAGATAATGCACCATGCTGACTCTCCAGAGCTGCTGGGGAGGAAAGACATTAAAGCCTTCTAGTGGTCAAGTACAGAGGTGAAGGGGTCTGTATATAGGTAGCATCTGTTGCCCTTACAGAAGACAGCATCATGCGTAGTAGGCCATGTGACGTGGTGGGTAGCATCCCTGTTCTGTGAAAACAGCTCGTTCTTTGCCACGCTCCCTCTTCACCACATTGTGAGCAAATGGGCTCTCTCCCTACACACTTGGGACAAGAAATTTGTAACTGAACTAGCACCCATATTGGATCACATCACAAGTGGGCTGACTCATGCTCAGACTCTTCACGCAACACAAAGCCCCAATTTTGTGATGCTTCCACCTGTGTGTTTGCTCTTTCCTAGCTATGTAAAAAGTTGCAACAGATAAGCCATTTGCCATGCTGGGGTGAAAGTAGGGAGGGAGGGGGCTAAAGGAATAGGGGAGAAGGTACTTGCTTTAAGCTCATTTCTCCTCATCCCTAACTGTGATGGAATTGTATTCTGCACACATGCTGAAACATTAGCATCGGCTGATTTGGAAGGAATATTGGAAATGAAGTGATAGCAGAGTAAATGTCAATGCATTCAGTGTGACACAGTGAGCACCAGATCTTAAACAGCTTCATCATTGTGGCATTTACTGTATCCTGAAATAATATTAATCCCACTGTTGTCCTTCTTGATGGAATCATCCATGAATATAGTTTATGGGACTGGCCAAAGTGCTAATAGGTTAAAAGAACAACCTATCCAGTGTTCCACTAAATTAAGGTCGCTTCATGGGATTTAATGAAACAAGTACTGTGTGGGATTTCAAAGGACGTTCCTGTAATTCATGTCTATTTAGGGCTCCTGCTAACCAGAAACCTAATTTCTTTGAGTAAAATAGGTTTTTGTGAAGCCTGGCCATGTGAAAAAAGCTTTAAAGGGCAATAATCAGAAGACCTCATCTGTAACACTTTGTTATTTCAGATCAGTGTTTTGAAAGTTTGGGGGATGGAGTTATTAAAAAAAAAAAAAAAACACCACAAAACAATCTGCAAATTAATCAGAACAAATGTATTACTGCTATTTGTCTCTCAAAAATGCCTGGGCGGTTAACGTGAGACCAGGACGCCATTAAGTTAGAAATGGTATAGAGGCTTAATAAGGCAGAGACCCTGCCTCACAGACTAAATAAGTAAATTGGCTCCTGCTTGCTCAATGAGGAGCTGATGCTCAAAAACTGTGGGCAAATGGCATCATCTAAGGCCACTGCCTCAGAAGCAGAACTGTATTTCCTTCCCCAGTTATGTATGTATCATATAAAATACTGAAATTATTAGTACAGATGTCCACTATGGAACAAAATAATACTGATTTCCTATTAATTTCTCTAATTTAAGGTCCAGCTACCACCATTTTTTTCTTGTGTCCTTGATTCAGAGGAGCATTTACAGCACCTTCCACAAAATACTTCTAGAAGCCACCTTAAATATGGATGGGGCTGCACCCAGCAGTTAACATCACTGAGCATCAAAAACCAGAATTCTATCTCAGCAATTTCTAGGCCTTTAGAGAGAAATACAATACACTGCAATTATTGCAGCTTGTGTCCATGCTTTCAGTGTACCAAACTGAGGCTTGTAGAAATTAAACAAGAGCAGCCACAGCCTCTAAGGATCTTACAGTCTGAACAGTGTTTAGTCATATCTTGACAGTTTACTCTGAAGCAAATACATCATCAGGACTAAACATATCTGACTACCTATGCATGAATGATAATCCATGAGAAGGCTTCAATGGTAAGGGAAATGAAGAATAACTGTGCCACTGGAGACAGCAGAGGGAATAAGAGACTGGTGAGCTGTATTTACCAGAACTAGAATCAGGTCAAGACACCAGAAGTGTTACCTGCTACTGTTAAAAGTAACCACCACCACCGACCAAAAATTTGATCAAAGACATAAAGTCACAGTTGCCTCAGGAAAAAATTAAGCCTTTCCATACTTTGGAATGCTACAGTCATCTTAGTATTCCCCAGAAGTCCAAAACAACCTAAATATCAATAGCCCACTAAATCTATGTCACTTAGATTCAGATCTTGTATCTTTTTTCTAGATTCTGGAAATAGACTGCTGATACCTGTACTCAAGCCAAGGACTAATCCTGACAGGTACTTGACATTAACACGTTGTCAGAAAAAGATGAGGAGGCACACTGCTTACATTTCCTAAGTCAGTGACTCCTCTCAAAGGCTTGAAAACATCTACTGCTAGTGCAAGCTCTTTGCAAAGGCAAAATGGGCGACTTCGAATAGGATATCAGACTCCTGCAAGCTGCAAAATAGCTATAGTTCTGCAGCCAAGAGTGCCCATGCCAGAACTCAGGGGCCAATGCTAAACTCCACTGATGTTGTAAGAGATGCTGCAGGGATGGCAGTTATTTCTAGGAAGAAACGCTACTCCTCTACCTCCCAACCTCCCACCTGCAGCAGGGAGGAGGTGGCTTCTCTTTGACTTTCCAAAGATTTTATTCCCAGATTCACCCCATTCCAACACTGGTCCTTCAGTCTTGATAAAGCAAAATCTTCACACTGCCAAGAAATCCTGTCCCTGCCTTGCCCACAGCATGTAAGAGAACACCTACAACAAATTCTTGAAATTTAATATACATAATAACTTTTAATTCCAGCATTTCAGTGCTTACCAAAAAGCAAAAGGCACCTTTAATACCTTGGTAACAGAAATCAGTGACCATATCTGAAAGAAGTCTCTAGACTAGCTACAGATACAGCATGCTCTGCCTGCCACCCGTCACTGTGTCCACATACCTGCCTTGGAGGCAGGCTCTGTATTGACTTGTCAGGTGTACCCAGCATGGTACGTGGAGATTTGAGGTAGCTGCCCGTTTCTTGTGGGAAGGAAACTTTTCTGTGTGTACCAAAGGGACAGCCTGCATGCATACGCTTTATTTGATTTTCTCACCTTTGGAAGGAATATGGTTCCCTCAGTCTGTCACCTTCATATGGACTCAACTGTAACAGTATAACAGCCTTAAGGGATCAAGAAAAATAAATTCAGAGACAGGACAGATTGCAATGAAGGTTGTAACTTGAAAGAAGGTTGCAAAAAAATGTAATTCCAAATTGTACTTTGCCATAGGTTATCTTCTTAGTAGCTCTAGCATCCACTAGGCAGAATCCTCAAGACATACCTTAACCTTTACAGACATGATCCAGACCTTGGAGTCATATCCTATGAGGCAGAGATTGACTGGAAATGAGACCAACATATATCATGTCTGCATGACAGACTGAAACACACACCCACCACAAGAAGAATAAAACCCTGTCTTGAATGTGTCTGCATTGTAAAAGAGAGAAGGGGGAAGATTGATTTATTTAAACAGTACTTAACTAACAATAAACACTATCAAACCAAAGCAAACTAATGCTTAGCCATTAAAGCATCCATTCAATGCCCCATCTGTCATTTTGTTAAGACCTTTAGAAGTTGTTTAACAAAATGTTAAATAAGATGACATTCAGCAGCACAAAATGCTTGGCTAGCTAATGCAACAAAAAGGGGTTGGCCTGCTGGTGTTTGATATACTGCTCTGTGCTACAGGCTGAGAGAGCTGGAGCACACAAGGGGGCTCGTAGGCTGTCGCTTTTTATCTCAGTGAGCAGTGCCAGAAAAGCCCAGAATCACCACAGGCCAGTGGCAGCAGCATCATGCAGCAGAGAGGAAGAAAATCCCAATGCAGATAGGAAAAGATGTACTATATAAAGAGAGGAAAAGGAAGCAGAAGTAACAAACTGGCCTATGATAGGGATAGGAAGAAAGCCCCAAGCCCCAAATTATCATATTCTTGGTGACCCATGCCTGTTCCAAATCCAGTTCTTTGTGGTTTTTTTCCTCTCACCTCATATCTTTTATTCTACATTTGACAGTAAGGTTTGATGGATGTGCTATGAAAATACTTCAGATTGGCTGTGATAGACTAGTAAATATCTAACAACTTCAAAGGTGGATGCAGTCAATTCAGCAAAGATGCATGTAAGTTTTGTGTACTTGCTTTTTTACATGAGAATAGATTGTTCTCATTCCATTTTGAATAGTGACCCTCATACAATATGACTTTTTAGGAACTGACTGCATTGATGCCAGAGGCTTGTACAGCTTCAAACCTATCATCAGAGTTAAGGCAGTATAACTAGGAAAGGTAAGCAATTAGTAGGCTTCCTGCAATATTTGAAGAATAGATAAAATGTTGCCCTGAAAAAGGCCCTTTCCTAAGAAAAAAATCTTTCTTTCAGATCTGCAGAAGGAAGAAAAGGAAAAAAGTATTTTAAGGTTAGACATGTAAGAGTTTTCACAAGACACTACTGGACAGCTTTAGTGTCATAGATGATGCTCCCCAGCCCCAAATGCCAGCAACAAAAATAAGAATCTGTGAAAAGCAACATGCAAATGACTGTTAAAAATAGGAGTACAATTTTCTTTTACAATTTAAATCCTTCCCCTGGCGTTACAAGACCTTTTTTAAGACTCAAGGCTTCACAGTACTATGAAATGTAACCCTTTGTCTACCATTATCCTTCAGTATACAAGGTTTTTGTTTCCCACATTCCCTGCCAGCACACTTCCCTTACCAGTGCTGACAAGAGAGAACCCAGGAAGCCCAGCTAGCAGGTTCAAATTTCCCAGCAGCTCAGCACTGACAGTAAGTACAAAGGTCCTTGGAAAATCCAGCCTCAAGTGCCACAGGCAGAGGTACCCAGTACCATGAATGTCTGGGTTTTGTTTCAGCATGGTGACAGCTAATAGAAGTATAGTAGTAACAGGCAGTACGGAGCTTATGTGCTAGTGCTGGACTATTGTCCACAGAAAGACACCCCTGCTAGTCACATCAGTAGAGTAGCACCATGTTAAACTCTAGGGTAGAAAGTTATAACCTAGAGAGCTTACTGATTTTTTCACTGACCTTCAGTGGTAGCCAAATACATACAAGGATGAGCTACGATTAAAACTGACCAATGTATCCAGGTAGCTTATTGATTTAGAAAGTATCCCCCCCGAAAATACTCTTTTTATCAAGTGTTATTTAACACATCCAGACTGAGATACAATAAAATCCTAGAAAACAGGAATTCAATACATGTTAGCAAGTCTAGATAAACACCAACTGACAAATGCAGAGAGTTTACCTTGGCTGCTAACAGATATTAAAATTGCAAGCCTTGCTCATGCTGTGATTGATAAACAGATTTCTTATCCGCTATGAATACACAACGAAAAAATAAAAAACCAAAACAAACCACTGTTTTCCCAGCCTGAAGTATATTCTTAGAAAGAATGAAAGAAAAAAACCCCAACTGCTCTGCCAAGCTGGCTCTAGAACCCAAATTGTCTGCCATAAAGGTGCTACTCTCACACAGTGGTAGGGGCACATTAAGTATGAACCAGATGCAGACACAGCTTCAGCTTAACAGCAAGAGTGATGGGGAAACCACACAACGCCTTCTTCTCTCAAACATCCTCCCACAGCCTGCTTCTGCCTCAGCAAGATCTATTCCAGATGAATAAGGGGACCTGGGAAAAGCAAGCAAGACCACAACAGTGTTCTGTTGATGACATGAGTAAATAACCATATATATATATATTCACTCCTTTCTCACTGAAATGATCTTGGCTGTCACTAAAGAACACTTACAGGAACATCCCAGAACGATCATTTTCCAAACTAAGAGCTCTAAAGGTCAGCCTTCAGTTATACCAAATTCAACATTACCGTGACTGTGTCACCTCTTGGGAAAGGGGGAGGGATTCTTCAGCAAAACATATGGCAACAGCAGTTTATTTTATCACACTGCTGTATTGTTTTGAAGTGAAAGAAGGCTTGTAGGAAGAGACAGTATCTTTTATTAGACCATCTATTATTGTTTCTTCCCCGCCCTTTTAAAAGTAGTTTATTTTATGGGTTAAGGGTGACTAGAGCAGAGAAAAGAGCTCTGCTGTAGTACTTACAGACACGGGAAATAAGATAAAAAGGAAAAATAAAGAAGAAATAAAGTAAGACAGGCTGATCTACTCAAAAGCTGGCACATGAGGGTTTTATTAGATACATATACTGGCAGAGTGAGGGGAAAGGAAACACAGAAAAAAAAAGACTCATCCTATACAATGAGTATATGACTACAGACTGATTCAAAGAGCCAATCCAAAACGCCAATCAAGTCAGCAGAAAGATTCCCACAGATGCCAGTCCAGCCTCTCAGGTATGCAGTTTTCAGTTACATAAACATTGCTGTGAATATTCAAGTGAGAAAGAGGAGGCTATGCCCAATTTTGGACTTTATAAGACTCCCAGTGCAAATTATGTAGAGGAATACCAGCTAGCTGTCTTATGTGTGGCAAATATGTCAGCTTTTGACACAAAGGAGAAGAGCACTGCACTGGTCTTTTTGGGTTTTCCTCCATTTTGGGAAATATCTTTGCACTTGCCTGCCCCCCAAGATATGTATGGCAATGAAAACTTTCTACCTCCAAGCTCACCTGAATAACACCACACAAGATAACAGGAGAGTGCCAGCACATGGAAGCTGCCTTGCTACAGCACCAGGGAGATCCTGGCTCCCACTGCAGATTCTTTGCTTGCATGATCATTAGTTAACTTCAAAGAAGCGGCTGACAGCCTTCCACAGCTCATGAAGAAAGCTGAAAAGATCAATTACAAAAATGATTAGTATGCAAACTATACCAGGGTTCTGCAGGCAGCTATCCCTCAATAAGTGTATCAGAGACCAAACAAAAGGATAAATAAATCATCCTAGCCTCTGTTTACATCAGAAACAGCAGTCAAAAAGAAACCTTTAAGGATTTTAATTCTGTTGGAAACACATTCCTCTTTTCTATCACATATATTGTGCTGAAACTTAAATGAAGCTTTTAAAACTCAAAACTAAGAAAACTTATTATCCCATAAAAGGACAGATTTGCTTCCTTGGTGAATTAGTCATCCAGCTAATCTACCTAGCTTCTTCTATTTAAAGCAATCTTGCTCTCATCAAAAGTTGTCGTTAACTGTATCTGTGGTTTTTGTTCCAGGGACAAGGTAACACATTTTTACAATATGTGTGCTCATATAGCATTAATATGATGGTTTTGCAGTTGTGGAACTAGGTACGTACCCAGCACCTTTACTGTAAATAATACTGTAAATACTATTTTCATGGGCCTACAATATGGATGTTAAAAAAAAAAAAAAAAAACCACAACCAAAAAAAACCCCAAACATACCAATTTCTCTATAATGGCCAGTTTTCTGAGCCTCCTTCAAGCTGCTCAGTGGTTTATCGATGGGATTGTACCATTTATAGCAATGGGTGGTTCTTCACCTTTAGAGATAGAGTAAGAGTTTCTCAGGCTTAGCTATTCTGTAAATATAGCAAGAAATCTGGTTTGTAAATGCATCAGGCAACCATATTCCTTACTAATATGAACTAGTGCAGCTGCACTGACATCCATGGAGCTGCACCTATTAATAACAGCAAAGGATCTGGGCTATAATACCATGCTATTAAGGGCCAGTAGGTCTCATCAGTCCTCCCCTAAGAAAAGAAAAGGAAAAAAAAAAAAAGAGAGATTGAAATACAAAAGCTGAAAAACAGCTACGATGACTATATCATCAGGTTCCTCTTTCAGGCAACTTACGTGTGATTGTTTAACCTGAAGTGGCTTGGATTAGCATGAGAGACTTAAAAAACCTGCAAACCACATAACGGGTCATTCATCCATGAGCCTATTTGATTCACACCATTTCAGAATTAGCAGAACACATGCTGACTTGGTACACTACCTCACCACAAAGACATTAAACCAGCTGTGTAGCAACTGACCAAGAATGGCTTTTCCCAGGCACGTTCCTTCTTCCTGCTGAACTAGTTGTTATATAGGTAGGTCTGCTGAAAGATTACTGAGCCATACAGCTAACAAAAATGTACAGAGATAGGAGCTGCATCTTTGACTGCAGCAGAATTCCTCATATCGATGTTGAGCCACAGAGAAGCTGTGCTGCTGTTAAATGGCTGATTAGTTTATTCTGCCAAACATCTGAGAGCATCATTAGTTACACAAATGGCTTGAATTATGATCAAATGAGCTGAGTAACCTGCTGCCACAAAACTCTATGCGAGTCCTGTTTTACCAGATCTCAACATGTGTTACTCAGTGCGAAGCCACATCTCCTGGCTCTATCTGACGGCTCATCCTGGCCAGGGCTTAAGAGTCCCCTTCCCATCCTGAGGACTACCTTTCCTACTAAATTGTTTTACCCGAAGATTGCCTCAGTATATATTTTCACCATACAAGAAGGATTAACACAACATTTTCAGACATCTTTGTTACTGCACTTTCACACACTCTTTTTGATAGTAGGTATATGGATATGTTGCTCTCCTCTTTTAGAAAAAAACCCACATTTCCCTGTTGTTTGAAAGCTCAGTGGTGATGGAAAGGAATTAATGAGATCAGTTTGTCATTTTGCTAAGACAGGAGCAGGCTATCTCTCTTAGACCACAGAAAGAGTACTCTGCACAATACCAGCAGTAAGATTTACCTCCCTCCTTTACTTCTTGCTGCCACTCCTGCAACCCAACCATTTATAGCAAAGAGGCTCTGCCATAGATCAAGATACATCAGCTCAACCTAATTCCAACAGAAAAAAATTAAATGCCACTATTTCAAAGCATCAATCCTCCAGTCTACTCTCACTTTTGAAGGCTGACACCTGCTGTGCTAAGTCCCAAGGGTGAGTAAATCCCTGTATTCCAGCAAATGAGAGATTCCTGTATAAGCAAAACCATCAGTTCCAAATTATATTTCCTCTTCTGGGTCTCTAAACTCTTTGCTCATAAAGTAAAGCATCCAGCTAGTATCACTCACAAATGTGGGCTACTCCCATGTACTTACTTTTGTCCTGTGAGATACTTTACAAGAGAGAGCCTGTACAGAATCAACACGGCGGAAGAAAACCCTGCAGTTCTCAACCCAGAGACACTGAAACATTTTATCCTGCAATACAGAACAGTGCTTCTCTGCACAGTTTACCCCAAAATTATTGCATGGAAAGGTATCAGTAAATACACAGAGGTACTGATGAAACATTTGTAAGGATAACCAAAAATGAGCGTGTTCTTTCTTAGTTTTACAAGTCTTAAAATTAAGTTTCATTCTCACCTCTGGGAATAAATGGTTTCTAAAATCTGAAGGGGAGAAATGCATCACACAAAATCCACCGCTGCCACCAATAATGGTTACACTCATTTAGCCATGACTGATCAACCAAGAAGCTCCGCAGAGATTGCCATGCCAGCACTGTCAGGCAAGAAATAAGCAGCCAGGTTCATTCCTGAGATCAGCAGAGATAACCAGGCTTCACACGTGCTTGAAACCCTGTCCAAAGACAAGCTGCTGGAGGAGGGAGAGCACAAAGCAGCTTGATCTCCTCCACGTCCTGGGACACATGCACTGAGTGCACTGCTTTATGACTAAGCTGCAACATGCCCATTTCCAGCATATGCACAGTGTACAGGATGGCTTGGTGGCTTGCTTTGGATGACAACAGAAAGGACTTGGAAAGATGTGTTTCTTTTGCTAACACAGAGTCATGCTCTCTCACTCAGATACACACAGAGAAGTGATGCTCTGCACAACTCCAGCTATAAGGGTCCTCCCTCTTGTCATACCATCTCCTCCTCCTTGCACTGAAGCAGCTCTGCAGCAGTTTAGAAGTGTGGGAGAAAGGACAGCATTTCCCCTACATCCAAAAGTATTTGGCCAATGGACACCATTTTGTATCTACTAGATGGTTTTTACACACCTCTTGTACAAATCCCTGCAAGTGCACTGACAGAATTAGTGACCTGCCTCATACTTTTTTCCTTCTTGTTTTCAAGCTCTTCCTGCAGAGAGCACCTGAACTAGAGTATAGCTGAGCTAGAACTACAGCAAGCATCTGGTGAAATGCTATATGTGTTACTTTGGATCATCAGATAAAATAAAATCACAACAAACACTATTAACTTTAATAACAGTGAGTCCAAGATTTAACCGTATTGCACTCATGTGGCTGGGACTTTTCTAACAAGAGCTTCAAATGAAACAAGTAGTTTCTGTAAAAACAAACTTTTCATTCAAGAAATTCCCATTTATTTCTTTTAGAATAATCAGAATGAAACTATCCAGTTTCAAGGCAGATATACTTATTTGAGTTCACCTGACCTACCGCAGTGCCTCATGACATTTCAGTTTTCAACTACTACACCACTGACAGATGACACATAAAATGGTAACATATATTAGTCTGGAAAATATGTTAATTAGTATACTAATAATAACTAACATGATACGAAAATACCATTTTTCTTCTGCCAGGAATACTTTTGTTCAAAAATATGCTCACAGATCATGTTTAATTGCAACAGCCTTACATAATGTACAGGGGAAAACAGTACACCACAAATAAATAGCGTATTTTTAAACTCCAACAATTCTTACTGTATGAAGACAAGAGAGAGAATCTCAGTGGGATTTTCATGCCTAACACCTGTACGCTCCCAGCCTGTAGCAGCAAACTTGCACCAGCCACTAAAATCAGTTGACTTATTTTCTGCCATAATACCTTTTCTATTGTTGATGAGGAGACACTTCACAAAAATAAAACCACGGATCTTCATATTCCAAATCACCACAGATCCAAAACCAATGTTTTTCTCCACTGAGAGACAGAACTAACAGGTAGAGTTAGTCAATACTCTCTTTTCCACAAACTCAACCTCTCAGATTTGTAAGAACACTTTCATTACCCAGCTCATACAGTGCACTGCAATTGAGATACGATTGTTTTCATTAATTAGAAAAGATTAGCAATGCTGAAGTCCTGATCTCCTCTCCTGACAGAAGAAAAAGTGTGATCAGTAGAATTATGCTCACTTAAAGGTGGAGTAAAAGAGCGACCACGCCTTGCAAATTTGCTGCTAATATATTTTCTGCTGTTGCTGTGTGTTATTGTATTTATGGATTTACTATGGCTTCTAAGGCAATAGCTGCAACTTTTTTTTTTATGAAAGGACATCTGGATCAGGCACATATCCAGAATAAGTATTCTTCTTGCAGCAGAACTTCAGCATCTGTTCCATATGTTATTGTATCTTGTATACTGACTGATTTCCAATAGCACTGGATTTTGCAGGGTTTACTAGAGTGCTATTAGAGGGCTCATCAATATGTTCCTCCACTTAGAATTCAAAAACCTACTCAGCATTATGAAATATAAGCTTACAGCTTTTTTTCTCCCAAGAAGCCTCTCACTGTTGCAGTTCCATATACTGTCACTCCTGTCTATCTTTGCATCCCTGTAGTTACAGACAGAGCAGACATCAGTTCTTTTTCTGCAATGGTCTTAAAGAAGTCTTTTGTTCCAAAGGTTCTTAATGGAGCCTTAAGGTACAGAGGCATTTTACTGTCAATAATCTGTTACCGCTTAAGGGCATATTTTTCTTGCATAGCACTCTTCCGTGTTTTCTTTTTGATGCCTCTGAATGACCTGGAGTAGACAGCCAGTTCTAAGTAGACTCTGAGAAATTATCAGCATCTAGATAGAGAATACAATGCTGGAGAGAGGTTTGCCAACAGAACCAACCACAAAGCACATGATTTTTTATGATTTCCTTTAAATTTTTTTCTGACCTTATAGGAAAGTCTCATTAGATTTCCCAAACTTCAGATGTTCTTTTCCATGTACCTCCTTTTAATTTGGCAAATTACCAGAGTATTGCTTGCTTTTTATCTTCCAATTTCTTCAGCCTTTCTGGTTTGCCAGCATAATTTCTTTCACACAAGAAGTTTCAAGGAGTACACTTGAAAGTTTTATATCAAGACCACTTTTCAAGATGCAGTAATTCTACAATATAAGCTGCTCTGCAGACAGGTAAATGTACTCATGTTCTTCTTTGTATCATCTTCTTCAGATATTCCCTGCCCAGTAAGTTTACTCCTCAGTTTGTTTTCTGCCTTGCATGTAAAAAAATTTATTCAGGCTTTTCACGACTTCAGGATGTTATCATCCTCTAAGACTTTATGTTGTTTTCCACAAAACATTCATTATTCCACCATGTATCTACAGTCATCTGACACCCACCAGTCTGTCCTACATGTGATCTGAAACACTTTGCTCTATGAAGTGTTCATCAGCTAAACTTCTTGTCTTGATCTCACACTCTGTTGCACAAAAATTACAAGTAAGTACTCGTGGTCGTATTGAGGAATTCAAACTGATCACTATCGTACTTACATCTTGTCTCTCCTCCTTGAAAACAAATGTTTCATTTACCCTCCTTTTTCTTTCTTCTGTTTTTTTCTTTCCTAGAAAGGGATGATATTGAAGGCATTTTTCAAAGGTATTTTCATCTCCACCAGGGATTTTGCTAAGCAGTGAATCATAAGTGACATTTACCTTCTCACCCACATAGTGCACCAAAGCACAGCTTGTAATTTCAGTCACCAGTTTCAAACAGCTGCCAAAAGATTTCTGAACCAGCTTGTCCACTGCTGCACCACTGTCAACCTGAGCCCACCCCCACCCCTCCAAGCATGCCTTGTTGTGACCATACACAAGAACGCTGTATTCCATTTGGGTTTTCAATCAGTTTCTCCCACATGCCACTTTTATGTATTTTTCTTCTTACCAGATCTTAGTCAAATTTATTTCCATTTGCCTCCCCCAACTGTTTTATGTAGCCTGCCTACTGCAAGCTTTATGACTTCCTCCCCTTTTCACTGCAGACTTCTTTACCCTCTCGACAGTCTGTGAGTGGAGCTTGTATCAAAACATAACCACTGTTTTTTTGCTAGTTTCTTTCACCCTCAGTAAAAGACAAGCGCTATACATCCCATACATTGATTCCTCTCACATCAAAACCTACTAGTAAGAGTGGAAATATGATTACAACTCCACCTTGGGCTCTACAGATAGAAAGCCTATCCACAGCCAAACAAAATCTGTTGAAAATGTGCCTGCATACACACACGCTTTCTTAACATCTGTGGAGACCAGTCAAAATTGTCAAACTAGCAATGAACTTCAGATGTCTCTAGTAAGGCTCCCAACAACATGTTGCCCTCCAGGAGCTGAAGGAAGGATGTCACCCATCCTCAAGCTTTCACAGCCATGTCACCTCACCCAGTGAAGGGCAAGGGTACATGACAGCAATTCCTTCCAACAGCAGCCACCTGTGTTTCACTCTTGCCATTGCCAGGTGAAGCTGAGGGTCCCCAATGTGTCTCACCAGCTTGGCGGACCACACCCAATCATGTTTTGCCCTCTGGTTTTGCTAAGGTTGTGTTTTATTTAACTGTCTTTTTCCAACACCTTGATCTTTGACTTGCTATTCGATTTCTGGATTATGATTATTACTACTACAGGAAGAGTAACCTGGTTCATTGAAACCTAGAGGTCTTTCAGTTGCCCACTCCACTGCACATTCAAAAAGTTGATGTTTAAATTTTACTTGTCAAGGCATGGGATGGTTTTGTGAAATTCACCAGGGATTTTTTTAATTATTATTATTACTGTTTTGACTCTGCACCTGCAAAGGAAAAAAGACCAGCAATGGAAGGGTTTTCACCTCAATACTGTGGGTGGAAGGATTATGTAAACAACTTGCCTGTCTGGAAAGAGGGGCCTTGACAGGTCCCATGTTGTCAAAGGACAATTGTGACTTCTTGCATTTCAAAAGTCACGCTCAGATGGTTTCATCTGAAACCCTCTGGGTAATAGTAGCCTTTTGAGGTTATGATATCTCTGGATGGAATTCAATAAAAGAAATTCGCTTTCAATTGAAGCACTGGAACACCGCCAGACAGCCCCAACAATGCGATACGTCTCCAAAGAAAATTGGACTGATCCCCCCCTCCTTTTTTCTCCTCCCCTTTCTATTTCTCTCTCCATCTTTATTTGTGCTTTTAACCTTGTTTGTGGGTTGCTTTTTTGATATATTTCCTCTCCCAATAAGCTTGGGATGCTGAAGCTTTAAAAAAAAAAAAAAACCAAACACAAACACTTTGGACTGAAACAGTAGTAGCTAGTAATATAGACACAGACGCTCACAGCAGCAACGACAAGTTGCTCTCAATAGCTGACCTTTGCCATATACGTGAAAGGAAATAGAATAGAACCTCTGCTCTAGGTGAAGGGGGTATATTATTACAACCACCAGCTTCCTAGTCCTCGTTAATAAGGCTGGTTGATGTACTTATTTATTTATTTACTTTAAGGCCAAAGGAAGGGAAAAAGCTCACAAAACCTGCCTGACTGCCAGCGGCAAAAGCGTTGGCTTTTTTCTTGGGTTGTCATTCACTCTGTCTTGGGATTTTTTTTGCCTTTCCCACTCCTCCTTTTCCCTGGGTTTGGCAAGAGCTGCAATTGTCCTTCTTCCCTTGTTTTTGATCCTCTAAGCAGATGAACAGGCGTGCATAATTGGGAGGCAGAAGATGGAGAAGATGCATCAATCTTTTCTCCAGTATTTTCTTAGTCAATGATCTACCTCTTATGTTGTTACTACTACTTGTGATTTTCTTTTCATTTCCCATCAGGTCAAATGGGCGTAGGAACTGCATAATAAAAAAATAAAAACTCCACACCTTGGAAATACACTGTAGATCTGTTTGGAAGACTTTGTATTGAAGTTCCTTGTGGTTTGCATTTGATTCACCTTGGGTTGCAAATCCCTTCTTTTGTCTTGGTTCTACAATGATTTACTCTTCTTACATTAGGTTAAGATTTCAAAACCAGTAAAGGAACAGCAATGTTAGAGTTAAAAAAATCTGACCTGGTTCCTCTCCCTACAGCGTTATTTGTCCTTTTATCCCTCCAAAGCTCACAAGCTACATAGGTTCAGGTCTGGTCAAGTGTCAGCTGAGAAAACAACGGGGGGGGGGGGGGGGGGGGGGGGAAAAAAAAAGGGTCATTTGTTCTGTACACGGTGCTCTCTTCTGATCAGCCGCATCAAAAGAATGGTAGGGGATGCACAGCCACTGTCTTTGACAAGAAATGTCAAACCAAATTCCTGCCTCACTGGGATCCTTGGGATCCACTTGCACTTTCAGGAGAGTTGCTTGATTGCTGGCTTCAAAACCAAATCTAGAATGTGAGCTTCTGAGCTACAAGTTTAAATCCCACTCTCATTTCAGATTACTACATTTTTAACTGTTTTCCCTAAACTGTTCTGTACATACTATTAAATAGCTGTGATAGGACTCACTTATTTCATAAGAGCAGCTGCAGCTACAGTTCCTTGCAAAGACTTTGCTTACACAAATTCAGAGTGTCAGCAATAGCATTAAACATACCTGATCCTAGTTAACTGGAGAAAACTATTTAGGTACTGCATAAGCAAGCAGATGGCAGCTCTGGATAAATTTGCACACACAAATATTAAAGAGGGATTACAAGTCTCTAACACACAAGATTTTCCCCTAAAATTCTCAGAAGCACAAGGAAATTAAACAACTGCTCCAAGCTCACCAAACAGCTCAGTGACAGAGTAAGGAACAGAAAGCAGGTCTTCTCACTTCCCCTCTCACACCCAGTCCTGAAAATACATCACTTCCTTAGAGTGCAGGCTTGGTGTAACAGACCTTCCCAGGGGCTAAGGTATTAACTAGGTACTAAAATATTTAGGTGCATTTACTGCATCTCATAATGTTGGATTTAAAAAAATTCCTTCTAGCTAGCAGTCTTTATGCTCTCATTGTCTCAAGTTAATAAGTAAATAAAATACACACATGTGCATCTGAGTGCAATAAAAAGTCATGGAAGTATATTCTGCTACTCATACATTTGCCCTGTCTTAATTCTCCAGAGTGCTAGAGTGTATTTGGACTGGATTTTCTTATTGTCATTATATTTAAATTAAAGAAGAATGTCAATTCTCTCCTCAAAAGATTTACAAGAAATACTCATTTGTTTGTACTTTATGGACAAACTGTCACTCTCTAGAACATTTTTCCCCTTTTGCCTCTTTGCAGGAAATACCATTTACTCACACATAAAAATATATTCTAACTACCTGTATAATGCATAGGAGTGTTCAAAGAACAACATTAGAAAATGGTGAAAAAGAAAAAAACCTGCAAGTTTAAATCACTGCAGAGCTACTCTCCTAGCCTTTTCAGTATTTGAAAGATTTTAACTTTGTTATGGAGTAGTAAGTCAAAGCTCTCCAGGCAGAGTAGTTCATGAGTATCTCATCAACATTGTCCCTGTTATTTACCCGCTGCATTTGAAATTTTTTAAACAAAAAAACCCCAAGCAGTTGTAACAGTCTTAAACATATAAGGCAACAGATTTGTCCCTTTGAAGCAATTCAGACATCTACAGTCCAATAATCTATGTTTTCCTGTAGCAATAACAGAAAAATATTCCTTGCAGAGTACAACATAAGGTCTAATCTGCAAAAACTTACAGGCATTCTTCACTTTATTCTTGAAAAAGAACCTTTGTCTACAGAAACAAGAATTTTCCATCACTTCCTGCAGTGCCAAGCACAACCACTCATCAAGGTGGTACATGGTCTTACTGACTTTAACAGGATTGCCCATGTTCAGGCACTTACTGGCCATGCTGCAATCACAGGTGTGGTGACCAGCTACATCTGTGCTAGCACAAACCTGGTCAGGTCAGATACCACTGAGGGCAAAGAACAGCAATGTGTTTTTTAGACTATCAAGTGAAAACCAGAATCCTGGCCTGGCTTACATAGATAAATAGACCAGCTTCACGGCTAGCAAAATTGAGCTAGTGCTGGTGCATCTATACACACTGGTAATTCTTGGATGTAAGCACAGGATAAATACTGAAGTTTGGCATCAAGCAATAAATAGGTGCACTCCTACTTACCAAGATGAGCACATTCTCTTCTCTTGCCTACACGGATTTTATTTGATTGGTTAATCATAGTATGCTACTAAGAGCTCTAACATGGATCCTCCTCTATGTGAGGATCAAGGTACTTTCCTCCAGGACGACTTATTTTGTAATCCTAGCACAGCTTCTTCCAGTTGTCAACCCAGACTGCACTATAAATCAAAATAAAGACGCACTTATTTATATGAAATAGCATCCACACTGCTAACAATTAAAATCATAATACCCTGTAAAGTTATAAACAAAGGCCTTGAAGTCCAGACCAAGAATCTCATTTTCATATTCTTCTTCCTTCCATACTTCAGGTTGTTAACAAACAAGTTATTCTCATAGCTGGGAAGAATATAAAGCCTTGCTTAGAATGTATAACTTGTACTTTACTCCCATGGACAAACACAAATTCCTTAGGAAAAGAGTGCTATGAGTTCTAAGCTGTTCAGAAGCAGAAGGGTCCAGGAGAAAAACATTTTCCTCTAGTGAAGAGAATCCATACTGACCCAGAATCCTGGATAGCAGTGTAATTTACTTACAGCATACAGTACTAGTCCTAAAATGTAAGCATCTGGGAATTTTTCAGTGAACAGAACTTAATGGAATATTAAGCTGGGTGTTTTAGCTCTGGTCATAAGTCATTTCATGAGGAAAATTTGGATCCATGCCCCAAACTTCATGATTTTCTTTTAGGTGATTTTGTCCTAATAGACTGGATTATCACTTTGTGATCCACTAAGTTTTCTTATTCTTTTAAGACGGTCACTGCAGCATAGCACTAAAAGTAATTTATTATTTTAAGCTAGTGCAGAGAGTGCCCCAGGTGACCAATATTGGCACCAGAATAACAGGTCTGACTCCCATCAGCCTGAAGTGTGGGCGTTCCTGGGACCATTTCCAACCCAGATCTCCTTCTCAAAGTGTGAGTGTTAAGGCTGACACTGCTCCAGAGTCTAACCTGAAAAAGAGTTTTTAAAAGCCTATAATTATGCTTGTTCAGGCTTGCAAAGTCATTGTGAAAATTAACCAGGATAGGGAAAAAGCCTGCTTATACCACATTCTCAATACAGAATAGTGATAATAAAAGGCTAGATAAGGAAAGCAAAATGTCTACCCCTCCAAAAAAATCAAAACCCACCAAAACCCTAAACAAAACTGCCCATGTACCATAAGCATGTAAGACTTCCGTGAGAATGTTCATTTTCCCCTCAGATTTTGACAAGAGTATGATATGCCTTTAATTTTCACTTCTTGAGCCACGTTAAAGTCAGCCTCCCTTTCTGCACATGAAAACACTGCTTCCCCAGCAATACTGAACTCAAGGAGTGAAGTGCATTTCACTTGTCATTCCCACACTACAAAGCTGACCATCTACTGGGAAGATACCACAAGACAGCAAATTCCTGCAAAGAAACATCCAAGAAGCAAAACAGAGAACAGTCAAAAAATCATATTTTCCAGAAAAAGAATACCTGGAAAACAGAGGAAATTTTTGTTTTGTTCTTAAAAGACTATCTGAAAAAATTACTGGAAAATAAAATCTATCCTATTTGTTGTACTAATACTACTCGGAAAGGTTTTACTTCCTGTACTGGTGGTTTTCCCCATTCCCTTTTAAATCAATTGTTCCTTCCCTCTCATTATATATCAGGTCTCCAGTACTGTAGGGCAGAAGAGATTGCAGCTACACCTGCCAGCATTGCCCTGCTGTGCTCTGCAGCCACAAACATGTTTCTTACCCAGCAGTGCCAAGGAAGGAGCCTCTGTGTCCAGACCCTCATTTTTCCCCCTGTGCTTCCAATACCATCCCCTGTTCAGTAAACAGAGTGACTAGCCACCAAACAGCAATTCTGTGAGGCACATTATCACATCCAAGGTAAAAGCTAGCCAGCTAACAGCTCGCACGAATCACTCAGAAACTGGTGAAAGCACGCTCTTCTACCACCACCTTCTGCTTCTGGAAAAAGATGTCTCCACAGCATGGAGTCCTCTGGGGCCAAAAGAGTCGAATTACAAGTTAGAAATTCTCAGAATAAGAAAGAAGTACAGCAACTTTCATTGGAAATCGTGCTCCAAAATCCCTTAGCACTTTTTAATCTCTCTTCCATAAGATGACTCATCTCACCACCTATACAAAACTCCATCTTCATTTTAAAATTTATTAATCAATCCTCCCACTAAAAGCTAGAAGAAAGTTTCCCATTAAAAAGTTCTTTTTTGTAGTAATAGTCTCTGCACGAGAGTTTTCATTTTTGTTGAAAAAGGCAAGCATGAGGGAAAAAGCAAACAAGAACAAACCACCAGGATGAAATACCCCAGCGAATCAGGAAACAAAAAACAACTAGCTAACAGTAACGTTGGCTTTACATACTATAGCCACTCCACTGTTGACCTCTCAGCCCTGATCCTTTAGGAACCTCAGACTACAAGTGACCTTAAAATATAAGTCTGAAAACTAAAACTTCCCAACACAGTGGTTCCTAAAGACTTGAAAGGTGTTCTTATGTCTCTAAATTTCCCATTGTGCCTCATACAGTCAATCGACCTAGTGACCTAGCTGTCTTTGCCTTTCCCCAACAAGTCTACTGACCTCAACCATTTCTCTTACTTCACATCTCAGTCGCTACATCAACCATCTTTCTCTGGTTCACTAACTGATTAAAAAAAGGTAAACAGAAATTCACTCAGAACTATGCAAGCAGTTTCAAGGACTAGTTATTAAACCCATTCTTCGGATGGTCACCTACTCTGCTTCTCAGCATCTATCTACTAGGTAAAGAGCTCAAAACTAGAGGAGATGAGAGTTGTTGCTACTCCCACTGAGAAGCATTTACCTTAAGCAGCAGCTCTTCATGCTCTCAGCTCTAGATGTCTCTGGCTTAAATACATCTGCCAGAAATAGGTCTGCTGGTAACCTTGCTAATAGTGCAACTTCCACATTTTCTCTTCCATGCACCAGGGCAGCTAGCAAAATAAGTCAAGCTGAATTAATTTCTGTCTCCAAGATCACTTGTTATTTCACTCTTTGCCTTCAGCACTTAGCATGGAGATCCCAACATACCTTGTACACAAAGAACAGACTTCCCTTGCCTTGTTTATTGAGGGCATGTTAGGCAATCACAAAGGAACTAAGCAGGAAAACTACTTTCCAGCACTGCTGATTTTTGGTTTGTTTTCCTGTATCTTCCCCCACCTCCCTCCCACCCTGAAATCTGAACCACAGGCATGGTTCATCTGGAAGGGCAACTCTGGTCTGCAGTTCATATGGATGACTTCAAACCAGGGCTCATGAGGGTGTATGAGGGGAAAGGAGGAAGAAAGTTAGAGAGGAAGGAAAAAACCAAACAAACAAACAAAAAAATTACATGGACTAGAAATGTAAGCTGCAGATGAAAGGTTATCCTTCCCTATTTGTTATCATGTTCCTTCAAGGGACCCTGGCTGGCTTTCAGCTCTAGTTTTTGGCCAGAAAACTCCCCAAGCTTAATTTTAGTGAACTCATAAAACAGGACCCTAGGGATGATACAATACTCTGTGCAACCTCTAAACAGCATGAATGACTAACACAAAATGACAAATGAAAGGAAATTCCACCTAAACTGTCTACCTGTGTCCAAATATTCCAGCTTAGAGGTTAAGTAATATCCCAAGTGGACCAGAGCTCTGGGCAAACGTTGTGATAAAGACATCCTTTTCTTTCTGATTATACTTGTTTTTAATCAGACTCCTTTATAACAGAAGCTGGGTCAAGAAAGGGTTCTGTATTTAATTTCACTGAGGTAGCTCATTGGTCTCAATTCAGGTACAAACTGAAAAGTATCACTTGGATCCAAAGTCATTTATTGTTTGCTTTACAATCAACCCAGTTTGAAAGAGAGGCCCAAAACTCTCCAAGATACTCTTGTAATATCTCTGCTTTAAAAAAAAAAAAAAAAAAAAAGTCCTCAAAATAACCTTTAAAAGCATAGTTCTTTTTATAAGCAAACTCAGCCATAAATACTGTACTTGAATGAAGAACCGAAAGCAGAGATCTCTTGAACTTTTGCCATAAATCATTACAGAGCAAAATGCAGGCACAGTCTGCCACGCATCCCTGGGATATGCTGGGAGGAGCTATGAGAGGAACGAGGTTCAGAGAGTCCTAGGATTAGTGCTCTGATTTTCCAGTTCAAAACACAAGAAACCAGTAAAAGCTTGCCTTCCTATTCTCTCCTCCACACTACATTCAGATTTCACTCACAGCAAATTAATCCTGCCTACAAACTTGCGATTGCCTGCACCTTGTCTGGTTTTTTCCCCCATCTGCAACAGGCCAACAGAAAAGAGAAAAAAAATCTGAAGTGGCAGCCAACATGGTTGAGGGTTCATCAAGAGTTATGTGATGCTGGCGATGGACAACTACAGAAGTTCTCCTAAATGCTGGGGCAAGGAATCGCAAGGAAGGCTATGTGTAGTTTTGGCAACAAACATCAAAATGGCACAAAGTCACCCAGGGTGGGCCCATTGCTACAGTGATATCAACATTGACCAAGAGATCTGGGCAACCTGGAATGCATTTACTGTGTGCACACACACACATATATGTCCCTATAACACAACCTGACCAGTGGGACAGACGCAAGCATTGATCAGCATATATTCATCCACCAGCCACTGAGCTGCACATCACTTACTTCTCCTACGGATCTGGGAGTCAATTACTTAAACTGCTTTAATGGCCTCAAACCATTTAAACTTTGTTCATTTGAAACTATCTCCAGCAAATCTTCAGTTCCTCATATTTCCTACCTGCAAATGGGTGAAAAGCATAATCCTGCTTTAAAAGAAACTTTATTGGGTCTTACCGACATTTCACTGGAAACTTTTCTTTTTTAATGGAAGTTTATACACACATTTTTAAAAAGTGTATCTCTCTCTGTAAATATATGTACACATAAAGTTTATAAATATTGAAGTGGAATATGACCAGACCTATCTATTGCTTAAGCTATGAGAGCAAAGTCTGACTGAAGTCAGCTGAACAGTGATCAGGAGAAAAAAAGTTTTCTGCAGACAGGAACTGGTGAGGAAGCAGTTTCACACACATTCAGGGTGCTTCTGATACAAACAGAGCAAAAGACAAAAGTGGCAGATCCTTGTCGCAATCATGTTGCAACATTTCAAAATACTTACCATACTCTAATAACTGGCCTGGCAATGATTCTATTTGCCGAAGAACTTCAAATATATAAGCTTATATGCAGAAAATTACCTACAAACACTCCAGGTCTACAGAGACAACGAAGAATAGAAAATTGCTATATAAGTTAAACCAGTGCTACTATAAGCACATCATTGTAGCAAGTAAGGGGAAAAGCACCTGTGTTGTCAAGGAAGAGCATGCTTCTGGAAACCCTCTCTGATACACTGTATGGGGTGTGAGAAGGCAACCATTCAGGCTGAGGTATGGGTGCTCTCCACATGTTTTCTCATTGTACAGCACTATTCCAGAAGGGCAGGAGTATCACATTCCAGTCTGTAAATTAATAAGAGTGAAGATTCAAAGGAATGAAAACCTCACCTTCCTCTGGGAGTACAAAAGAAGTCTAAATGCACTGATACTCCCTGTGAGAAGGGAACATTCACTGGGTTTTCCTTGTACTCTGGGAAAAGCCAAACAGAAGCAGCAGCTGTGCCCTGCATGGATTTGCTAAATCCACTGGCATATGATACTCTGTGGAAAGTCATGGGCCCTGCTCCCTCACTGCCAGACCCACAGGGAATGTGGACGTACCAGGACCCTCCACCCAAGGGCCTGCAGCACATGCTGCAGTTTCCTGCTTTTTCTTCTGTGTGTTTCCAGGACAGCCAGCACAGAGACACCCTGTGCTACAGCGTCATGCTGTGCCTCTGTGTTAGACATCACTACTGTGATTCTGGGGAAGCTGAAGCAGTGAAAGTCACTTTGCAATTGTTCCAAACAGTTGGGGAGGATTTTACCTTTTTGACCTGCCACCTGTACAGGGCAGGTATAGGGACCTAGCTACACCTTCAACAGGAAAGGAAGCAGGCCAGTATTTTCTGGAGAATGGCTCCTGTTTAGGTACCTCAGCAAAAGAGCAAAACCTCCACAACTTTCAGCATCCAACTAATCTAGCTGATAATGGCTTTTTGAGTAAGGAAGTCCTTGGCCTTTGCCTGCTTGAAAAATACTGCTGCAGATGACACACATCAAATATACAGAGCCAACAGTTCCATGGGAACTGCTGCCTACTGAACATTGACGGAAATCCAGCTGCCTGTATCCCATATGGCATTGCCAGCTCCTTTTTCAACCCTGACCAAACAGTCTTCATTTAGCCAGAGAATGTGAAAGGTGTGAAGGATGCCCTTCCTTCCAGGCCTTTCCATATATGCTTGGCCAAATTGTAAGCACAGTTATTTAAAAAGAGCTAATGGAAGCTATGCATCAACCACAGCTCACACAGGCTAACAGCCAAATGACTCTGTTTACTGTAACCTCTATGCCCATAGAAGTTTCTTTTGTTCTTAAAATAGCATCAGTCACTGCAGAGTGGAGACACAAGGAAACTGAATACTACATATATATATATATATGTATACACACACACACTGGCGCAAATCCTGGGGCTTATACATAATATCAATTTTAATTATAGTTTTAATTGATTTGCATATGACAGTACTGCAGCTTCTGTAGATCAATGAATATATCAATATTAGGTGTTAAATAAGAATATTAAAATGCTCCTCTAATGCATAATTTACTTCGGCAAATAATCTCTTCCTCTCAGATCATTACTATTGCAAATTTGGAACCTTATCTGAAAGGGTTTCCCTAATGCATTTCCTAGAAATTAAATTATTCATACAAATATGATTTACATTATGATTTTTTAATTTGAGTTGAGTGGCACTGTGGGAATGTGCTATTTTCTTAACTGATTGAGAATGAAAATTTGAGGGGAACATAGCAAGCTCTGAGTTAGAACGTATTTATTTTTATTTTGTTATTTGTATCCCAGTAACCGTGTCAAAGTCCCAGCCCAGGTCAAGATCTCATGGGCCAGGAACTCTGCAAAGCCATGGTAAGGAAAAGGTCCCTGGCATAAAACAGCTTGCAAAATAAACACATGATGGAAAAAGGGGAGGCAAGACCCTGAGTATCATTATCCCCACCCTGAAAAGTAGGGACGGATATGCAGACTGCTGGAAGTCACAATGAGTTAAGCCAAGGGGTCTGAACTATGGCAAGAAAATAGAACTGGACTCTATTTAATGTATCATAGGATATGATCATTACTTGCAAAGGGAATATTTCTGGTACTAAAGGTCTCATTAATCTAGTGGAAAAGGCATGACAAGGTCTAATGGCCAGGAGCCAAAGCCAGGCAAATTCGGAGACATGAAGGGTGACCATTTCTAAAGAGGGAAAGTAGGCCATTAGAGTTCCTACACTGGTACGTAGGGACACAGTGACTTCTCCAACTCCTGGAGGCACTGAAATAGAGCTGAATGTCTGCCTAAAAAGGCAGAGATGCTGTATCCCAGAAGTCGCAGGCCTTATGCAAGAATCACTACTCATATTGCACAGTCTGTGGTCATATTCAATGTCAAACTCTTCTGGCTTTAACTGAGCCAAGAGCAAGCTCTCAAATTCCAACCTTTTATCTCAGCTACTTCCTCCCAGAGATCACATAACCACTGAAAACACACCAGAAGCTAGACAACAGAAAGGTGCCATCAACAGCTGCTGGTGTGAAACCGTGCAGTGAAGAAGAAACAGGGAGTGGCAGAGAATGCAAGGGTCTATTTGTCAAAAATATCATGCCAATAGAACTTGATGTTTCTAATATTGACAACAGCAAAAGAAAACACATGTACCCCACATTCCCTTCCTATCAGCTAGGGAGTGAAGAATTCCCTATGCCATTCCCTGAATTTACACTGTGAAGGAGGAGAGGGTCAACAATACCATCACCTTTGAGAAGCAGCACAGTACAGGTCTTGGGAACTCATCAGAGGTACAAACCAGGAATTAGCAGATGCAATCCATACACATGGAAAATTATTTACACCTTCCTTACATAGGGAATGGGAAAGCACTTAGCAGGTCCCCAAACAAAGCTGTCTTGCTCAGGCAGCTTAATAAGCAAAACAATCTCTAGGTCTAGAGGAAAAATCCTGGCTTCAAGAAATTCAGCAGGGGAGCTGCCATAGTAGCACAGTCTCCCCTCCAAATTCTACTCCCAGCTGAGCCACTAACCTGCTGTATGACCTTGAATGGCCCTTCACTTCCCCAGGACTCTCCGTCAGCCTTTGCACGCCTTGGGGAGCATCATGTGACTCTTGCTCTACATACGTGCAGTGCCTAGCATAGCAGGGCAAGAGGTCCTTGGCATTTCTACGGTACAAATGCTATTACTAATACGATTCACAGACCAATCCTACTCCAGCAATCACCATGTGACTGGCTGTCACCTCACTGGGCCACACAAGTCCTGGTTTTGGGAACAAAAATCACAGCACTGCTGTACCAGGAAGGATTGCTCACATGCTGGTGACAGGTGTTGATCTCTTCTTTGTAGCAAACACGGAACATTACACCGCATACGCTGTTCCATGATGCCACTGAAATCATAGGCATTGCATTCACAAAGTTTGGCCTCAAAACCGACCAGTTTCCTGTCCTATACATGGCCCTTTTTTGAAGTAGCTTTATGGACACTAAGGGGAGGAGGGGAAAAAAAAATTATTGTAATAAGCAAGAAAACAATGCTGGAGATTGATCCGAGATCCAGCTGCACATTCTATTATGGGACAAGACAAAGTTTAAATGCTTTCATTGCAATAATCTGACCAGCTCAAAGAAAGTTAAAAAGGACAAATTTGGGGTTTTGGTGGGGTTTTTTTGTTTGGTTGGTTTGGGGGTTTTTTTGTTTGGTTGTTTTTTTTAAATGTCTGTCTTATAACTGACCTTATGGGCAGAGAGAAATTACCTGCAAATGGCTCCATGATCTGCCATTTATGCAGCCCAGAAGAAAAAGAGTATGTGGTTTCTTTCAATACAAGGTTTTGGACAGAGCTAGTCTTAAAATGTTGAGAGCTAACTTTCCGCTCCAGTGCCTTGCAGCTCAGTTCTAAATAATGGCCACCAAACAGGAACAGGCGGAGAAGAAACAAGTTTTAATTAGCTGTACAGTGAGGGTCTTTGTCCCACAGATAGATTTGATTATATCACTGATAACCTTCACAGGGCTTGTTATCACATTACACTACGCCATTCTTCTGAGCTGAAGAAATTTTCCACACACCCCAAGTAGACTTAGCAGCAGTGAAAGAATAATGTCAGAAGTCCCTTCCAGATACTTTGGTGGGATTCTTCTGTTTGACTGAGTTCACTCTACTGGGATGGAGCCAGGAGAGCTCACCAGTGGAGCTGCAGAGTGGTGAGTGATATCAACACAGACCCCTGCCAACTCCTTGTTTACAGGGCTTGTTTGTAAACGTACTTATGGGGTTTTTCTGGGGTACATGAAGTGCCTTACGTTAGCTCCTGAGAATAGGATCTGGTAGCTACAGGCCAACGTATTCTGCATAAACTCAGACAAGAAAAACCAGCTCTGGTATTACCTGACACGCTGTGACCTTCAGGTGTCACCCACTATGATTACATACCCCAAGCCTTCACAGAATTGGGCAAGTCATGGAAAAAAATGCCTCAAAAATAGAGCAGGCCGTCTTCTCCATGACTTCAGCCCCTCCACTGCATTGTTGTGCACTTGTGAGAAGTACACCTAGCATTGTGCTTCACTCTCCCTTGCTAGCGGCCTGCATATGGCACCAGGCAAGGAGAAAATCAGAACCTCTGTCCTACAGCAATATTAGGAAAAGAAAGGTTTTGGATTCAACAGAAGGCTTTTTGTATGAAGGTAAGTGATCTCACAAATAAACATATGCAACAGATCGTTCATTTCCAGTTATTGCACCAGCCAAGAACGAAACCTTCCTGCTGTACTTAGATAAGTAGCTCTAATTTAGTAGGGCTCAGACAGCAGTCATTAACAGCAGGATTCCTTCTCCCCTTCCAATGCAGGGAAACCAGAAACCCCTTCACAAACTGTCTCCCTATAGGATACAGAAGATCTGATCCTCATAGCCCATGCGCAGCTTATACTGCAGGTGTAACTTCACTAAGGGATTAGCTCTAGCTCACAGCAAGACAGTTGAGAGTAGGAACAAGCATTGCCATCTCTTCCTTTCACTACTACTGGGGTAGATGGAGCCTTCATTGTGCTTGCAAGGAGGCTGGCTCCAGCAGTTAGTTATGTCTTATCTGCTATAAAACTGATAGAAGGCAGACTGCAATATTTGGTAACTTTGGCAATGAGCTGAGAATGACCTCATATATAGTAATTAACAAAAAATAATTTGGTAACAATATAAACATATCCTGAAGCAGATATAAGAGTTACATTTTGTTTATACCCATGGCTTCATCACTCCACTGGCCTTATGACATCTCTGGGGGAGGAAGAAAGCAACAGCCAGTAACATCTCTGGACAAAGCACAAATTGCCTGCACTGATAGGTGTATATGCCTGAGTGGGGCTCAGGGAAAAAGGTTTTCTATTTTGTTCTTTGTATGTCCAGATATGGATATATAAAGGAAAGTAAGAAAAAATTACACCTTTGACTTTTTACTTCAGAGTCTGTTGTGAGTTCTGGGTGCTGTTTACCCTCATGGCAACAGATCTTTATTATCATTGCCCTTCCTCATATACCCTTCACAAGGCCAGATTATTGCTGGTTCACATATTTTGGCAGGAAGGCTGGGCAGGAGCTTCCTCTCCTTGTCCCGCCTCCCTGCTGGGCCCACCCATGCCTGCAGGTTTCCCACCCGAGACTGTCCAGATGCCTTTTTGCTGGAATTCAATGGGGCACAAGCTCTCCAAAGGGAGGCCCCAGGACTGCTGAACCAGTGGGGGTAGTACATGCCCCTCTCTTGTAAGAAGCAGCCAGGACAGTTCATCTGAGGACAAGGACAACATCATGCTCCTCTCAGCCAGACTCGATCTCTTTCTCAGAGAATGCAACACCAGAGCATCTCTAAGGGATGCCTGCCAGGCACACACATACTCCTGACCGAACCATGCTATTGTAGATAGTACAGGGTGGTCTAACCTCAATAGCTGTGGGGGACGGATTTGGGTTTAGAAATCCCCCTCCTGCCTTCCTCACCATGGGTTGCATCCTGCCTCTCCCTCCCCTGCCACAGCAGTGACTGCCAAGCGCAGCCTCGAGACCATCCACACACCAGCAACAAGGCACTGACATGAACTGCAACCTGATGGAGCCTGCGATGCTGGGTAAAAACCCCCAGACATTTGCCCCTCAGTAGCAACTGATTCCCCATCTCCCCCCAGAATACACACATCTCCTGTCAACAGCAGCAGCATTTTGGTTTTGTGTTGGAGGACAAGCTCAGCTGCTGGAGGGTGCAGTGGTAGCTCAAAACAGCTGTTCCCCATGTCCTCCAGGGAAGAAGCCAGTGGACCGGATGGATCAGTGCAGAAGCCTGGAGCTGGCCTGCAGGCCGCCAGTTGGACCACATGTAGTTGGGGCAGGCTGCAAGCATCTCCAATGGCGCCAAGGCAATGCAACACTACCCCTTCAACTGGGGGCTTGTAACGATGTACTCACATCTGTAACACACATATAACATCTAGTCATCCTTTATAAATTAAGCTTTTATTACGAAGTCCTGTTTATGAAGCTATTCTGAAGCATGATCCTTTTCTCTAGGAAGAGGTTTTAAAGTCTTGTCTTTTCACACAGTGAAGAAAGGAATTATTTTCCCTCTCCCCCTTCTTCCTGCCACTGCCTTTCCATCAACTCTTCTCCACAGCTTGCACTGTTTCCGTTAATTATTCCCTCAATCTCTCTCTCTCTTCCTAAAGAATTAAAAAGTTTTTTGGAGAATACCATGGCTTTGAGCAGAAGCCAACAGAAAAGCACTAGTCTGGGATCATTCAGTTCCTCAAGCATCAGTTTGATGTTGTTTGCCTAAGACTTATGTTAACTTCTTAGAGCAGACCTACTGATGGCAAGCCCAAACATTCATTTTCATCCTAGTGCTCCACATATTTAGTAATAGGGTTTTTTACTAGAAATTACTGTGATGAAAAAGCAAAGCATACAGCTAAGATCACAATTACAGCAAATAATTAACCACTCAGGATTTAATACCTGTCTGCAAATGTTTCTCTCATATTAAGGCCTTTAGCAAATTGAGAAGTATGGTAAATCATATAGCAAAATGAGCTTGGTCCTTGCAAGGTGGGGGAAAGAGAATTCAGGTGAGATGTATATCCCAACTTCAAACTGAGCAACACTTTCTCTCAGACTTGTAACATCACATAGCACTTTTTTAATCAGCTGAAACACCCTAAAAGACAATTTTGCAACATCACCTGTTGAGTGCATCTTTAGGTACTAACAAAGACATTACAAGATTATCTTCAGGGAGTCTGAATTCACCAAAGTCATTGCATGCTTTAGTCATTTTCACATATGGCATTTATTCAAATACTGAAAAAGCTTTTTGCTCTAATACCAGAATCAATGTTACAAGAAATGTTTTGCTGAAAAAAATAGGCAGAACCACAAACTGCTATATTACACTTCAGCTCAGGGTGTGAGCCCTCACTTACAGGAAAAGTTATCGGGAATTTTCAGACTTTTAGCAAGGTGATAACTCTGAAACTCTTTCCAGCATCAACCCACTTCCATTCTTGCAGAAGAGTTCATCTTCTGATATAATTTTAGTTAAAGTAAGAGAGAGAACATTTTAAAGCTACTTCTTAACTATATAAAGAAGTTTTTTAAGATCTCTTCGTCTCCTTTTTGCCCTAGTCCCAGTGGTTTTGCCATTGCTTGCATTGCTGATTGAGCCTTTCTAAGCAGCACTTTGACCACACATTTGGCTCTTCACCTTCTCCTTACTTGATCTCTCCCACATCAGAACATACTGCTTTGGCCTCCAACAGCAGTTTGCTAGAAATTAAAACAACTTAAAAATATAATTGGCTGTAAAGCATTAGATTAATACTGGAGTACAGGAAATCAGAATGTTGTATTCTAATTAGTTGGCAGGTGGTTCATGATCATGACAAATTTCATACTCTAGTTGACACATTTTCAAATGTTAATGTCCTCCAGAGGAATAAACTATGTTGTAATGACTGGAATAATGGCTTCTAAGGTGACCATTCAGCTTATTATGGTTTCAAGCCCTGGCACTCAATGTACATAGGTGCTAGGCTACACACTCTACATAAAGGAAGTAATTATGATCGTATAATGAAAAAAGAAGAGGTTTACAGAAAAGAGGTTGTGAGGAGGATCTGAATCATGGAGACAACCACCTCCTTCATCAGCATGAAACAATAGTTAATCAAGTACTGTATATAACATAGCAGACAAGCACTTGCAGGCATCCCAAGAGCCACAATGTTCTGGATAATTGCAGCAAGTTTCTTGGTGGTTGTATGGTTTCAGCAGAAGTAAAACTCCAGTATCCTGCCTGCTTCCTTCTCTCCCACCCTTTCCCCCCCGCCACTCACTGTGAGCTGCTTTCCTCAGGGGAAGGAACTGAGGCAGATTGCACAAAACAAACAAGCAAGAGGAAAGTTGTGCTGCAAGTTCAGTCCCATAGCAGCCAGTAACTAACACAAGAAAGACATCCGCTGAGAAGCAACAAGGACAGTTTTAAGGATTGCCATTTTTGGACTGCAACAAAGGATCTGGATCTTTTGTCTTGCGAACCATGTGCAGGCAAGTGCTGTAACTCCACACCTTCCTTGTCTCCTAATGCTCCCACATTCTCTGCCCACAAACATGTACACACGCAAATACTAAAGCCTAAGCCATCTTAAAAATTTACACAACGTGAACACCACCACAGCTTGTGCAGAACAAGCATCATTCCCCAGACTTCTTTTCTTTGGATATATAGTTTCCCTCCAAGTACTTTCTCAACACCTAAAAATTCCCACGCACAACCAAGCAGTAGCATTCTCCTCTAACAACCTACTTGTCATCGCAAGTGGAATTAACCCAGTTGGCATCCACTGATGATCCCATGCTCATGGATATATCCCACTGTCCTCTTAACAATGACTTGTGTTTCAATGTCAAGGATACCGTAATGATTTATGCCTTCCCAAGACAAGCAGAACCATCTGTTGAGCAGCAGTCATGGCCTTATTTTCTGAAGTATTGCATAATCCTACCTTTGCCCCTGTAACATTGCTTTAAAAGCATCCTCTGTCAAGAGCTACTCTCCAATCAACATTGCGGACCATGTGTTATTAATTAAGTAATTTTACAAAATTAGAAATACAAATCACATTGTTTTCAACCAAAATAACGATCTACCAATTATTCTGCCAACAGAAATGACTTGTAGCTTTTGGCAGGTCTTTTCCCTTTGGCCATTGTTTTCTTTGTTATTAACAAGGTTACAGTTGGTCCTTTTGATTAAAAAGCTTTTTGGCCAGAATCACTGCTATGGGAAAACAAAACCTGAAATTCAATATCCTTCTAGAATTCTTTTGAAATTTGATCTCAGCACCAATGAGGGAGGAAGGTGAGGGGCCACAGGGGACATATTTTGTAACTTTTTAATTTTCTTTCCAGCCTAAGATTCTTAAAGATGAAGCAAATAGGACTGGAAAGCAAAAAAGAGTATTTTTGTTCTCTTGTCTCCCTGTAAGGTACACACCATACTACTTAAGAGCTAACTGTAACATGAAACTTTTAAAAAATATGAATTAGGCTCAGGGAGTATACAAGCTAGAATAAGGCTACATAGCAAGGTGTATCTGCATGGCTCTTTCAAAGCAGGGCATCCACACAGCCCTAGAAGATCCTCTCAGCCCCTCTAGAGGAAAGTAAAATTCAGGACAACAGAATCCACAGTCTTAACTAGAAAAGAATCTTTAAAAGGTATATTTATTAGTGAACATATACAAAGAAGTATCACCAAAAAAATTATGATTTTTAATGTGACCAAAACAACAACATAACCGATTGTAAGAAGTAGATTTCAACACAAACCTGATCCTGCTAAACATACCTCCAAAATCAATCACTGTCCTTCAGCACTTAGCACTAAGAGTGCTATGGAAGTAGTTTCATCTTAGAAAGATTACTTAGAAGGTAAAGTGTGTGCAACAGGGCACTGCTGTACTCCCACTGGGGGAAAGCTTAGTGCTTAGGCCTTCAGCAAAATCAAACTTCCATGCATTTGCAGTTGTACGAGAGCCTACAGAAGTATGGACTGGCTTCACTCCCTGAGTAAAACTGCAATATATAACACAAAAAAAAAAAAAAAAAAAGGCGGTGGGTGGGGGAAGACCTGTACTTAGCTTGTTCCTTCAAAAGAGGTTATTAAAGCAAGATGGTGAACTGTTCCTGTCATATTTGTGAGAGTCAACATCATACAGAGGGACATAAATGTGCAGTAGCAGAAACAAGCAAAAGAATAAGGAGCATTTCCAGGTTTCTCTGTGAACTGGCTTGTGCCAGGTACCTCAGACTGGATGTTTAAACAAGCATGTTAAGCACTTCAAGCTTGGAAGATTTTAAAGCTTGGGTATAATTGACTAAACAATTCAGAAAATGGCACACAGGGGTGTCAACCCTGCATATCAGCAACAGCAAAGAATCAAGCCTACCCTTCTCAATTGTTTTGCTTTCTTCCTCATCAGACTGACCAAGTACAGATAAGGAATCCCAACAATAACCATGTGAAAACATAATTTTCAAGAAATAACAGACTAGATCTTTCACAAGACAGACAAACTGAAGGGAGTTGGATATTTTTTTTCCCCTTTTGCATCTCTCCAATATTTACCGTCAGTGATTTACAACAACTAAACATCTGGCCCCTAAAAGGAACATACCACTTTTTATTGTAATTAGAGCTCTGGCAAACAGCACATTACTGTATACAAGTTAATTCAGCAGCTTTCGTATCTCAACCTTTGCAGTATCCCAGCAAAAGTCCTGTTACAGCTACTGTTGGCCGTCTGGAAATTTTTCCCTTCCCCAGTCATGCAGCTAGAATAAATGCCACCTCTTCTGCTCTGACATCATGCTTTGCCTGGTAGTGAACCAAAAAATTTCTTACTCAGGAAACCCTTTTCCAGAGCCAGTTCACTCCATTCTTGGGGGGGGGGGGGGGGGGGGGGGGGGGGGGGGGTGGATAGGAAACCAAGGGAAAAAAAAAAAAAGAAAAAAAAACCCAAGCCCTTCAAAATTAACCCTTCAAAAGAGGACACTGAAAAGCAAATGCTGAATGTTTCCATTTTGACTGCAGAGATAGCAGGCTAAAATTAAGTTGTGGAGTAGTCTTGCTTGACCTTAGAAGAGAAAGATCATGCATGTCAAGACTTCTCACTATTAGTAAGATTTATGCAATGCTGCACCAGTGACACCCGCAGAATGTGCATTACGCTTGGCAACAGGCCTGCAATCCAGCCACTTACTTCCATCATGTATTATAATGTAGAAAGAGTCACACCTGCAAAGCCTATGACAAATGACATTTCATTAACTTTTAAGTCTGCTGGATCATTTTCCCAGGTTACATGTGAGCCGGGCCATAATAGTCCTTTCAACAGCCTATCATGAAAAGAAAGTCACTATAATGTCCCAAATATTTCAGGGAGTAAATACTTCTCAATTTGTTAATGATAAAGTTCTATGTCAATTAGATGTAATGGGATAAAAGCCTATCATTACAGATCCTAGGCCACACAAATTTAGAATGGTATTTCCCATTGCTCGTTGTGTCACTTCCCCACCACCCTTTCTCTCTCTTTTATTTATTTAATTTTTTACTGTTTCAAGTGACTAGCAGAGTGGTCCAGTACATTTCACACAATCTGCTTTCATGTCAAACAATCTTTCCAGGTATTTTATTTCATTCCCTTGATGATTTCATGGGATCAACAAATCAAACTGTGAGGTTTTACAAACATGAAAATGTCAACAGAAGAACATAGGATATAACACTTCAGCTGCTTGCTTTCCAAACAGAAGGATTCTTTTCTCCCCAATCTGCCTTAGCTTAGTTACAACCACCAAACTCTGCTTAAATCATACATATTACAGGTGTATTAGGACACTAGTCTGTGCTGCTGATAGAGGAGGGCTTACAAAACAGCTCTTTGTACAACACATGTCAGTGTTTCCCTCACTGTGACTTCTGTTGTCCTGAGGAATAGCACTTCTCTCTGCTCTCATGGAAGGAGAGGTGGGGATTACTCACATGTATAAAGCTAAGCACATTTTTAACAGCTTTGCTACACCAGGGCTCAAGACTTTGAACAACAAGGCTTCCTTGTGAAACTTAATACAGCTTAGACTAAGGCCTGCAACTGGATCTCACAGGTGAGCAAGGTTCTACAGGCAACAGATCCATGGCAGAATTCAGCTCCTGAGGGCATTAACCGCATCCCAGTGGCCTCACAAAAATCTAGGGAGCAAGAGAGCATTCACCTCAGCTCTACAGTTACTTCTCCAGGATGTTTCGGAGGACCTGAGGATCACAGGGTGAAAGTCCAATGGTATTCCTGGTGTGGAGAGAGAAACACTTGTAATAAACAGGCAGGTCCCCCTTCTGCCTGGCCAGAGGAAGAGCCTGCCTAGAGCAAGAGCCAAGAGTCTGGCTCTTAATGTGCATACACTAGTCCACCAATCTCCACTCAAGCTTATCCTGAAGAAGTTATCAGTAACATCATGATCCTTCACAGTTAAACTGTCCCCTCTGAACAACATCAGGGTGTGTACCAGATCACAGCTTATACAGATCACTTTCAGAAAACACCTGCAGATCTTCTCTCAGAATGAGAGCTGGCCCTCTAGGCCATCTCATTACACATTTAGATATCAGAGCCTTCCTCTTGCACTGAGCCTTGCTCAGCCATGGAGGAATTCAGTCAGGATTAAGCCACATGAACTGCAAGTCCTAGAGCTGCCAGATCTCTGTCAGTGTTTGTTGGCTTCTCAAGGAATCATGCTGGCAACATTTGTAACTGTACTGAAAAACTATTTGCAGCCTGAAAGCAAGAAGCCCACAAATGAAATTTTAATATTCCCTAACTACAACCTCTGCAGACAACTGGGGACGTATCTCTATCAGGAGCACTTGTGAAGACACAAATGAACTCGACAAAATGTAAAGCACCCATGGAGAGAAACAAAGAAATTCAGGTGATAATGTGGCAACATCATGTAGCTATTCCCTAAAGAAAGCAAACTCTATGGGTAAAAGCACAGTTTTGCTATTGTAAACACGCCTACACCCAAGGCTCATACTGCCTGCACTGCTCTGTTAGCTGGAAGTTACATCTCATAGCGTTTGGTACAGGAAAAAGTATGTGAAAGAAGCCTGTCGTGTACAGATGGCCCATAATAAGTAGCCCTATCTATTGTGTTCATCTACTTAAAACAGGCTATACTATTTTGGATCAGCTCAGAAGGTTCTGAATCAAACATGACCACAATGATCTAAACGAGGTATTGATTGATTTATGTCAACATCCTTTTACCTTAAAACATACTATGGCAGGCTTCATCCATTAATTTTTCCTGTTTAGGAGTTTAAGTTTGTGTGTGTCTGTATTACTATTGTATTTCAACTACATACGCTATAGTAAATAATCTTAATGATCAAATGACAGGCTTCATACCTCTCTGAGCAGAGTTCATCTGATTTATTAAAGTGACACCAGACATTTACTCAAGAAGTAAACATAGCTGACATTATAGGATGATCTCTGAGGGGAACACTCAAGGGTAAATACTGAGGAAAAGGAGCGGTTATGCATTCCATTCCTTTGTATTTCTTGCCTAATTCTTTACTTTCTTCTTTTTAATGTTCTTACTAGTACTACAACATCTTTTGTGATCTTTAGGGAATAATCTGTGAGAGGGAGCCCTTGTAATATGGTCAGTCTTTACAGAAAAAGAGCAACCGGTTGAATCTGGAGAAGCATCTGGAGAAGCCCAGTGACTCTTTGTCTGAAATACAGTCTCAGTGAAACTGTGACTACTTGGTCTGCAGTGGGGTCCCGCCTTGACAGGGAGTCATTGAGGTGCTCTGGATAAACCTCTTCACCTCATCTCTAGTGATTACATAAGAACAGGATTGTTGCCCTTCACCCCCATCCCCAGAAAACATCAACTGGTTTACCTTTTCTTGTTAGGATCATGGGTTTGTGTTTGTTAATAAGAACAAAGGGGGAAAAAAGGAAAGACAGGAACAATATATATTAAAAAAGATACATCTTTCAGTCTAACCACAAGTGCAGAGTTTTCTCTTATGACATATAGACAAAATGACAAATGGATTGGAATGACTTGACCCAGCAATCCTATCCCTTCCGTGGATGACAGTAAGAAGCTGAGTGGCTCACTTTTGGTAGCCAATTAAATTAAAACTAAGATAGCTATTCTGTTATTTGCATAGAAAATAAGCCTTACCCTCCTTCAAATCTAGGGCAACACAATATCCTGTTTCAAGACACTGCTCTGGTGACCATCTATCCCCACCTGCATCACTGCAGAAAGCAAACCTCCTCAAAGTGAAAGAAGGAGGAGCTATTCAAATAATCAGTTACTTATAAGTAGAGTACAAGGTTTCACATTCAAAACCAGAAAAACTCTCAAGACCCTTAAAATGACACTCATGGGAGCAAAATGTTTTCCATGCTCATACTTATACCAAGCAAAGCCAACAGAAAAGGAAATGGGTTACCATTGTTTCTTAAATCACAATCAACAGCCCAACACAGTAAGATGCATCTGAGGAGTGGAAACAAAATGTCAGAACCAGGAGGGCCACAAAGGACTTCTTTACAGATTTCAGTTTTACAGAGAAGTACTCTGATGGTCTAGTGACTGCTGGTGAGAGGATATACCCTCAGACAATAAAACAATATCCACAGGCAGTACAAGAGGCCAGGTTAGGCAGCACAGCACAAGCAGAAGCAATAGCACCTAGAAGGCAACTCTAGGTGGTCTACCAGCACGTAAGCATTATCTTCTCTCACCTTTTTCTGACAGATGTTTTGACAGTCCTTGAGCACAGCTGAAGCAAGGCCAAACAACTCTCATTCACTCAAAAAGAAAGTGCTTCAAACTTGTACACCGGGGAGAAGCCTGTAATATACACTGACTACACACACATCAAGAAACACAATGTGAATGAGACATATCACAAGTAAAAGCCTTGCCTTGGCTACGCTAATAAGGACAATGCTAAAGTCTGGATTATCTTGCTTGACATTTATCACTAACACCAAATTTTAAAAGAGTTCCCCTAAAATCATAGTATCAGCAAGGCTGCCACAGCAAAAACACCACCTTTGACATGAATCATCCTTTCCCCTCCCCTCACATGGGGGATCATCTAAACCCATTCCTTCTCATCCTCCCCTCAGACAACTGTGTGGGTCCCATTACATACATAGGACAGATATCTGTAAGGACATGTCCTGCCCTCTAGGCCAGAAGGTTCAGGCTTCTTAAAGCACTGTTTTTAAGTTGAAAGTGCTTTAGCTTTTCAGCTAAAACTTGGCTAAAATGCTGCTGAAAAACATAACTTTGCCATTCAAGACTCTTCCATCTGCAACATGGTCCACATGAAGGTCCACATCTGAAACTGGCATAATTCAATATAATGCTCCTTCAGCCAGCAGTGATATGAGCAGAACTTACAGCTTCAAATTAAAGGCCTTACTGCCATAAACACTGAAGACAGCTGGAAAATTATATTTAGCTACAACCAGCAGGTTAACCTGGTGCTGTCATGAAAAATGTCTGTTTCCTTGACTCATCCATCATCAAGTCATAATAAACTTATAATCAAAATGATATCACTTCAACTGTTGCTGCCAATCTTTCCTTAATGGATTTAATTTAATAAAATTTAAAAAAAGTTTTGATGTGTGTCTGTAGTAGACAACAATAGTAACAATGGCCTCATAGGGACTGTGGAAAAAACCCCAACCTATTCCACAGTGGCGAAGTGCTCTGCCTATCGGATGTTACTGGGGCACCACAGAACTGGAGGGACTTATCCTCACAAGGCAGAATTGAGCTTAAGTGCCCTTTCAGGGAAATGGAGTGAAAAGAGTTAATCTTTTCTCTTCCCAATTCTATTTTCTCTGCCACTGGCTGGAGTCCAAGCCCAGGAGGGCTGTTTGCTGTGGTTTCAGGAGGGTTTGGGGGGTTTAGGAGGGTTAGGTCTCTGCACCTGTAGATAACATTGCAAAGTCTCACTTTGTAACATTCATGAGATGGCAAACTGCTATTCCCCTTCAGCTATTTGCCTTATCCAAAAGTTTTGCTCTTTAATTTCCCCTTCCTTCCAATCACTCACGATGATGGGCCCAATCCAGTGTTTACTGAAGTTTTGGGCCTTTCTGCTGAGCTGGAAAAGTCCAAGGACTTCTTTCACTAGATGAAAATAGCACCCACTATAAAGTAGAAAGGTAAATTAAGTTCTACATTCAAGGCAGAGCCTCACCTCCAGATCCAGGAAATTGAGAGATTTTGAAACTTACAATGGCAAAACCTAAGCCAAAGTCACTGGGAATTTTGCTTCGATCTTGAGATCAAAGGAGTGTTAGTATGGTATTTTCAGCACCTACAGACCAGTTTCGACCAGTTTTAGTCCTATTCCTTCCATCACAAAGCAAACCCAAAATTAACAGAGATTGTAATCAATCAAAACCAGAGAAAATTCACTTCAGTTGGAGCAAAAGTGGGTTTTCTCTTTAAACTAAAGCAGTACTTTGACACATGAACAAAGGGCTTTTAAGTTGCTCATGGGCACATTTTGACTTGAAATAAGAAAGATATTATTAAACCAACAGCTTAAACACAGGAATACAATTCTGGATCAACTTTCTTGGGGCCAACAAACCTAACTAGTTAGGATGTTGGCAGGAGTTTTTTAACAGGACTAGGCAACATTGTTGTCTAGTGGAGGACTTTATGTCCCTGTCCTATAATTCATCTTAAATGTTACACTGATGCCCCCCCTGTGTTACTCTGGTGTGTTATAAGAGACAGCACAGGTATAGACACATTGTTTATGAAGAAAAGGGAAGGGGAGAAAGAGTAAAAATCCCTGTTTCTCAACGGATGTACGTAACAGTCTGTTTTCCCTCTGAAAAAAAAATTACAGAGCTAAAGGCTTTGGCAGCTAGTATTCATTCTCTACTGGGTTTCTTCTGGGACCTGAGTATTTTGCATTCACACTCTGAGATACAAACAGGGAATTCCTCTTGGGACTCGGCCAGTGTAATGTTATACCAATGGGTTGATTCAGGAGCAGAATCTTCAAAGAGGCTTATACTGCTGAAATTCTGGAGAGAAAAAAGGAATGACCAATATGCAAGTAACTACATGTGTCAATGGGCTGTGACTGAAGCTGGAGGACTTGACTTTGCATTCCACCTAAGTTCAGTGGGGAAACTGGGGCATGAGTGGTGAATAATCAGAAGTTTTGCTCAAGGAATGTAAAACAGAACACAAAGTCTATTGCCCCCACTGGAATTTCACAACTACATAATAGTGGTGATTTCATTAGAGCCAGCCCTGATTTATTAAAAAACAGAATCAAACCTCAGGTCTAAGGAAGCCCTTAAAATAAGTCTTTACTAATGCCTTGTTATTTTAATGGTGTAAATCCACAGGCATCAGTCAGGCTATCCAAGATTTACAGTGGTATATGTGAAAGCAAGATTCAAGACTTAACATACAAGTTTCTTGGATCTGTGATGTGCTTATTTACTAGTTTAAGCACAGGCATGAAAATCATCAGCGACCAGATCCTAAGCAGAGAATAAACACTGTGAAAATTAGACCTTGCCTCAAAAAACTTCCCAGATAAAGTTATTTAAGAAGTAGGTATTTGGGACTACCATCTTGTGCTGGTGAAAACCAGCATAATTCCATTAATAGAAGAACATCCACTTTTGCTGGCCAAGGCTGCAGCCCTTGACCATCTTTTTCCCTCCCACTGGGAAGGACACAACCCTAATCTGAATGGGGCACTACACAGATGTGCTCACCTCAAACAACATGCCTAGCATGACACATCATGCCAGCTAGGACTGATAGGCAGTAAGCAGGGAAGACAAATCAACACCTGCTTAGCCCTCTGGTAAATTTGCATCATTTCATCCCAAAGTAGCGCAAAGCCTTTAGAGTCCACACAGCATGGATCATTGCACCAGCTGGGGTCCTGTCCTCCAGTCTGCAGTTGAGAAATGCTGTCCTTTTCCACTCCATATTTGCAATCTATCAGGATCCTGAGCAGAAGAATAAAGGACCTGATCTGCTTCTTGCTTCCACCATTGTAAATTAGAAACAAACCCATTAGCATTAGCAGCCTTCCATGAGTATAAAACAGGTGTGAGAGTAGAAACAGGTCTATAAACTCAGCTGAATTTAGAAGTTAATGTATTACTTTCCAATGATGCAGAGATTACATTACATTATGTACATACATACACATATACACACACCACTTAAAAATCTCTCCAAGAAATCAGACAGAAACTAAGCAGAGCATATGGAAATTTAACTGGTTGCTCACAAAAAGCTGCTAAAATCTGCCAAAGTCAAAAGACACAGTGCAGTCTACTACACAGGCTTGTTAAAAAGAAAGTAAGAAAAGCAGCATTTTTAACTATGACTACCTGATGGGTGGAGCAGCAGTTTCACTTGTCTTAGAAATGCAATATTTCTGTATTTTTAAAGATTTTGAAAGCTTGGGTTCTTTTTCCGGTTTTTGTGTTGGTTGTGGTTTTTTTTTTTTTTTTTTTTTTTTTTTTTTGTCCCTGAACCTCAGAAGCAGATTTCTAAGGCTTAAAAAAAGGCATTTCTCGCCGCGGCCTCCGGCCTGTTTGATGCTCCTTTGCTGCCACCAAGTGGAAAAGAACCAGTAAGGCTAAAATTTGCCGAAATAGCCTATAGCTGACGCCATGTGTCAAAGGCCTCGTCTAAATTTGCTTTCCGCTTTCCTCTCCCAGTTTTTCCCTCATCCTCTGTCTCCTCCGGGGCTGCCTGCAGGGAGAGGGAGGTGACAGCTGCCGCCATGTTAACCACAGGGTCGTCCCCAGTAAAGTCAGCCTGAGCAGCCTGCCACAGCACTCCCATCCACGGCATGCACTGGGGAAACATAAAAAACAGAAGTGGGGAAATAACAAATATGCAGCATCACCTCTAACAGACATTGTAAGGAAGGGGCTCCTCAAGCATTAAATGCATTTCCTCAGTAACATACCCCCACTTTGCCTCCTTGCAGAGCTGCTGCTCCTCCACTAAGCGACACGGGTGCACTTTGTATAAGAAGTGCAAGGAAGAGTAAATCCTACCTTTTTCCTGTAGAGGGACCGAAGGGCAGGTCAAAACATGCTGAGAGGCATACACGGCTCATCACAGCCCTGCTCAGGTGAGATAAGCCCTCCCAGCTAGCGCTGCCATTTTGACCCTGGACCTGGGCAGTGACTGACCACAAAATGGCACACAGAGGCGAGGTACCTTGGGCAGGGCGGAGGAGTGAGCTACAGCCTTTGCTCTCTGGGTGAGTATGGGGGGGGGGGGAAACAACACACATGCAAACCCTACCAAATTCAGCATGAGCCTTGTATGCCTTTAGGGTGTGCAAGGGATGTGTGTCTCTCTTTCTGAAGGGCTGTGCTGGGGGAGGAAGGGACAGAGGTTAGGTGGCAGCCATAGCCTCTGGGTGGGGTACAGGAAAATGGCCTTTAAGCTCCTGAGCTTGCAAGTGTAGTGGTGTTTGAAGCAAGTAACAGCCCCATCAGGGGATGAATTTTGTCACTCTCAAATAAAAAAAAAAAAGGAAAGGGGGAAGGAAAAAAAGGCAAGCAAGTCTTTTGGTGAACCATTTAACCTGGCTGCTGTGTTTGCTTAAACCATGCATGATGCACCTATGTTTTAAACAAGGTAACCCATGCCAAAGCAGGTACTATCAGTGATTATATTCCATGAAAAATAAAATCTAGCTATAGTATTACAACTTCGATGAGCCAACCACTTCTTGCTGAGATGTATCAAGTGGTTAAAGGAACAAACATCTGTTTTATTGTGTTATGGATGGATGGTTTGGGGGCAGGAGTGCTGCCCACTCTGAAGGAGTGCAGAGGACTCTGTGGAGAGTGCTGAGAAAGACACTTCTGTGCAGATGCTGCAAAGGAATCCAGCAATGCATATTGGTTTCAAGGGATATATATGCCATTCACCTTCCCTTTTAATTTAAACTAATTTGACCTACTATAAGATGTTCTCCCTGTTTTAATAGATCTTGTTTTTGTAGCAATTACTGTCATTTAGATAATATCACACAGATGTGCCCAAGGAGCACAAACTTGTGAGAAGCCCTGAAGAATTTCTGGCAGTATTTCTTTCATTCAATCTAATTTCAGAGGCAGAAGGAGAGCTACCCAGTTGAATTATGTTGAAGGCAGACATAGGAAAAGCAGCTGAAAGACTGAAAAATAGATGAAATGGCCTTTAAGCACAAAGGTAATTAAACGTGAGAATTTACATGCCCTCTCTCTTATGCTGTAATCAAACTGAAAAATGCTTGCCTCTCAAACTTAAACAAGGAAGCTAACCTACTAAAATAAAGAAGTATCAGATACACTAAATAGAGAAAAATGGCAAACTTCTAATCTTATGGTTGGCCAGTTCATTTTCCAGATGCTTTTCAAAACCTAAGCTTTAAGATGTGTTCTTCAGTTATGTCAAAGAAATATTCAGATATCTTAACATGGGGGCCACAGATGTGTTAACACATACACTGCCAGCAAAGTCACTCCAGTTAACACCAGCTGAGAATCAGCTTTTGGTTTGGGTTTTGGTTTTGTTTGTTTTTTTCCCCTGCTGTTGGTGGGACTTCAGCTTAGATGCTTGAATAGAGTAAATTGTTACTAATCTTTGCCAGCTGAGGTAATGGCCACTGAGGTTCCCGAGGCCAGCAGGCTACCCAATACAGGCTTTGTCTTAAATGACTTAGAACCTCAAATTCTTTTTGGACACAGATGAGCTTACCACTATGCATTAACTGAAGGCTTGGCTCAATTATATCTTGGTTTTTTGCTATGGGAATAGAAGTGCCATGGCATCAGGAAACTGCAAGTCAGAAGTCACTGTAGCTAATGTCAGAATCTGGCCTCTTTGCGTTCTGAAAACCTGTGCAAGCAAATCCAAGAGCAAAATCTGGCTCTTAATTTTTCTGATAGTACAACCTTACCTCGGTGGCAGAAGACAAAAAAAAGAAAAAGTTTTTCCAAGCTTATTTTGTTCTTGTTAAATTTTTAAGTGGGCCAAGTCTCAATCTGGGCAGTTTGCCCTGGTTTCAGGAAGGAAAAAAAAGGCATTACAAGGTACAGGTACATCTAGAAATATTAACCTACGCTCAGAAATTACTCTTTATCTATCAACGTTCTTCTGTGTAATTCAACATATAAGGGATGAGGTTGAATTCTTAGTCTTTAATGATCTGAGTGTCCTCCAGAAAATAGGATACTTCATTCTACACATCCCAAAAACACCTATTAAAAACAATACATTAAGTAGACCAGACTGCATTTTACCAGCTCAAACCTGGAGCAGCTCCACAGCTTAAAAAATAAATACACACCCCTCCAAAAAAAAACCCCAACCAACCAAAAAAACCCAGTATAACAACTGTAACCCTTCTTTTCATTATGGTTTGAGTTGAGACAAAAATTTAAATTTCAGATTTCTAATACATTCAGCATACTTAAACAGTGAAAAGAGGTACACTCACACTGGATTTACCTCTTAGGAAGGTGACACAGGAATTAATTCCGTTTTAGTTAAACTGGTATGAAGCTGAATTCCAGTGTGATCGTAATGTAAATTAATCATATACATGTGAGAGCATCCTTTGTCTACATTAACTTTTTAAAAATCTGAAATCCATATAAAGCTACATTAAAACAATGCTGTTAAAAGTTGCAAAGTTGTACTAGATCTGCAATTCTGCAAATATAGTATGTTACAGAGCCCTGTCATCATCTGAGATAAATTGGACTTTAATTGCAGAGCCCGTATTCCTCCCTAAGCTATTTGTGGCTTCAAAACTGTGCTGGGAGCTCAGTAATGCTGATGACCGTGCATGGGAAAACTGGAACACAAGCAAATTAAGGGCCAGTATCTATCATGCAGTTCTCTGAGGTTTCTCTAGAGCCCTAATTTGGATAGATTTTCACTGGGATAACTTTTCTTTTTAAACTCCTGACAATGCATTTCAAATTTTTACCTCCATGAAGGAGAGTTACAACCTTCAGAAAAATGTTGTCAGCTACCATTGCCAATGTGGCCTATACTTCACAAACCATGTTCTTGAACAACTGTGAGAATAACTGCTCAACCAACCTTTCTGGGGTGGGGGGTGGGGGATAAAATTCAGCCATGGCAGAAACCAAACATGAAAAAGCTCAATACAAGTAGTTAAAAGCTGGCAAAATTATAAACATCTGGGAACAGAACATTACCATAAAAAGCTGAGGCACTCTGTGGAAGTATCAGTGGTAAGCCCTGTATATAATAAAAGGCAAACAAAGCTTAACAAACACTGTCAAAGCATCAAGGAAGTGGACTTTAACTAACAGACAAGTACATTTCACTGAAAGTCAGTGACTCAGTATCAGCTAGATTTGTAGTGCTGTTTTTGTTATGTGAAGACGTTCAAACCTACATAAAGCCAAATTCTCAGTTCTTTTGAGCTGGATTTTTGCTATGATGGCCCTAACAAAATGAGGAGTTGATCTGACTTAAAGCAATAGAGAGTTAAGCTTGTGATTTTATACACGGTCTCCAACAACAGCATTTCACAAATATGCACTTTGTATTCTGTCACACACCAAGAGAAGAACTTACTGCCATTCAGGAGATATATAACATGCAGGTGGATGTGTAATGTGTACATACATGGACAGCACCTCATGAGATTAACTGCCTTGAGGAAACACTCTCTCCATGGAAACTTTACAGGACAAAACATGTTTTCTCTTGTGTGTGAGTTGGGGAGTAGGTTTGTCAGCCCAGGGCAACAAATTTAAAAGATTGTTTACGCTATCCAACTTGACCATGTTTGTTACTAGGCATTTCTCCTTCTCGCCTTTTAATAACGGGGACAGTAACTTTGTAGCTTTAAACAATGACTAATTTGTTCCGTTGAGGCCAAAAAACACTCAAGTGACAAAAAATAAACATTCTAGGAAACAAAGACTACAAAACATTCATGAAAATTAACATTCATATCAAATAAGAGAATATAAAACACTACTGCTTTTTCAGATAACTTTTTCACTTGCATAACTCAGCAGCTGCTCATTTACTTCAACAGACTCTGCTGGTAAACAGCAGCTAAGAATGTGCCCCTAGAATTACTACTTTAAAAGAGTTTATTTGCAAGCACAGCTGAGTTTCATTTCTTTTCTGCCTATTCTGGATCATTGCTATGCAAGATACATCACCAGGAATGTGGGGTGATCCTTAGCTTGAAAATTGTTGTTGTTCATGTGCTCTTTGGATACCGTCTAGGTATCTTTGATATCAAGATTGTCTTGATGTAAAGCTGGAACAACATTGTGCTGAATTAGACCCATTTTCTATCACTTAATGTAGGCTTTAAATTCATCCATGGAATGTGTCCACACTAGACTGAGAAGAAGCCTCTTGGCAATACTGAATTATCATACTGAATTGCTTCCATCCATTTGCTGGGGCTGCCAAATTGAAATGATGCATGTCAAGGCAACCCTACACTGGAAAGTAAAAGATAGCCTCTTAAATGTTCCATTTATAAAGCTTTTTATTCACAGTCAAATTTAGTATCCCCTCTGAAATATATCACTTTACAAAATTGATACCTTGCCATTACAAGATTTCCACGCCATATTCACTCAGCTTAGTAGTAAAAACAAGCTTTTGCTCTTTTCCCTTCGGTACAGCTGATGAAAACTGAGCAGTTCAAGGTCTGCTTCTTAGATCACCAGCACTAAGTATTCCATAGATCTGTAATCTTCTCCTACAGGGAAGGTTAAAAGTCAGCAAAAAGGCAAACTGTTAGTTCTATCAGTAAAATGTTACAAGTGCATCATATTGAAAAGCAGAAATTGAAGGGGGGCAGAAAAAAAACCCCTACCACTAATGCTAAGGATGCTAAGAGTGATCTGCAAAACAAAAGCATTCATGTGGACTTCCTGGAACTCTCTGCAAGGAATATCACTCAAAGCAAATTAGCAAAAAGAAAAATTACACTGTCACACTGCAGAACTTTAATGCATTTTTTCCTAAATGGTGTCACATATAATTCTAAAATGACAAACTGCATTATTTACTTTCTGTATTATTTCCCCTAAAATGCTGTAGCCTCACACTTATTTTTAATCACTTCTAACTAAGAAACATATATAGTCTTTTTAACTAGTGCTCTGTTTTGGCATCTTTACATCTCAGTTTATGACAAAGGAATAACCTGCCCACATTTGGGATGCAACCAGTTTCAATTATTTTGGCCCTCTAAGTTGGAAAGTTTCTTTGGCTTCAAGTTTGTCAGACTTACTCTTTTGGAGAAGCAGAACATTTCCATGAAGCCTCATGATCATTTCTCCAATTTTATTCTGATTTGCATGTCACCATTTAGCTGAAGTTATTTTTTTTCCAACTTCTCATTTGCATCAAAAATAGTTTGCTATTGTTTCCTTACACTTTAACTCTCTAAAGCAGCTATGCATTACTAGCCAGCCATGTCTGATGAAAGAAAGAAATGACATTCCAATCAAGTTGTTTCATTTTTTTATGGTAACTTGGCACATATCCCAGCTTGTAGCGATATTAAACAGAGAAAAGTTTTCTAGGTAGAAGCGCTTTTTGCAGTTGCTTGCAGTAGAGGAGAATCTGCATGAATTGAGTCAAGAGTTCAGTAAGATCTTGCCAGAAGGAACCCTGTGCCACAGAATGTCACTTACACCAATATACCTCCACCCCTGTTTCCAGTTACAGATTGGAGTTTGCTGTTCACAACTCCCAAAAGACTTCCTGTGGCCAACAGCTGTATAAGCCTTAATCCAGGTAACCAAAGTCTCTTCTTTGGGGCTGCAGAACCAGGTCTTCATCAGTCCCTGGGCAAAGTATATAATTTACTATGGAAACCAGGATTTCCCTTTACATTTGTAATGGTCCCAACACCACAGTTAAAAAATGAATTTCAGTCTACCCTCTTAAATCCAAGAAAATTCTGAATTCTAAGAACATTAAGTTTGTTTAACTTTTATCATTCCATACAACTACATTTTGAGGAGACTTCCAATGAAACTGCAACATTAATACTTTTTGACAAAGCTTCATGCTAGTATTGGTTTTCAAGGCTGGGAAAAAATAGGATGACTTAATAAAACATCCACTCTTGAGGATGCAGTTCTCTGATAATAAAAATACTGAAGGAGTAGAAATGAGCACCAGTGAGGTGTTGACTTCCCAACTCATGGCTAGCATTCATTAGGGTGGGAATTTAAATTCTAGTAAGATTCCTCCTCTGTTTCCAGCCACAGTAAATTCTCTGTCAGAGAGAGAGGTTTTTCTACAAATAGATCTGCAGAAACTTTACATAGCTGGGAGAAGACCTGGTTTCTCAGGTCAAAGATGCCTATTTTGTTATGGTAAAAATCTCTTTACATGGGTGGGACAGTTAATGATACGGAGTTTTCTCCCTGCAACATTTTTTTGAGCAGCATAGGTGTGTGGGGAAGAAATCTTTCACTAGACATTTAAAGATGCATCTATGAAAAAGATAATTCACTGACTGAAAAAACACTGAGTAGTGGCCAGACATCTACTACAAAGTCCTGAGCCACTGATTTGATAACTGAGTCATTATCAGTCCAACTACATGTATATTTCTACCATAACTTAGATTTTTACATAATTTTCTCACTGCATTAAAAACATTTTCAGAAACAGCAATTTTGTCAGTACTTCTCTTAGCTGGTATGTCTAACTAATATTAATTAACCCGTAATATATTTATAGCAAAATCAAGACAAAGCAGGGAGGTGTCACACACACCTTAATGTTCTCTTAAGATATTTAAAGTTTATTAATACTTTAATTCACTGGTACTAGTAGCTTGCTATTATAATAGCAACTCTTTGCATTATATTGGCATTAACTAATGCAGAATTGGTATTTCTGCATCATATTCAGCACATACAGCAATGGGACTAGAAGTCGCCCAGATGTTTTCCTTCCCTTTCAGGCCCTGTAGAACCATTCTACAAACCATAGCTCGTATAGATTTATGCACACACCACCGCAATAAATGTTCTTCTTGTCAGCCTCCTATTTTGAGGCAGGAAAGTTGGGGGGTTTTATTCCAATAGTCATGTAGCTTTTCCAGGGAGGAACTTTCACAAACAATGTTCAGTCAAGTCATTTCACATTTGAAACCTCAGTAAAGTTAAATACCCATCCTGAAGTCTAGATGTTCCAAGAACACTTCAGTGTTCTTCAGTCCAAAACCATTTAGCATTCATGATCTTGTATTTCAAGCCCCTTTCTAATAAGGCTGTCAGTGAACAATGAGCACATGGTGACACTTCTTAGTTTGTGGGGCATTTGTCTGGGTTGTTTTCTTTGTGTTAGAAAAGAAAAGCCACAAATCCAGGCTGTGAACAGCCATACTGAATGATACAAGCCTTAAAAAAAGTTTACAAAGTTGAATTTGTTACATCTATTTGAACTGCCCTATTACAAATGCCAAATACCTGTATATAATTAATTATACCAGATGCACTTCTACCTCAGTCAGTCTTAGCTAATAGCCTTGCATTATTCTTGTTTAAACATTTACCAGTGAAACCTGTGTACTTTACTGGACACTGAATTATGATCCTTTTCAGAAATCATCCTTTTAAAACAAAAGCTATAATTGAAGCTTAAGAGGAAAATCATGTAATGGAAATGTCCTTCAATCCCCTTCTAATTAACAGCACTGTGTGTAAATACAAGCTGAGCTACTCATTTCCTCAAGACAATGCCTCTCAAAAGTACAAGATGTTATCTCTCAGAAAATCTCTATATTAAAGTGCTCTGGCTTGTGCCACTTTAGACCGCTTCTATCCTATTGTCTTACCAACTAGTTCATAGGACACCCGGCCTTTTTTCTTTTTTTAAATTGATGGTTTTGAGATTAACATTTTGAACCTCATGCTTTGCACATGCAGACCTCTACATCCACACAAAGTCCAGAACTCTGTTTATAACAGTCTACAGCTGTCATTTGCAGTTTCAGGTTGAAAGGGGTACAAGGCAGGACACACAGACTTCCAAATAAACTCCATCCAAACCTGCTGAGCACACCAAAAGAACTACTTTACACAAGTATTGCTATCTTTGGCCAAGAACACAGTTCGGGTGTTTTGCATTTTTAACCTTAATTGGACAAAAAAGACTCCCAAGTCCAACAGCTCTTTCATTTGGCATAACCATGACATTAACCTATAGACATAAATCATTCTCATTTTAGCTTTCAGCTGGCCTTTCACATGCATACTCACATGACCAGTCCTGTAGATCTGAGGCACCTACATGAGCATATACACAAGCAAGTTCTCTTGTTAGTTGGATTAAAGGAATCACCATTTATTCAAAGAGTTTATCATAAACAAAAATGTGTAAATTCATACCAGTCACTGAAAAAGTTTCTAGAGAGAATGCAACAATTACTTGCCTTTAATCAACTTGTCAATGTATCGAACTTTTACTTTCAAATATATATTTTTAGATAGTCAGTGGCCAGAAAACCTTCATTTTAGCACCTAATTCAATGTAGTCCATATTCTGCATTGCATGATGCAGTACAACTCTGTAGGGACAGTAACCATCCACTGTACATCATTCAGCTTGCAGTACTATAGGTATACTGGATTCATTTGTTCTTATCATTTAGTCTGTCACACTAACAATATTTCCCAACCAGTTTTGTAGACTGCTACCCAAACTGCATTTTGGTGAACTAAATTGTTTATTATTGCTTCGTAAGTAGTTAAGTTACTGCTAATTGTTAAATAGCTTGAGCAGATAATTGAGTTTTGGTTTGCAACGTATTGAAAAATGAACTAGTGAGGTTCTTCTAAAGAAACTAACACACCTCGTCTCCTAAATGACTAAGCTTCACATTTTGAGGAAAACAAACAGAATATTTGTAAGACAGAGAAGTAGTTTTTATTGCACTGGAGAATGCTTTCCCTGATGAAGATTTGAGAAACAGCAATGGATGACCACACTCCTACCACCTGAGAGCACATTTCTCTCTCTCACAGTGTCAGCAGTAAGGGATGATCACTGCAGCCAAAATGCCAATCAAGTTCCTGCATGTGGTGTTTCCTAATAGCTGTCCCCAGCCTGCTCCTTTTTGCAGACCCTACAAATTGCCCTTTGGGGATACCTATTTTTTCCATTGACTAGACACAGTGGCTTAGAGTGGAATCCAGGCTGTTTGCTTGTGGCCCTTGCATCTCAGTTTTCTCAGAGGCAATAGAGTAAGGGAATATGGCATGTGCTCAAGTTCAGAAGCTGAAATGGAAAGAGTTTAACACAGTGAATAAACCTTACAAAACTGTACAAATGCAGCATTTCACACAGTGATGTAATGAGAAAGTAAAGATGGCTCTTTCATAAACACCACAGACTGGATAGCATTGTTTGAGACTTTTTAATATTCAGGAGATTAAGGACATATAAAAAAGTGTCAATCATTCAGCAGTAAAAAAAAATGAAACTTAGGCATTATGAGCAAAACATGACTAGTACCTATTACCAGCAAGTGTAGGTCAGGTCATTATCATTTGAATAATGAAACGTTACTTCTCTCACATCAAATGGCACTTTCAGATACACATACAATGCGATCACCTCAGTGACAAGTGTTCTGGACAAAATACAATCCTGTAAAATTCTTAAGTATAACTTAATCAAGATGTTGCTATACAGCACCTCTGCAAGATGCATGCAGTATGCAAAACACATTTCAAAATAAGTCCTAGATATCTCCAATTTATATAATGGGAAACAAACATTTAGTCCATCTTTCTCTTTTTTCCTTTAGCCGGAGTTTTGGAAGTATGTTCATTTTCAGCATTTGGTTCCCAGAGTGCATTTCTTACAAATCTAGAAGCAGCTCCTTTATCGAGTTTGGATGCCTTTTTCTTGTCTGCTATTTCTTTGACCTTGTTCATGTATGTTCTTATTCTCTCCTAGGGGGAGGGAAAAAAAAAAAAAAAAAAAGGAAGAGTGTATTTCACACCATTCTCCAAAGATTGCTGCTGAAATAAAATCAATGAGTAGAAGCTCTCCACACTGTACATTTCTATAACTATAATACCTAGAAAAATAGCATAATTTAAATACATACCAGACTCTTTGCAAACTTGAGGCTTCCCCCTTAGCAGATTTTTCCATCACAGATACCTACTATACTAATATCTGCATGACATCCACTGTCATAAGAACATGAAGTCCTACAGAGATGAAGACTCTGCATCTAATTTACAGTGAGATGAGAACTGTTCTTGCAAGCAAAGTTAGAAAACAAAATACTGAACTCAATTTGGAGTTTGGCCTATATAAAGATGGCAAAATACTATTTAGGTATTTGACATTTATATATGAATTATACTGCCTGAGTACTGTCTACCAAAAAAAAAAAAAAAAAAAAGAAAATTCAGCATGTCCAAGCAAAGCCAAAAAGCATCTTACACAAAATCAAAGATGTCACAAGCGTTACAAATGCAACTACACAGAAGTCTTGTGGTTAAGATCCTGAAAAGGTCAAGGGTACTTACCAGTGAACCTATTTAAGGCAGCCTGATGAATTTCCAGCTGTACCAGAAGTTTATTTTATGACCATAAATAACAAGAAAAGCCTGTTTCCACTGCCATTCCATAAAGCAAGGGGATACTATCTTGCCATCTTAGCCTACCATAGTCACCTGGTGTCTAAGGTTTTTTTTGAACAAAGCATGGCTTAGATTTGCCCCACCTAAGTATACCCTCCCAGCTTAACAATCTCATTTATGTGCCTACTCACCCTCATCTACTTCTGCAATCAATAAAGAAAATTACTTTTAGAGGGTAACTAAACCCCTCTAAGATGTGAATCACCCTCTGTTAAGTGACTGCTTCTCTTCACTGACTAGAGAGGACACTTACAGTAGTTCTGTAAAATACATAGGAGTTTGGTTGATGGATTTCATGTCTACATATTTAGCCTAATATGGCCTTCAACTCTAGGGCCTTTAGGTGTTACTGTAATACAAACAACAGTAATATATATACACAAAGATATAGTGCTCTACCTGATACCTGAATTATAAATGTGGATTAACAGAACATTTATGAATACTGCTAACTAAATAAATGTTAATACTATGTAACACACATTTCGCACACAGCCATTGACAGCACTTTGAATCTGGAACAAAAGTTACAAGACCTACACTACAGAACTGATTTTCAGTTCTTCAGTGACCATTATAAGCAACTGGTTTGTCAAAAAGTTGGCCACTCTTTCTGTATCAAAAACATAGCTTTAATGAGAAGGGCTTTACAGGGTCTGAAATCATGATAGACTGTAATATTTCTTTGGTGACTGAGATGGCTAATGAGAACAGATGGCAAACCTACATCTATCAAGATGGGAAAAAGGAGCTGACAAATGTCAACGTGACAAAAGAAATGAACTCTGATAGCTTGAATGTGAGTTTTATTAATACAGTTTGAATCCCCGTGTATTCTGTGTATGTACACCAGGACAGCAATTCTAAAAACAAAACAATCATGACAGAATAGCCTTGTTTTATTCCCTTTCCACATGAATAAGAACATCACAATGCTCTTGGAAGGAAGGAATGTGTATTCATTCACCTTAATACTTGTAAAAGGAAAAGAGAACTGGATAAGAATCTAGGCTATGATAACTCACTCATTCTTCAGAGTTAAAATGACTGGCAATTGTGAAGTAAAATTTCAGCATAAAATATCCACAGCAGAAGAGATAAAATTTATTTTTTAGTATCGCTAAATTAACACAATATTCAGACACTATATAATATAGGAGGAATAAGAAACTGACTGAAAGCTCGTGAAATATTAACTGCTCCATTTTTTAATATGATACAGTCTAGACTACTGAAAACCTCACAAAATTAAAAATAGAAGTATTCTTGTTATTCAGGCTAGCTTTCCACATTTATCAGTCCTATCTTCCGTTCCGCTAGTTATGTAAGGATTACATTTAAGCTAAGTATTTTACGATTGCCCAGATTTAGTATTTTCATTTATACAGGAATTAAAATGGGTAGCTGTAAGTTCTGATTTCTATTTTTTCTTCAGGCTAAATGATTTGACTTTTTAAGTCAGCAGAATTTTCAAGATAGCCGGCCTTCTATACTGTAGTCATGCATCTAAATGGAATATAAAGACAAACCTAAAAGATTTATTATAGGTTGTAAATATGTCACTAATGCAGAATTACTGGACAATACACATACAACTGGTGCCAAAAAAGCTTTTAGCTTTGTTGCTGAACTGGATTCTTTACTGCTGAGAAAATGAATTAATGGAGAACTTGGAAGGGGGAGGGGGGCTCTTTCCCGTCTTTGCTAGTAAATCAACCACACTATACTTTTAGAGTCATACAAAAGTAAGAAAAGGCAGCCTTAGAGATTAACATGATTCCAAGTATTTATAAGAAAAAAATGCCATACTGGAAGTTATAAATTATTATCAGACATGTAACATTTTTCCATTTAACAGATACAAGTGAAAAGCTGCTCTGTTCAGAATCCAATTCTCAAACAAAGGTGGAGAAAAGAAAAGATGACACCATTCATCTTTTTGTTCTTTTCTAATTTCAGCAGACTACAACTTTGCTTTAAACAGTATTGTTTGGAACTAAAAATATGACTTTCTTAATTTAGAGAGCCCAGCAGGGCATATGAACAGTTATATAACACCATGTAGCATATGTGTGCTATTATGGCAACATATCAGTTTTAAACATAGATATAAACATTTTTTTACTTCTATATGCGTTAACTGTCCTGGACAAGATATTGCAATGCATGCAGTGTAAGAATCTTACCAGTTCTTGTTTCACTGGATGTTCCTTTGGATTGATTCCCTGAGTAGCCAAGTATACTACAAGAAAAAAACATTTTTTTAAAATTGAAGGTTGTCATGACTGAGGACCCAATCAATCAGTCACATAGGAAAACTGTAAAACCATTAATAAGAATTGGAGTTAACTGTGTTGTTAAGTATCTGACAAACTATTATCATCAAATATTGCAGCTAAAAAAAAAATAAAAAAAATCTAACACGGTTACACTTTCTGTCTTTAAAAGGACAGGAAAAGTTGCCATGAAAAAAACAGAAAGAAACATCCTCATGCATGTACAAAGTCAGCTTTTGTAAATATCAATTTTTGATTTGGAGTTTCAACATCATTTACCCTACGGATGGCAATTTGGGTCCTTGGGGTAATTACAAGTTTCTAATTATTTGGCTATTAAATATGATTATTTAATGTTTGCAGCTGTCTAGAAGGTGTTCAAATGGCAGTCATAAATACTACTTTTTCCTCCTACCACATACTTACCCCAGAACATTGAATTTAACGTGTACACCGAAACCAAATCCAGCTTTGCTTGCTCAAGAGGCTCTAACTAGAATGAAAAGAAACCACCACATTTGGACATTTTTAAGCAAGATGTGCACAGATTTTAGTAATATGCACATTTTAAAATTGTGAATGTATTCATAAAAAAATACACACTGAATGAGCACATTTTTGCACCGCAAGTTCACTGAGACCATGTCTATGCCTATTTCCATGCCATCACAGAACCATTCTTTCTGTGCAAGTATTCATGTCATTTTCCCAGTCTGATGTGAAATGCCACAGTCCCATACTGCCAAAAGCACACAAATCTCTTGGCACATAGCTCTTAGACTACTGTTCCCATAAGTCAGAAATAAGTCCCGTTTTTTCCACAGAAACTTAATTCAAAATAGTTGTTGCTATCAATGGAAGAAAAAAAATAAAAAGTCTTAAGATTGCTGAAACTCAAATGTGAATATAGTATGCTACAGACAATCAATGAACATTAACACCACACATGGTAGACTGTGTTCAACGCATGCTGGAATACTTAGGGCTGTAAAGCAAAGAAAGAATAAAGGTAATGAGGGTTTTTTTTTTCTTGACTGTCAAAGTCAATTTATTATTTTAGTCCTATAGGATTTCCAGAAACTCTGATAACATCATTGTACAGCTCACTAGTTCTAACATGGATACTGTCAAAAGATCAGTGTTGTCAAGACTGTTTTCTTCAGAATTTATTTGTGTTAAAAATCCTCAGACGATAAAGAAGTTCCCTCATCTGCCGGCTTTTTCTTGCCCTACAGAAAGAAATTACATGTTAGGCTTTAAACATTAAAAGATAGAGAGGCTTGTATGAAGTCTTCAGGCAGTACCTCGCTCTGTCTTTATGCGCTGAAAAAAAACCCCACATTTTACAGACTTAAGCTGATAACATAGCTAGAGGAGACAGCTCAGTTTTTCAAGCACCAGGTTCTGGAAGTCTAGACTTCTATAATCAGATCAATTCTCACTGCTGTCAATTCATTTTCACATCCTTCTGGGTATACCAAGTGCCATTAAGTTTTTTGTGAAAAGGTCTCAGATGAAAATGGGAATGACCTCTCTGTTATGAAAGACCACTCAGCATGCACTTTAAGGAAGGTCAGGAATAAGCTAGAATGTCCTCTACCTAAATGACTCGCTGGTAAGATCATCACTTTTCAGTTTGGAAGAGCCTATCTTTCATTGTTTAGTTTTTAAGACCCTCTGGATGTCTTAGAAATGTAAGAATTTCAAATATTAGGTATCAAGGGTAGGATGTGTCTTATCTGTTATTTCTCTATGCGGTGGCTAGCCTAACAGACCCTTTTATTTCAGTTTGGGTTCCCAGGTATTCTTGTATTAATAACAAAAAGGTTGTCAAAAGAAAGATTATTTACCTTTTGGAGAAGCTCGCTCCTGGAAACTGACATCATTGTCTTCAGCATCTCATCTACAGAACCAAGAGATTTTTCAAATGCTGCAAGATAATCATGAATTTCAGTGGGGTATTCTTCCATGTTAATATCATCTTCTGACATTTCCATCTGGAAAGAGGAAACAAAACTAATAATCCTTTTCATTAAGTCGCTACAGAGTCAAAAGACCATATTTTACAATACAAAGCATTAGCATTCCTTCATTAAACATTATAAGAAATGCCTGCTTCTGAAGAATTCTAGCAGGTAATGTCAATAGTGACACAGTTAAAGGTTCTATAATTTCAGGGATATCTCCTAACTGCTGTGCAAAACACCATGAAGGAGAATTACAAGTGACATGACTGTAGTACCTATTCTTATAACAGTCCCAAACCAGTATTTAGCTTTTATGGTCTGTGATAGAAGGAAATTACTTGCTTGTTTAAAAGAAGTGCTCTATAAATCAGAGTATATAAAGAGCTACACCATGCAACAGGCAGGACACTAAAAAAAAAAAAAAAACCACAAAAAAAACCCCAGGGATATGGCTTCAGCCTGTCTTAGGAACAGTCATTACTTCAGCTTTAAAGTGGTTATGCAGCACCAGTTACATCAGGGTCAGTTACATCTTCCAATGCTAAATTTAGAAGTTGGTCCGAGAAATTCTTTTTGTGAACCCTGTATCCAGTTTTCTGAACTCTCTATGGGGTATTATAATCTGTGATATAACTCTACCAGTAACAAAGCCGAGTTGATTTGGGGATTTCAGAATACTCTGGAAATCTTGTAGACACATCTATGTACAGCAACTGTGAGATAAGCAAAGATGTGAAAAATTCCAAAGCACTCCTTTTTTGATCCCAGCATTCATGGTAACGTGGCATGGCTACTGCCAAGCCATCTGGCTGCTGGCTTACAATCAGTATCTTTAATTCCTCTCAAATCATAAATCACATACTATCTTGCAGTGTTGATGTTACTTAGATCTGTGTTATTTTCTGTTACTTCTACTGATTGAGCAACAACTTTTGGAACGTTCTAAGGAAAGAAGAGAAGAAATAGACAATTTTCCCGCCCTTTTGGTGAGCTGCATCAAGAACAGTGGGAGTAACTGGATCACTGCAGTCCTTCCTATTTAGGATTAGTGTGATAATCCCACTACCCAGCCACTGAGTACAGAGGGCGGGAACATAAATTGGAGAAACTGCAGTTTATCTGTGAACACCAAGCCACACAGCCAGTACAAACAGCAAGGAAACTGCAAACAGCTGTCACATCACTGGAGTTTTAGATAACAATTTGATTTTTCGCTCTTCCTGGCAAGAGCGTGGTATGTGTGAGAGAGGTTTCTTTTTATTTATATTGTCTCCTGGAGGTCAAACAGGAGGAAGATTGGGAGGAAAAACAGTGTGGAGCTACACAAGCTTGTCTGCAACTCCAGTTTTAACCGCACCAGCGTGTTTCCAGAAATATGATCAGCCAGTTAACAAGCCCAGTTTCACTGCTGTTGTTTGCATAGTTTAGAATTATAATCCTACTCAGCTGCATGAATTTTTATCCTGTTCAGAGCTGTTTTTCAGATCGAGTACAGAATCGCAATGCTAACCATGACATGTTGAAGGACCCCTCCCTACCCCAGCATGTAACTCACATGTAAATACTGTTTCAGTCAGCTGCAGCAGACTTTAGCAAGAAAGCTGAGCTGGACCTACAAGATGCTGCCCACAGAAAGGCAAAATACCAATACATTTATTTCTGCCATTTACAGTAGTATTGTTTGTGTTTTGTTCTGTCCTGGCCACCTGCATTATAATCACCCTTCTAAGGTTGATTACAGGAGTCCAGAAACAATGTTTGTTGTTAACATTTTGTCATAAAATACAGCATAAAAAACACTCAAAGCTACATTAGATACTAGATTTTCCCAGCCGTTAATACAGTTAAGCTTGGTTGGGTGTCTGTCAATACACATTTACTCTACTTACACATACAGGGAGAGAGATGTAATCCAATCCAACAATCATCTACAGAGCTTACCATCACTACAATGCTTATCTACTATGGTCTTAATTTGATGGACAAGCATGAACATAGCGATAAATTCCAACTTTTCTCTCTCCCTTTATCAGGGCATCCAGCACCAGCAACTGCAGGAATAAAAACACCACCAACAAAAACCTGTAGCAGGAATGTGTTATCAATCAAAACCAACTCGAGCTATTTTACAGTAGTTGCAAGGATAAACAGTCACTAGAGCACATATTATATTTATTCCAATATTCCAAGCTAGACCTAAAGAATGAGACAGAGAAAGAATAGGAAGATAGAAGGAAAGATAACAGATACAGTCCAAAATACATTTGTCTATGATTGCTGTCTCATGAACCAGAAGAAATTAAGTTTGCCCTTGTATCATGAAGTATTTGACACTGTCAATTAGCAAGGAAAGGGAAAAAAATGCATCAGCCTTCAAAGGAACAAGGCTGCAAGTTAGCCTGTGTACAGTACCCTTCATTGGTAAGTCCACTCCTTCAGCCCAGGGAGGGGAAAGAATTTGTTAAACTTGTGTTTTCTGTTCATTTCAACAGGAACTAGCAAGTTCCTACTCCTGCTGCATAAGGACCTCTCTCTTTTCATTAGACTGTTGTTTCAGCATTACTAAGCAGGATATGTTACAGTGTTGGCACATGCCAACAATAGGCACCAGTCAACGGCCTAAAATAGTTTTGATAACATTAAATCAACAAGAGCAAACTTACACTACATTAGGAAATGTGTACACCATAAACTCCACAAAATTGTTTCTGCCAAAATCAACACACAGACTGCATAGACACACCTGCAGAATGACAAAGCCAAGGATGGGATGAACTAAGACCACATCAGTGATTCTCTAAACATACCTAGAGGCTATACCACCCTGAATAGTTACGTTTCAGTTATTAAACCACAAACAAAATTTTCCTCAAAGTTTTACAACTGTTTCTCTATATAATTTGAACAAGCAGAAATTTAATTCAGTTCCTGAAGTTGATGTTTACTACACAGGTTTTCTCTGTTGAATTTGCTGACTTTCAAACAAATTTTATTTGGCACAGAGATCCCACTTAAAAAAATTAAGGACAGTACAAATATTCAGATAAGAGAAGTTATGAAAATACTTGCTATGTAAGCCTGTGAATAATGGGGAAGTCTAAGGGAAATAAGGATAAGGCAGCATTTTCATTATCAAGTAATAACACTTATGATGCAGAACACATAATGTGTGCTTGCATACATGATGATAATACTTTGTAAGATCTTTAATTTTGAGAATGCAGAGGAAAGTTCACAACCCATAAACATAAAATAGAAGAGAATAGGCCTACTTTGATTAAGGACACCGAGGCAAACAAATAGCATTGAAAAATGTGGTATGACTTCATAACATCAATCTACCAGAAACAACTTTCCCTTCTAACCCTGAGCTCAAAAACTGCCAAGCATATTTTGGGAAAACAGCATAAAAGAGAAATATATTTGAGGAAGAAAAGGACTTTAAATCACAAAAGTAAACCACTTTCATGAGAAAACTCTTTCATTGCATTTAAGTCTGATCAAAAATTGTCTTATAAAATGAGTTTCCACACATGGAAAATTTCTGAATATTCTGAAATTTCTGAAAAATTCTGAATAAATTCTCATTTACTCAGAAACATGACTACATTTATGTAAACTTCTGCTTAGAAAACAAGGAACATAGTATAAACCAGAGCAAGTATTACACTCAACCTGCAAGAAGGGAAGGGAGGGGAATACCACACATTATGAACCACAGAAAAGACACAAATATGAAAAGGAGAAAGCCAAGCGAAAATACGTCATCTTCTGTAGACCATATAAAAAAAGGCTAAATGGGTTTGCCATAGTGCTAATGTGGCTATTGATCAAAGATCCAACTGAGTTAAATGCTGTATTAAGGAAGTTTAAATAAAAATCAAAACACAGATGATTGTGCACAATACAACTAGCAAAACATCTATCTTCACATTTATTTTTCAGGAGAATGAAGAGAACTCCTCTGCAGACTCCTTCCAAGAAAAGCACACCCATGACTGGCATACAAAGGTAAGAAATGGAAAAAGAGAAACTGCAGACAATTTGCAGGTGGCTTTTATGAATAATTTTTTAATATATCTGGTGCTTTAATACGAGCCTTAGAAAGTAATTGCCAGCTGGTTTAAAAAGCAAAACCAAACCTCCCTTCCTACCCGCCCCCACAGCAAAACTGTATCTGTCTGTATTGGCTTTGTGTGGCAAGCTTTTTGGTAGTGGGGGAGCTACAGGGGTGGCTTCTGTGAGAAGCTGCTGGAAGCTTCCCCTGTGTCCAACAGAGCCAATGCCAGCCGGCTCTAAGACGGATCCGCCGCCGGCCAAGGCCGAGCCAATCAGCGACAGTGGTAGCACCTCTGGGATAACATACTTGAGAAGGAAAAAAAGTTGCTGGGACACAGAAATGGCAGCCAGAGAGAGAGTGAGAACATGTAAGAGAAACAACCCTGCAGACACCCAGGTCAGTGAAGAAGGAGGGGGAGGAGATGCTCCAGGCGCCGGAGCAGAGATTCCCCTGCAGCCCGTGGTGAAGACCATGGTGAGGCAGGCTGTCCCCCTGCAGCCCAGGGAGGTCCATGGTGGAGCAGATATCCACCTGCAGCCCGGGGAGGACCCCACGTCGGAGCAGGTGGGTGCCCAAAGGAGGCTGTGACCCCGTGGGAAGCCCGCGCTGGAGCAGGCTCCTGTCAGGACCTGCGGATCTGTGGAGAGAGGAGCCCACGCTGGAGCAGGTTTTCTGGCAGGACTTGTGACCCCGTGGGGGACCCACGCTGGAGCAGTGTGCTCCTGAAGGACTGCACTCCATGGAAGGGACCCATGCTGTAGCAGTTCGTCAAGAACTGCAGCCCGTGGGAAGGACCCACATTGGAGAAGTTCATGGAGGACTGTCTCCCATGGGAGGGACCCCACACTGGAGCAGGGGAAGAGTGTGATGAGTCCTGCCCCTGAGGAGGATGAAGCGGCAGAAATAACGTGTGATGAACTGACCGAAAACCCCATTCCCTGTCCCCCTGTGCCGCTGGGGGGGTAGGTAGGGAATCCGGGAGTGAAGTTGTGCCCGGGAAGAAGGGAGGGGTGGAGGGAAGGTGTTTTGAGATTTGGTTTTATTTCTCATTACCCTACTCTGGTTGATTGGTAATAAATTGAGTTGATTTTCCCCAAGTTGAGTCTCTTTTGCCCGTGACGGTAATTGGTGAGTGATCTCTCCTGTCCTTATCTCGACCCACAAGCCCTTTGTTATATTTTTTCTCTCCTCTGTCCAGCTGAGGAAGGGGAGTGATAGAACAGCTTTGGTGGGCACCTGGCGTCCAGCCAGGGTCAACCCACCACACTGTCATACTGAAAGATATAAACTCTAATAGTTTATTAGATTAGGCCCTGGGTACCTCTATGAGAGATTTTGCTGAAGATGCATGGTGAAAGTAATGGAACTACATGCATGTATCAACATGGCAATAGGAAACCCCAAAAGACAGAAGTAAAAAATGCTCAGTGTTAGTGTCATGCACATGGTTTTCAACTGGAATTAAAACTGCAAGTTCAGGATAAAAATGGTGTATTTGACATATTTTGTAACATGCAAACAGAAGACAAAAGTAATTTAGCATCCCTCATTCTACTTAATATTGCAACTCACTTCACGCTTCATGTTAATTCTTACCTATTTCTTAAGCACTAGAAGGCCTTGTCTTCATATTGAGCTCGGATCTTTTATTTTTTCAGATCATTCATCTAACAAAAATCAGATTAGACTTTCCTTCCTTTCATGGATATTTACAGCTTATATAGAGAAAACCAAAACAAACCCCAAACTTTTTGGTCAGGGCATATAAAAACGCAATCAAATTCAAAACAAATGCATTAGCAACACCAATATGACAAACCATCTCTGTCAGCTCCTAAAAACTGACACTGTCCTCCCTCTCAAGAGTTCTGACTCACAACCTGCAGTGAATGTAGCTGATGTGCAAGTGCAGCAGATATGTCCCTTCTGCTCCAACACTGTAGTTCACTGCTGTGACTATAGGGCAACAGAGCAACAAGGAACAAGCATCTTAAATTTAAAGGTACCAGAGATCATGACTAAGTTCTTTGATCACAAGCCTCTTTTGGGCAGAGAAATCCACTTTATTCCATGTTTGCAAAGCTCTTAAGTACGACAGGCTCTAATCTGTGACAGACACTCCTCAGCATTATTGCTGCATAATAAATAATTAGTCACCTGCTAGTCATCACTCTGTCCACAGATCTGTTTTGCTACTAATGCCTTTCGAGCCAGCTTGGGGCAGCTGGAGAGCACATCTAGTACAATTAGTCAGAGCGCTCTTGCAACGCCAACTCACAATCTTGTTTGCAAGAAAGATTTCCATTGCAAAAGCAATTAAGCCTACCATGAAATACCAAGTATACACCAACAGGCTTATCTTGGTCCCCTTAAAAATATCCCAACTCAAGCCATGGTAGTTAGCCAATGCCAACTTGCACTATATTACAAATGGGCAACAGCCAAGCAATCATTTTTAACCCTGCCTTCAAAGCTAGGCTCCAGTCAGCATCTTAACGTGCACAGAAGCCTACAAAACAGCCCACAGCCATCAGGCTCTTGCTGATGCCACTGAGATAAAGTCTCCTGAGCCTCAAAGGATTTGCAAAATTTATTCTGATCTGTCTTAAAAGAAGATTAACATTTAAAGGGAGGGAATAATATTTTTGAGGCTCACTTACACTTTAGCCCATGGTGGATATCACATGAGAAAACAGGTATCTCAGCTTAGCTTAAATAACGCATATTCACTACGGCCCCATCTATATCCACACAAACCAACTCTGATCTAAACCTTCAACTCAGCATGATTCTTAAAACATTATTTTTCTCTGTAATCAGCTTTTCTAGATTCCATATCTTTGATGACAGTCGTTTCCTCTTCTGAGCAAATCCAATATACCCTGGCTCTTGTTCAGCTCCAACCAGTCAGTACCTCCATCAGTAAGTACAACGATAAAACCAGCTTTCTTTAGGTATGTCCAGAACACTTCTTAGTGGGAAGTTTTCATAAAAGCTCTCACACTCAGACTATGCTACCACAGCTCAGTTCAACACTGGGGCTTTAAGGTGATGTTAAATTTGTACATCTAAACTGGTCTTTAAAACATATACTTTTGCTTGCACTGAACCTAGCAAGAACTTCTTGTACAGCAAAGCACTGTCTCCTTGGCAAAAAACAGTTTACACACAGTGGATTTTTGTTCATGACAGCAATCAATACTGAATATTTCTGTCCTACCAAGTTTGCAGCAAACAGGAAATAACCTGCCTTCAGTCTATAGCTCCTGTATGCTCTAAACCATAGAGTTTACTATCTCTTCTAAAATTTGCTGCCACTCTCCACTGGTATCAGCACCATGAATATCTAGAATTAAAGCCAAGGAGCTTTTCACTCTTTTAAACTGCTGACCTCCTTTGTTTCCTTTAGCCACCAGTCCCACAAAGCGTGAAAAAGTACTTCCTTTTATCAGAATTCAATTTCCTGTATTTGCACTTCATTCAGTACCTTTCTCTACTGTTTAGAACAGTGAACCCAATCTATTTTTGGCCGTTCATTATTTGACTGTGCTAACAAGACTCTGTTCAACTGGAAGAAGCACTTTGAGCCATTTTTTGGTTGAACATAACGCAGTAACTGTGGGATGTTGTGTTCCAAGCATTGTGTTCTAAGCATCAATCTTACTGATGCAGGAGAAAAACAGGGAAAATCTTTTCTACCTATCCCCTAAATAGAATTTAAGAGCTGATAACCTGACAAAAAGGAGACCAACTACTATCAGCAATGAAAAGGGATGTGCAAAATCACACAAGTGAGGGAGTAATAGGGAAAACTCATTTGGGGACATGGAATTTTCACTGGGATTGAAATAGATGAAATAAAATATTGTAGGATGGAGAACAGAGATGCACTCTGGCCCGGCACAGGAAGAAAGGGCAAGGCAGTAACCACAGCTTGACACAGAAAGGAGAACAAAGAACCAGGAGAATAGACGAAGCTGGGAAAAAGGAACCTGAGCAATTTCCCAGCACAGAAAAATGGAGCTTATACAGAACAGCATGCATGGGGAACACTGCCTGCGTGAAGAGGTAACTAAATATGGTGTGTATCCTGAGGCCCAGCAGAATGCCTCACAGCAAGCCTGCATGAAGAATGGAGAAAAGCAAATAGTTATAGTGAGCAAAGAGAGTTCAGACAAAGGTAACAAAGTCTGCAACCTCAAAGCTTTCATAGTCTGTTGTTACATCCCCTTGGCATCATCTCTAAAGTTAACAATATTCACTCTCATTGTTGCCCCTCAATCAGTCACTTTTGCTGCTTCTTTCTGTGCTGCCTTTTCCAGCTCTGGTTCTGCAACATCTACCTGGAGCTGTGGTGACCAGTACCATTCCAGTGCACTGTTTATTTATTTAAAGGAACTGATGTTTTCTCAGTTCACCATTCCATTCCATATACATCCCACAATTTTCTACTACTGCCATTAAAAACAAACGATCTTTACTAAATGCAGGCAGTTCATATGAAAAGCAGAGCAACTGTGCACAGATGAAGAATTGATTATGAAAATCTTAAACCACTTTAAAAAGAAATGCACTTATCAGAAAGGTTTGTGTGACTTCACTGCATTTCTGATAGGAAGCCTAAGAATTCTAACAATCACTTTCAAGCTTCTCATGTTCTGGAGTATAGCCTCGTGTTAAGTGCTTTCTGGTTTCTTTAGCAAGGGTCATACTGCTACAGGATTAGCAATATCCAAGTATTTTAGATTGGAAGTGTTCTTTTATATTTTTAAAACCAAGAAATGTGCCAGACACCTTTCAGTTTTGATTTATTTTACAATCCTTTCCACTTTTGTTTGTCTCAAAAATGAGGCCTTTTAATTAGCATAATCTAAAGCTTAATTTGCAAGTCAAAGTCCCTTCTAAGTTGCTAGCAGCAACTAAACTTGCAGTCAGAGAGTTGTGACAAAGCGTAAAGGACATCTTCATCTTTGCAGCAATATGAGAACTGTAACGAAATCTACTTTATTACAAAGTACTTGAGTTTAATAATTTTAACTGTGACCTTCCTTTCTGTTAAGGGGAAAGAGTGAACTACTTTAACCGTGGCCTGTATGTGCAAACTGTATCTTCTCTTTGAAAAACACACTCTTCTTACAACAATTACTAAGTTCTCATGGCTCCTCGAGTTGCAACACTATTTTACTGACTTTTAATAGGAATGTAACTGTTCGCTGCCTACCACACAGTCTTCTTAGGTACAACCATCCTCAAGGCACGACTCCATATCCTCTTTTTCATGGGTAACTAAACAAGTCGTGCATTAAACTGTGTTTATGCTCACTAACAAAATCGGTACCACACACAACTTGACCCTCAGTTCTGGGAAGTTACAGAGGAGCATCCACGCATTCGGGACAGGGACAACAGAACAACTTGGACTGTTTTAACATTGACTTACAGCTCCCCTGGAAGCCTAGTTTAGCTCTTAGGCCGCACACAGGTTCATTGATCACATGTCTACCAGGTGAGGTAAATACGCATGCAAACCGAGGCTTTCCCAACAGTTTATAACCAAAATCCCCTGTTCTGACACCTCTTTGTGAAAGATGAAACACCTTACCGATCCTTTAGAGACAGGGTAAAATGGGATTTTAGCATCTGACCCGACTTCCCGAACGCCTTTGGTCACAAGATTTCCTAAAGGCACTGGATGTACCCTTGAAGACCCACACAGGACTGCCGCTTACAGCACACCGCCGTGGCCTGACACTAACCTTCTTCTGCCAACCTCACCTCCGCACCTCTTCTCAACAGACTGAAAACCTACGGGGTGGAGGTAACCCACCTGTGAACAGCCATCAGAGGCCCTGACGCCCGACAACACACCTCCCGCTTTTCAAACGCCTCTGAAAGACCCTAAAACCACAGGAAGCGACCTGACCGCGTTCCTAACTCCTACCCCAAGGACAGACCGCCATTTCCCTGTCCCAGGCCCACCACCACCCCAGCCCGCCGGCTGCGCCAGACCGCGAGCCGTACCACCCCGCGGCGGAGAAAGGGGGGAGGGAAGCGGGCGGGCCCATCTCGGGGACGGGCGCAGCGCCTAGGCAGCCCCACGCGCCGGGTGAGGGCAAGGCTGCGGCGGGAGGAGCCGCTCTTACCTCCGCGCGGGCGGCCTGGCCCCACGCGCCGCGCGTGGGGCGGGGGAGAGCGGCGAGGGGGTGGGGCCTCCTCCGGCGCGCAGCGGTGACGCCAGTGCCGGGGCCGTGGGGCGCGAGGGGCGGCCGTTCCTGCACGCGCGTCGGCCGTGGGCGGCTCCGGCCGCCGCGTCCCGGCAGATGACGGCTTGTGGTAGGCCCACACGGCCCTCCCCGTAGTGCGGGTGTTCACCGCGTGTAGCCGGAATACTGGTGACGTGCCGGCTACGGTGATGACAGCGGCTTCTGTCCGTGACAAAAAGAATCGGGCCCGCTCTTTTAGGGCAGAAAACATGCTTTTCCGCAGCCAGCTCGCTTAGGTGGGGGAGGTAAACAGCCGGCCTGTCTCCGGCTGTTCCCAAACGCTTCCAGTTGCTTCCTGGATAAAGGGAGGCACAAACTGGTTTTAGATGCCGGAGATCCTTGTTCACACGGAGGCATCCCGGGGAGTGGGGGGCATCAGTTCCTGACTGAGGTTGCACATCTTCACCTCGTCCTCGAATGAGGGTTGGTTTCTTATAGCGTTATCGGTTGTAATTTCCACTGTGTTTCTCCTCAAGATTTCAGAAAATAAATCTGGGTTCAAAATGCAGTGGATTTATATTTCTCCACTGCAAGAGCTTGCTGACTGGAAGATTGTACAAATACATCTGTGGCTCCCAAAGATCTGCATTTTACAGATTCACATTCTGATAAATAGTAAAACAGAAGTCAGTATCTGCATTGAAAGTATTGGCATTACTAGCCAGAGACCTCTTTCGTCTACTTTCTGTTCACAATCTCATCTGAAGCTTATTGTAACTAAAGTCTGCAGCCTATCCCCTCCAAGGCAGATTAAGATAGGATCACTGGAATCCTTCAGTGTGGTTGAAGAGGGCCTGTTCTCAACTATAGGTTATGCTGGAGTGTATGTGACCGATTAAGTCGTGGCTGGTTGCCTGAAGGGAATGTGCTGAGCTGGCTTACTCAGCATCAGGGTTTCTAGAGGAAGAGAAAAACAGGTCCGACTGAAGAAGGACAAGGTCAAGTTTGGGGAAACTGGAATTGTGTATTCGTAGGGGGAACAGGACTAGAAGGTCTTAACTAGCTTCACTGCACTTCTCTGTGCCTTCAATACAATTTAAAATATTGCAAAAGTGAGCGTCCTTTTAATAAGTTGGTTTATGTCTAAGTGCTATACTATGTCTGTTCTAATTAAATCAGTATGAACTGCAAATGAGAGTCTTTCTCCCAGTTAGAAGCATATCTAAAGACCTTCACATGGAGTAGTTACATGTTTACATCTTGTCATCTCCTTTTCCTCCAGGAGATTTTGAAGTTTAGGTTTTCAGTTTCAACCAAAAATGGCTGCAAAAGCAGTACAAATTTTTTTTTTACAGCAGAGTATTTATGAAAGCAGGAAACACAGGGATTCTTTAAGAGCCTTTCAGCTGTATGTGGGACACACATAGAGACAGTAGAACCACTGGGGTAGGGAATAGTATCCCTACTGTCTGCTAATATTTTAGTGTAGTAATATAATGTTTCACTGAATTTTCATAACCGTTTCTTATTTTCAAAAAACCACAGTCTTAAATATTTTATCTTGTTCATTTTTACTAGTACAACGACAGAATTTTGCACTGTAGGTAAAAGGGAATTTAGGAGAGGTTTGGGGTTTTTGTCAAAAAATTCAGAAATGCAACAGTCTGAAGAGTAGCAGGGAAATAGCAAGACCTGCACTCCTAAATAAAATAATACTTTGCACTTCTAGTGCCCCAAGTGTCTACAAGGACCTCAGAACACTTGACATATGCTTAGTTCATTCTTACCTCAGTATTCACATGTCACAGGTTGGGAAATGGAGAGGGAAGTTGATTGATAGACTAGTTGATTTACCAAATCTTAGGTAGTGGTTTCTGCCAGAGCCTTATTTCCTAAACCCAATATTTTGTTTCAGTTACAAGATCAAGGGGAAATGCAACGCATGCTGATCAATGTTCAGATTCAGTGAACTCTATTTGTAGATTGTAACCAGGTATAGCATTAATGCAGTACAGGTTGTACTCAGAGTATTTCATGATCACACAGTGTGGCGCTCTGTCTCCTTCTAGTGGTTCACATTTATTGTAGATTTGCTACTGGGTCCAAACTACTACGGATCTATACTTTTGTTCAGTTAACGGGAGTTCCAATACGGAGCGCTATAAGTCTTGGAATTTCTTGAGGCAGTTCATTCAGAGGATTACTAGGTATACAAGCATTCGTTTTCTTCTTAAAATGGCTGTGTTGTTTGTTTGGTTTTCAAGAGCAGAGAGTGAGGAGTTAAGGATTTATATTTATCCCAGCCAAAATCTGACTGAGATACAGCTCATATAATTCAATTATTTTATGCTGGTGCCACTCTGAAAATATATTATGATTTTATATATGGATACTTATAAAAAAATCTATCCAAGAAAAGCTATACTGCCATCTGGTACTTAATGGAAGCCATTCCATTTGAGAGGCCTGTGAAAGATTATTGATTTCTCTCTATCATTGCCAAAACAACAGAAAACAATCCTGAATATTTTCTCCAAAGTAGTCAAAGTGGCAGACATCTTTAACGTAATTACTCCTTTATTATGAGGTATCTCATTGTACATACTACATATTGACTCCTGTGGAGGCCAAATGTTCTTTGCAGAGCAGACGTGGAGGCCAAATCCTGTAGCCTTGACCTCACTGGAAACATTATACTTACAGCCTGGGTCATGGAAAGCACCACAGCCTGACATACAGACCAGCTGTGGCAGAACTCCCAGAAACAATGGCACTGAAAAAGCTTTTGGACGTGCTCATATAGAAGACAAGACAAAAAACCAGCCTGGATTCTTCTGTTCTGAATCTGGTGTGAATACAAAGAAGGATGCCACAAGCTACTTGTAACAAAAGGGTTAATGAATCATTGGCAGGATAAAAACACATACGCTAAAATCAGACCAGAAGCAAAAGGTGGTTGTAATAGGCATCTACAGTCATCTTAAGGGAGAAAATAAAGCAATAGAATTGCTTTGTCTGCAAGTCCAGCTTCTTCTGACACTAAACACTCTTTTTGGCCTTTTAATGTGAGTCTTAATGAGAGCAGTAGAAATACTTCATTAAATAATTCAACCTTTCTAAGTAGATACTTTTATCAGGTGTCCACCATAAGCCCTTTTTAGCTATTACTGGAAAGCCCATACATCCAAACACAGAGAATATTCCCTTTTATTCTGTCAGTATCTGTCTTAAACCTCTAGAGATTCAGCAACCATGCTGAAAATGCTAAACCAATGCAGACTTAAATGAGATTAAGTCAGTGAGAGTACAGCAACACTGTGTTGAAACTAAACTGAGAAATTTCGTGTTACCTCTGGTCAGTCTGTAGCTTGTGATTAAATGTGTGTGTCTAAACTTGTGCAACATCACATTTAAACTATTTCAAGAGTGAGTTAGTCTGTACCTCTGTTACCTGAGCTGCAGACCATTTCATGACAGTTCCTGGCCTAGCATGTTTAAAGTCAAGTTATGGCCAAAGTCATTAAAAAGCAGAGTATGAGATGGTACCTTTTGAAATCTCAGGTCTGAATGAGCAGACTAGTTTGGGAGATGTTAGTATGTGTAGTACACTTGTGTCTGAAGGGCCTCCGCTATGTTGGGCATTTCTGGGATAGGCATTTTGTGATTGTGAGGCCTGTTTCTTTGCAATGTAATCTAATGAATTTGCAATCTGATTTATGGGCAGACCAGCAAGTTACCAGAAGAGGGTGTAGCAGGAGTAAGCTGAAGCATGAACACCCATCTGCTCGCCAGTACCTACCTACATGCACTTGCCACTCAGTGGAAGAGGGGTGAGCACCTGATGTTTCTTCTGGCATATCAGAAGACAAATACTTGCAAAAGGACAGTTACAGACAGCTGCCTGACTCAGTGGCATGTTTATGGTAACTTACATCTCTGCCTGTATTCTGCAGAGACCAGATATATGCAGGGAGCAGGGAGGCATGGCAGGAATAGAGAGTTTACAGTGATGTATTACAAGGTGGATGGTGAATCCAGGAAGAGACCCCAAGATATCTGGCTGCCAAGTTTGTGCCCCAGCCACTAGATAGGGTAAGAAGGGGAACAGAGTCTTGAGGTTAACCAACAGGGATGTCTCACATCTTCAGGAACTAAAAAAACTGTAGCAGTGACACTTAAGACAGTGGAAAAGAAGTGTAACCTCCAAAATTTTCCATGTTGTGATACAGTTTGATGGAGTTGGCGACAGCGTATGTGGCAGCCTAAGCCCAGGTGAACTTAGACTCACCTTTCACTTAAAATGCTCTGGAAATGTCTTTTTTTCTGCACTCAAATTAAATTAGAATGACTCTAAACCTACTAAGCACAGACTCTTTTCCCTTTTGAAAACACAACATTTCTAATCAAAATACAGACATAAAAGTACATGGAAAGAAGGAAACTGAGCTTGATGTAGCTTTGTTTTAGGGAGGAAAAATAATATAATTCAATAAGACTAGCTTAAACCCTCTGATTAAAGCTTTTTTAACATAACAGATAGGAACGATGAGATCTACACTGAGATAAAAATAGTTAGTACAGATCAAAAGAGCTTGTGTTCATGCCAACTAGATTAAGTGACAGGATGTGGTGAAGTGCTGGGTACCGTATCTGGTTACTTTACATACAAAACTTTATTAGCTGAATGTAGATGTATCTATTAGGTTATATGCATTTATATATGGAAACTGTAGAAATAAATTGAAAGCAATCTACCATGTGTAGAGTATTTGTTCTGATACTGTTCTAAGATTGCATTTCTTCCAATTAGTATATAAAGCTGTAATTTTTTATAGCTGTCTCTCTCACTAAGATTGTGGAAGTAAATTATATTAGAAATTGAGGTTTATTTTTAAATGCATTAGCATTCCACCATTCTCACTTGTTAGCTTCTGTGCATAAATTCAATAGAACCATATATTTCACACTCCAGCTTCATTTTAGCGGGAAGCCTAGGACAACTTTGGGATTAAATTAAACTTAGGACACAAATTGCAGTCATCATTTTAAAGGTGTTTTTTATATTTATTTATCTGCACGTGGCCCCTGAAGAGGCAGGATACAGGACTGGAAGACTCTTTGTTCTAACCCCGTGTGGCTGCTCTTATGTTTCTCATATACTCTGCAACAGCAGGATGTGGGAGGACAGGAATGTGAATGTCAGGAAGGGAAAACACTGCTGGATATGAAGATGCCACAGGCCTGTGCCACTGCGCACTTCTGCAAGGCAGCAGAAAGGGTCTGTCCCCCACATCTGCCAAACAGGCCGCAAAGTCCTGCCCAGTTGACCTACACGCGAAAGAAACACGAAGGAGAGATTCTGTCATCTCTGCAGGAAGATTGATGACTCAGAAAATGAAAGGTTTAGCATGGGATGCAACTGAACTGAACAGATTTCATTAGCTGCACCTACATTTTATTGTTACTTTTCATTGTTGCTGCAGCACTGCCTAGAAACCTGAGCCTCACAGTACTCCAGGCTGGAAATCTCATGAGAAGACTGCCTCTGTCTGAGAAATCTTATAGAATAAGCAAAAGACAAAAGATGAAGACAGCAGGAGGAAAAAACCTTGAGTACACAGAAGACATTGCTAGTGTTGGATTATTTCTGGCAGACAGATGCAGGACAGGCTGGAGCAACATCCCAGCATAACCAGAGCCAGAAACAGCTACAACTGCAGTAGAAGAGGTGCATGGTTCCATTATGATCTGTGACATGGAAGGGCGCGAGAGGCTGAAGCTCCCTTAGCCCTCTCAGCAAATCCACAAATACGAACTTAAGGCTTTGTGCCACGTGTAGTCATTCACATCTGTGCTGAGTGAGGATAAAGTAGCATTTCTGTGCTGATGGAAGTGTTTGCACAAAAAGATTAGGTCCTCAATATTTTTGGAAACAGAAATATTGCCAGTGGTGGGTTTTAATGTAAGCAGCCCCTTCCTGTAAGAGAAGGAACTGGAAGCAGCTGGGACTTGGAGACTTAACCAGTAATTTACTTGAAAGAAAGAGTAGTTTCAACTGCAAGACTGTAACAGTCAGTCTAACAGTGTGCAACTGATACAATGCAATCTGGTTAACAGGCTGAGCTACTATTTCTGAATCACTGCCACACAAAAAGGTCCCATCAGGTCTCAATTGCTGTACAGCTCTGCAGGCCTTACTGCCATTCTGCAACCCACACATCCACTAGCTTCAGAGAATGTCTTAAATTTTTCACGACCTTAAAATCCCAAGCAACCTAGGAGAGCTTGCCTGTGCTTGTTTTATTTATGTTGCTGATGGGCTTTTCATAGTGACAAAAAAACGACTTCACCGCCATGCTTAACAAGGTCAGGATGTAATGTTCTCATCAGGAAATACCCTGAGAGGCTGGCAACCTTGGGTGGCCTCTTGCACATTGATAAGAGAGGAAGAAGACATTGGTCTGGAAAGGGAACACCAGCAGCATTCTGCACAGGCTGTTTTTACTGCTAAGCTCAATAGAGGAGGGAACTTACAGGTGCCTCCGCATCGTTGTGCAGCTCAGCCCTCTCTGCACATCCCCAGACATGGAGACAGTGACTAAAGATTTACTAACATTGTGGAGGCAAGGGAGTACAGTCAGGAGGGAAGGAGATCTCCTGGAATTAGAGAAAACTGGAGCAGACGCATCTGTCCCTGAGACTGTAGCTGGACTACTAAGCTAAACAGCAACAGGCTTGTTCTCTGGCTTAGAGACCAACTGGCATAGCTTGTGACCATACTGTTAAATTGAGCTGGTCCTCCAAAGCAGGGCTGCTACACACAGGCTGCCTGTTGGGAACAGCCCCTGCTCATGCTATGATCCTGAATCACACAAGCAAATTATTGGGCCAGTTGCTAGTTAAATTCTCTGCCTGGCCCCCACAAGTGGCACAGGGGGACGGGGAATGGGGGTTACGATCAGTTCATCACATGTTATCTTCCTCCTCAGGGAGAGGACTCCTCACTCTTCCCCTGCTCCAGCATGGGGTCCCTCCCACAGGAGACAGTCCTCCACAAACTTCTCCAACGTGAGTCCTTCCCACAGGCTGCAGTTCTTCATGAACTGCTCAAGCGCAGGTCATTTCCATGGGCTGCAGTCCTTCAGGCACAGACTGCTCCAGCATGGGTCCCCCTCGGGGTCACAAGTCCTGCCAGAAAACCTGCTCCAGTGTGGGCTCCTCTATCCACAGGTCCTGCCAGGAGCCTGTTCCAGCACGGGTTTCCCACGGGGTCACGGCCTCCTTCAGGCATCCACCTGCTCCAGCATGGAGTCCTCCATGGGCTGCAGGTGGATACCTGCTCCACTGTGGACCTCCCTGGGCTGCAGGGGGACAGTCTGCCTCACCACGTGTCACGACCCAGGCTGGACAGACCAGGGAGTCCCTGTTTAATTTGAAATTCCCTGGGGCTAAATTAAGGTGAAACGACACCATAACGATCAGTTAAAGATTTTATTCATGACAGAAGCTAACTGAACTGGGGAGGCATGATAGTAGGTGGCAGGGTTTCTCAGAACAGGAATTGGCATAAGACTACTTCTGTAAACCGTGTAACCCAGGGTAACCATATACATCAATTCAGGGAATAAGGAGATCCCTCCCGTTGAGTCACAAAGTTCAGAGCAGACCTCGTTGCTTTCTAGACTACTTCTCAGAGAAGGGCCCAGGGGTGGCTGGATTCACTCTTAGTCCCAGACTTGGTTAACGGTTTTATGTCTTAAAGGGATGAGGTGTAGGGATTGTGGAAAAGGAAAGAGAGAAGAAGACAGAGAGAGAAAAAGGAAGAGAGAAAGATTTCACTGGTCCTGGGTCCAGCATTGGTTCAGTCAGCAGAGGGGTCCAGTTCCAGTGGGCTTGCGCACCTGGGGCTTCAGTTTGTGTCCTTTTATCATCCTTGCCCCTCCTTCGGGCGGGCACTCAAACTTATTGGGCTAATGAGCAGTTTGTGAGCCTCTGGGCTTGGGGGTCCTTTGTGGAGTAACTTCTTCCCTGCAGACATGGCCATTGTTTGATCTTTGTATCAGAACAGCTTATCAGAACAGGGAGCTGGGCACCCTCCAGCACGCCCTCCCCCTCCTGTTGCTGATGTCTGAGCTGATGGGCTTTTCACCTTGGTTCCTTGCTGTGCAGGGTTTGTCTTTAAGCAGAACGTGCCCCACCACAATGTTTGAGACATTAACTCTTTCAGTCTCTCACACCATGGTCTTCCCCTCAGGCTGCAGGGGAATCTCTGTTCTGGCACCTGGAGCACCTCCTCCCCCTCCTTCACTGACCTGGGTGTCTGCACGGTTTTCTCTCTCATGTTCTCACTCCTCTCTCTGGCTGCAGCTACTTTTTTTTCCCATCTTAAATCTGTTATCCCAGAGATGCTACCACTGTTGCTGATTGGCTCGGCCTTGGCCAGCAGCAGGTCCATCTTAGAGCCGGCTGGTATTGGCTGTATTGGACACAGGGGAAGCTTCTAGCAGCTTCTCACAGAAGCCACCCCTGTAGCTCCCCCTGCTACCAAAACCTTGCCACACAAACCCAATACAGACAACTTTATGACAGTGATGAATATGCAGGCCACAAGTTCGCAGCTTCTTACTTATAAATCAGTCAGCTTAGCCAAACAATCCCTACTTGCTATCGAATATATTTGATGGCAATAATTTAGGGAAGATGAACTGAACTGTATTGGCAAGCTGTATCTGCTGTGTCTTAAGTTATCACTGGAGGACAGATGTCTTTTCTCCATGCAATTCCCTGCCTTCCTTCTGTGCACCAGTTCTGTGATGTCCCTAACAGCATCAGTGGTTGTGAAGGGGCAAGGGCATGTGCACTTCCAAACGTTGGTATATGCTGTGCACCTCACAGGTTTGCCATTTATTCCCTGCTTCAACTCTGCCCTTCAGAGTTACAGTTGCTATTTTGGATGGCACAAGCAGTAAGTAATTATAAACTAATACAGTTCACACACGAGCCATTCTAACTTCATTGGGTAAATTCTCAAAATGCTGGCATGCTACTTAAGTTTTTCCTCAGTCCTTTCTTCTGTCATGGCTCTTTTGTTGCCGATTCTGGTTTTGAATACCTTCTATACTGCAGCTGAACTTTGGAAAATCAGAGACAATAGCTGATGTTTCACACACCTCGACAGCACACTGTATTGTAGCCTCTCATACAGAGCTATAACTTCCCTTACTTTGCTTAAAATTCAATCCAAGTCATGGCTAAGCTGTAAATAATTTTGTGTGTGTGTGTGATGAAAACTATATACTGTAGGCCAAATATAGACTACCTGCACAGTAACCTTGGAGGGCTGTAATCACCAAGGACCTGTACAAACAGTGTAAGTAACTATATTGATGTGAAAGAAAAAACCCTGATTTGTAATAGCTGGGGATTTGGGCAACACCTGGTTAACAAAACAAAACAAAAAACAGCTGTGCAACACGTACATATATTCTGGCTGCAGTCATGCCCATAAACAGATTTTTCTCTTCCATGAGCATACAGGGATGGTTTGCACAGGAAACAAGCAATAGCTGCCAAGCAGATATACTTGTTAAATGTGGTCACTCGAGGTAGAGCCATCAAACTCGGTAGCACATTTCCATTTCCTGGCCCTGGGTGAGGCAGGAGTTTTTCCGGAGTGCTCCTCGGTGCTGTGTCAGAGAGGATTTGGCCCTGTGCATTTCATCTCTGATGTATGATTTTATTTAGAACACATTTTAGTTCTTCAGCCTCCAGGCTGCAGAGGCAAGGTGCCAGTCTTCAGCAAGAGGAGGAAGAACTATAAATAGAGCAGGCTAGACTGCCACAGGCAGCTTTTGGTCTGCTTAGGTTTCTTGTTTAGCCTGGGAGAAGCAGAAATCCAATCTGCTGAAGAGATCCAGCATAGTACAGGCAACATAGCAACAGCTCTTCTCTCCAGCCAGTAACTGTCTTTCATTTTCTAGGTACACAGCTACAGCCACTTACCTTTCCTGAACAAGGACAGCACTACCCTTCATCTGTGCTTCCCTCCAGCTCTCTTAGCTTTTTGCAAACTCTTGCCACGCAACCTGTCATGTATTTTCGTGAAACCAGCTACTCATGAGGGAAATGCATTCCTTCATTTTCAAAACAACAAATAAAATGAATCCCAAAATTAAGTACCCAGAAGTAACACACATTTCATCTTTTTGAGGCCCATGGAGCTTTAAGAAGTGTTGTTTATTAGTTCTTGTTCAAATTTGTATCACCATCATGTAGGCTCACTAGGAGCTGTCCCTGGAGTTGTTCATATAAGGAAGGGACATTTTTGCTGCAGGCCAAGTACATAATAAAAATACCACCAAGAGCCCAGTCCTGCATTCAAGAGTTCTTTGCTTTCCCTCACAGGTACCTATACCAAGAGCTTTTTCTTCCCTTACTCTGTGCTTGACTCAGAGTTACTATTAAAGAGAGAAACATATTTCCACAAACTTCCACTGCCTAGCATACCTTTCACTGAGTATATTTTATTTACAGCACAAAGCTAATGGGGGCCATCTCTGAACAGTGCATTTTAGACTCAAAGCACTTGAATTGATTCTTTTAACTCCACACCCCCAGCTTTTTAAAGCAAGCTGCAGCCAAGACTGCACAGCAGTAGTTCCCCCTATTCCCTCCTGCTGGGATGCACCCTAAGAGGGACAACATTTAAAATAATTTCAGAATATGCTCTTAGCATTACGCTATGCACACAAGCAGATGGGATTACCGATGTCAAAAAAAATAAAAATCATATACTAAATATTACACTTGAAAGCAAACCATCAAGTCTTAAGGAAGACAGCTGGATCTCATAAATCTTTGCCTTCCACGAAATATTTAGCCTACATCCCTCAGAAGAGCATATGCGGACCTACATACATCTAACATGCTACACAACCTGCCATTTGCTTGCCAAGCCAAAGTGAAACCTGCACATACACCTGCACCAGAGGTTAGCACGTCACGTTTTTGACAGATGGACAGACCTCATTAGCCCTTGCTCAGGGATCTTGAAATTCTGGGCTCAGCCTTAGCAGCTTTGGTGCCGGCCCACAGCACCAGGACCCACCTCACTAGGGCATCCCCATGGTTCTGGCCACACTGGGGCACCTTCCCAGCGCCAAGCCACTGAGCACATGCCTCCTTTGCAGAGGGACAGATTCTCACTGGTCAAACCTAAGGGCTGCTTTTCTGGAAGTAAGCTTTTGTTACAGTTTCAGATACCTCCCAGTTTGTTACTATTGGTTACTGTGCTTTCATCCCTGCTGGCCATTGCTAAACCTGTGATAAGAGACTAAATGTGAAGGCAGGCTAGAGTCAAGCATCAGTGACCTACTAAAACCATGGACTTCCATAGACACATTGAGTTTATGGTCTATTGCAATTGTCCTGCTGGCCCCCTCTGCTACACAGGCATTAATGATTTTCCTGTTCCATAAGGTTTAATAGCCTGTGAGCCTTTTCTACCCACAGGTGTCTGCTCTCTTTTTCCTCAGCTGGTTTAATCAATTAAGATACCCAGGAGTTAATAAGGACAATTTTATCTCACTTGTATTTAGCTGGAATCTTAGATCAGAGAAAAAGTCCAAAGTCTCTCAGTCCAAAGCTTGTCACCTCATGCTCTCCAAAACAGAGCTGACTGACAATGCACAGGCAAATTTGCATCCCATTTCCCTTTTAAGTGTGATTTAGCTATCCCAATGTAACTTTTCTGACACAAGCTGTTATTTGGAGGGACAATGTTTCTAGATTTTGGGAAGCTGGTGAGACACTGTAATTTCTTACTATAAATAACTCTAACACAGTAGTAGCATAGAAGTATAGCAAGGTCCAATTTGGATCCATCAGCACATTCAGACCTTTTAGACCTGCCTCACCCTCTAGCATGTGACTTGCTGCAGTAGAGAACTCATCAGTCCCCAGCAAACTGAAGAGACAGATAGCTTTGGTAAAAGTTTCAGAGCTATTTGCCAGCAGTCTGAGGACATCGTGTAGTGCCAGGTCTGCATGTTTGCCATCTCTCACTATCTCATCCCAGCCTTAGTGTTGCCCTTCTGCTACAGCTCCTCACCTCTCCTTTCAACCCAGTTTCTCCTTCTACTTTCAGTAGTCTCTGGTTTCCACACTGCTTCCCCCATTTGCCACTTTCCCTACCTTAACCTTCAGTATTTGGCCATTTCCTCTTCCTCCTGCATCTTGCTTGGATGCCACTGGTGGCAGGACCAGTACAGACAAGGCCCTAGCATCTCTCCTTCTGCAGACCAGCCTCTAGTTTTCAGGTGCAGTCCCTGGAAGGTTAGGCTTGATTCGACACAGGTGACTCACCTGCATTTGTCAGATACCAAATCCTCATTTGGAAGTCTGAGGAAACAGAGCTTCTTTGCAAATGGCCACACAGGGGCTTTTGTGTTGTTAACCTGGACAAAGCCAACATTCTCCCATCACATCTGGTTTCAGAAATAGTTAAATACTTTTACATAATACCAGACAAAGCTAATTACCTTTGTATTTTAGGTATTAACTATTTAGGTAATACCAGACAAAGAAGTGACAAATGAAGTCATTAGAGCTTACTGAAATTAAGAAAGCCCCCACCATACATCCACAAATAGAGGACAGCAACTGGATGTGCCTGCTAAAAAGAACTGACAACAGCACATACTGGTAAAGTCAGAAAAGAAACACACTGGAGATAAGGGGAATTACAAAGAGAAGTTCAGGTCAAACTACAGTAACAAAGCTACTAACTCTGTCACATCGGATTTTGAAGAAATACTGAATCAGTTAAAAAAAAATAAAGAAGAGAGTACTTTGGCTACCTTATAAAGTTTTTCACGATGGAGGTAAGTTTTAGTGACTTTTGCTGCAAAATGAGTTAAGTTTTATCTAAGTACTGCACGCTGTTGTTGTAAATCTATACAAGTACATTCCTCCTCTAAATCTCTGGATGTTTGAATAATTTACTTTGTTCATATTAAGACAACACTGCATATAATTTTATTTGTAGAATACCAAGCTGCAAACAGATATAAAAGCAACAGAACATAAAAACTTGTTATGAAACCAAACTCAAATAATAAAACAGTGCATTTTGCTCTGTTTAATAGTTTAATTTCAATATGATTTCAGTAAAAAGCTTACTCCATTAAACCTGAACATTTCAGCATCCATTATAGTTTCTATAGTGTATTAAAGAATCCTAAGTCACTTTAACAAACATTCTAATTAATATATCCAATAACACAAAGTTTCTGTGAGGAAGTATATAGTAGTTTCCATCGCATGAATGCATATGGACAAAACTATATCTAAAAAAGCCAAACCATTTAACAAGTCTGAACAGATTTGCACTGTGATTAAAGTGAACACAAACAATTTAAAGTGATTTCTAAAATTACAGATTGCGCTAACAAAGGCACACTTTATTTTAAATGTAGATTCACATTTCTAGAAGGTAAAAGTTTTGTGCACAGGCAACTTCAAGTCATTGCGGCACCATCAGTCAAACAACTCGTAACTGCATGTATCTGAACTTTCAATAGAAAGATCTGGTTTCTATTTCTTTAATCCAGTTTTAATAGGGAGAAATTAAATTAGAAACCAGACGGCTCTCCCTCCTATATTTACAGACTGCAAGCTATGCTGCTTTCTCCTCAGAAATCCTAGTTTTCCTGTCAAACTTTGTTAAGCTTCGTAACTATCAACACCCTCACAGTTTGGTCAAAGGCACCACAAACACAGAGTCCCTTTTTGTCAGGGCTCCAGTCTAGGCTAGAAATCGGCTGCGTTGACAGAGTCACATTCTGCAAGAGACTGACAGAACCTGCCACCCCCATCTCAGCTCCTTCAGAATCCTTCTTTGAGCGCTGGGCTGGGTACTCACTGGTGATAAGAAAAGTAAAACAAAACCATGCATTTAGAATTTACTGATGCAAACATATCATTATCCTCTTTATTTTCAAAAGAAGGGTCTCCTCTGTTCTATAGATAAGGCAAATAAATGTCTTAAAAATAATGAATAATCATATCCAGCTATATCCACCCTGCATACTTAGTAAATATTTCATGAAAGAAAAAATGAGGCAGGAAGTTTTGAATCCTGACACCTCTCTCCTATAGCCCTTCATTTTTTAACTGTTTGGCTTTTGCCACAGGCAAGAAAATTTCATCTCAGCTAGCCCTCTGAAACTTAATGCACCTACTTCACCGCGTTTAGGATGATTAAATTATTTTGCCATGTAATGTAAGAAGATGTAAACATAAGAATCTTTAAAAGTCCAGGCTTTCAATATTCTCCTCACACATTAACTGCTACCATATCAGAATTTTAAGAAATCCATTTTCTTCCATTTATCACCTTGTTAACCAAGGATATAATTAGATCTTGATTATGTTAAGAAAACTGAAAAGGGGAAAATTCACCTGTGCTGTTGTCACATTCTTTTAGGGATTAATCCAAGATTCCAGGTCAAGTACTGACACTGAAATCACCCTTTCTCCTGCATATGTAAGCAATGATTTTAACTAAATATTCTGAGGTTGGAAGCAGAACCCTACTCATAATTTTCAGGAAGATTCTTTCTTAAAACATGAAATGGTTGGTTTCTTATCCCCCCTATTGCAGGCTGGACAGTGATTACTTACTATTTCCAGAGATGAAGGCTCCCAGCTCCTCCACTCGTCATAAATATATCTCTGTTCTGTGGTAGGTGTCGAACCTGCCATATGGTAGATTTTTGTGCCTAATAAAAAAAAAAAATCAGCATTGCATAAAAGTCAGTTATGGATGAGCTTCACAAGAAAGGATGCAGAATCTTAAAACGACAATCACTTGTATGAAGAGAACCCAGCCTTCTCATGGTGGATATTGGAACATCTGTTCTAAGGTACCTTCCCTTCCTCCAGCCTTGTGACCTCTGCCACAGAAGCATCCAATTCCCACACAGGAGAAGCCAAGTCAGGCCTCCAGCACACCCCCTTCTTCAGCAGGGATAAGGCAGCAGCCCTATCAAGGCTACCACTCACTAGTACTTCAGCTTCTTTGGGACTGGCCATGTAAGTGAGCAAGGTTAAAGAGAGGTAAAGTGGCTGCGTAAGCATGTCTTTGGGAACTGCTCTAGAACTACAGGATTCCCAGACTCTTAGGTGACACAGTCACCACAAGGTTAATTTCACTCTCTGACATCTCTTAAAATCATTACTGGAAGGGAATATACTACAAACACTGTGCAAACAAAAAAAGCAATCTACAATTAGATTTAAATCTCAGCCAGGGCACAGCAAGATAACATAGCAACAGAAATCACTTAGGGAAAAACCCCAACACATGTACTCTGACTTAATGCATATCTGTCTGCAAGAGTCCAAAAGGAAAAGCTTAAATGCAGTGAATGAAAGATAAGAAATTCCATTTTCACATTTTGATTATTACAAACACTAATTCAGTAAATACTGTCGTATTATCTAATCAAAGTACTTCCAACATCTTATCTGCTTTGAATGGTGGTATGGAAAATATTAAAGATATTAAGTTGAAACTCAGCTTTTCCTAATTTAGGCAGTCCTGGAGAATTTCAACACAAAAGTTCCTTTTCTCTAATTATCAGATTTTGTTCAAAAAAAAAAAAAAAAACAAAACCCAAACTGTTTTATAAACAACTTAAACTAATCAACACAGCGGTCACAGATGGAAGAAAAAAAGGTTATAAGAGTTCTCCATATTTAACAGCCTCCAGACCACTGAGTCTCTCCTACATATCCTTTCACTCACTCTCAATATCCCAATCCAAAAATGTTTGGTTCCGAAGAACAAATAATGATTTCTGTGTCTCATATGAGATCTGGTGACTGCAGGCTGAATAGTGTTTGCAGAGAGCTCACTTTGTTTTGGGATATATTTAAGATTCAGATCTGCATGCTTATCACAATTTAATATGGCCTCCAATAAACATGACTCCCAGACTAGGGGCACAGCTGAGCGCACAGAGGTGCAACTGCAGCAGAACCCAAAGACCAAAGAAGCCCAAACATCAGGTTATAAAAGGGAGGAAACCTGGATGAGTGCTGGCAGCTGGATGCACAGGGGCTCTTCCACTGCTTGCACCTGGGGCCACACCAGCCACACCCCTGCACAGCTTTGTGCCCCAGTAACCTGGACACCTATTACCTATCCAAGGCAATAGTTTTAGACCTGTAGTACTTTGGCAGCCTATATTCAAAAAGTTTGTCTCTTAAGAAATTCTCTGTCTCCCCATACCTTCTCTGAAACAGAAGCAAAACCTTTGGTTGGATGCTGAGTTCTCATATCAAAAACATGAAATTTTCCCTCAAGCGATGTGGCCACTAGCTTGTTCATATTTACATCTTTTCTGTCAAACTCCAGACTGCAAACCTGGAAATATAAAAAAATAAAAATACATTCAGCCTTGAAATTTAGCCACTCCTAAAAAAATGGGTGATTGTGATTTGTAAATATATATTAATCATTGGTTATTTTTACAATGACATCACCACCAATTTGGAAATAACAAAACCATCTGAAAACATGAATCTACTGAAAAATACCCCATGCTATTCAGACCAAGAATTTGAGGGGTACAATTCCTTGGTACAATCTCAGCAGAAATGTATTCTGGGTAAATTTCACGTAGACAGAGTCTTTTTAATTTTTCCATCCTACATAGGAGCTGGAATGAAAAATACTTTTATGGTTTCCTTACCCCATTCTTAATGTTGGTCTCCCATCGTAGTGACATGGTTTTTAAGTCAAACAATTTAATGTCGCCGTTGTCATATCCAGCACATACAACGCGTTCCTCTTGATTGTAAGCATTGCCTAGACACAGAGAAAGAATTAAACAGAATACAGAAACTCTCTTTACTCTGTAAATTTCAGACCTCCTAAGCCTGCAATTTCAACTTACACTTATGACAGAAAAATAATATTACTATTGGGATATTAAGATTTAATGAACAGTCTGGTTTTCAAACCTGAAAGGTATAGAAAATATAGCTTGAAAACTGGCGGTCTGTTTCTTTTAAAAATATGAACAAAATTCTTATCCCCCCTGCCAAGTATTGCCTAAACTGCACAGACTTAAGTACTGCACACTGTTCCTGTAAACCTATACAAATACGTTCCTTCTCTAAATCTTCATCTGCTATAAACCATGCTCCCCAGACAGCACCACGGCACCGGAGCAGAAAGCGGTTCAGCGGTTCCTTAACCAGCCTCTCAAGCACGAAACGTTAGTGGGACAAGACGACTTTTCTGCAGACACAGACTCGTAGGGAGGCCCTGGGTGTTACCATGGCCATCACTAGACAGATGCAGAAGCCTGCCTCCAAAAACTCCCAGCTGACAGAATCAGGGAAGCACATCAGTGTCTGAAAGAAGTTAGCTCAGGGCACATAGTTCAAAATGAACCTGGCCTTGGCTCAAGCTTCAGTAACCCAGAAGAAAATTGAAGAAAATATGAGGCCGTTTTTTTTCTCCATTTGTCAAAGCAGAAGACAAAGATATGAATAGCAATGAGCTTTATAGTTGCACCTTCTTGCCAGGAAATGTCATCTCCTTACTATCAATTTTGTTATTATAATCCATGCACTTATTAGCAGTTTGTAAAACTTACTCCCTGACTCTGGAGGCAAAAATGGAGCTAATACAGAAATACCAGCAGAACACAAGCAGCTTGTTCTCTCCAAAAGAAAAATGCAGAGCACACATCAAGCATTGCTGTTGTCTTTATTTAGCTCTTAGCTTCAAGGATCTTCTCTTAAATTAATGCCTTAATGTTTGATAGTTGGAGCTACACTGCAACAGCGATTGGTTCCCTGTGCACTACAACATTTACACTCCTTGAGGACAACGCAGCTGGATATACTGTTTTTACATTCCTAGGCATAGATATAAAGCTTGCACAGCTTATCTGTGCAATCATAGAACCACAGAATCATGTAGTTTGGAAAAGACCTTTAAGATCAGAGTCCAACCGCAAATGATGACCAAAGGTGATAAGAGAATGAGTCCAAAACCCAACTATCACAAAATCGGCTTCTTTTGAAAAAAAAAAAAAAAAAAAAAAAGAAAGAAAAAAAAAAAAAGATTAAAACCACATAAATTTGACAACATTGAAAAGCAAAACCTGCTACTTATGTGTCCATACAAAATAAACTATTCCACAACATCCTGAAATACTTCGATAATTGTCAAAGCACAATCACATTAGAGGGCGGAATGGATATAATCTGATAGATTACCAAATGTTACTGTCCAGCAGTCTCTTTTGCTCTCCCCATGTACAGGTTCCATATTAGCGACAGGAGTATCTTTCTGTCTCGGGTCCCATACTTTCACAGTTCCTGTGAAAGAAGGACAATGGATTTTGTATTACGGATATACTGTCACGTTGCGTTCATCTTCCCAGGGAAGGCCTTTGCTTTTCAGCCTGATATTCAAAACACAGGAGCATCTCTTTCAATTCCAGAAAGCCAGACTGTATTTAGTGGGTAGAAAAAAAAAAAACAAAAAAAACCAAACCACCAGAAATAAAGTGAAAGTATTTGTCAAGGATGTATTTTCTCTAGCTGATATTTTGCATTTATGCTGCTTTGTATTCCTTCTGTCCCATGCTCAGTGAGAACAGTATCTTTTGCTTATCTGCAGCTTCTAAAAGAATTAGAGAAAATTTGTTCCAAGCAAGGTTCAAAAGACAGCATACGAAGAACTAGTTGCAACAGATTCGTAACTAGTTCAGATGGCAGACTACGCCCTGCCATCAAAGCTTGCAGACTACTTTCTCAGAGTAACTGAAAAGACTTTCAAAGTTCACTAACTCACCATCTCGACTGCCAGTCACAATTTCTGGTGCACCTTCCCCAATTCCTAAGCCACCTACACCATCTATACTGTTTATGATTTCCTTATGACCTTTCACAGAATACACTGGTATTTCAGGAACTTCTAAATTCCTAGGTGAGAGAGAAAAGAACAGATAACATGGCATTTTCCTTGATGCTCAGGATTTGTATAAAAGTGACAGGAAACATGAGCACAAATTATATAAACTGAGATTAACAGTGGGAACAAAACATGGATATCACCATTAAGAACCGCAAGTCTTTGTTCAATTCCTTCTTTGCCTACTGCTTTAGACTGGTCTGGAAGTTTCTGCTCAGTTCTGGACTTCCCTGTTTGTAAAGGCAGTTGTGGGATTCCCAACAGCAACCCTTAAGAACCAGGTTTTATGTTGGGCTCAAAATGAATCGCACTACAGATCAAAATACTCCAATTAGCTTTACTTTCAGTAAGTATATAAAATGATCTTATTCAGTGATCCCCACCTAGCTCTGACTACTGCTCTTGAACTTCACATGAAAGCTGCATCCAACTGTGGGTTTCATGGTTCTTCCCCACTGATTCCCATCCTTTGAGAATCCTTCAGAATTTTATTTTAAATTTCAACTAGTGACTAATCCATGTCGTTCTTGCTATTCCAACAAAACAGAACCAATAGTTCCTTAGCAAGGGAAATGCAATAATAACAACAACAACCACCACCACCACCACCAACCCCTTTCTGACCCTGTAACTTTATTTGATAATCAATTTACCAATACAAATTAATTATACAAATAATTCAGGGACGTGAAAAAACATTTGAGACTTCAAGGTTAAAAATACGTATTTAATCTAGACACCAAATTTAGGTTGAACACAACCTCTGACTTGTACTCATGCGTCCATGCAAAAGCCTCTGAAAAAGAAGAGGACCTAGCAGAACTTTAACAGGTTTTTGTAGCTGCACACAGAAGATGCAAGCAAAACAGCACCGAATTAAACCACTGTGCAGAATTCATGTTGTTTTTACAAAACAGGCATGGTCCAAATACAGTAGCCAGTGAAGCTTATGACTGGGTCCCAATCATATGCAGCACAGAGAACATCTCATACAAAAGCCATCCACATACAGAAACATCAGTTCAACAGACACGTACGACATCAAATGAAAAAGCTGCGAGAGAATATGCACGCTTACCATATGTTAAGGTTTCCACCAAAATCTCCCGTAGCTAAGTATCTTTGCTGCAGAGATGTAGCACCAAAAGTTCCACATTTTATAGGTTTAGCCTTTTCAATCTTTTAAAAAAAAGGATACATTCTGTGTCAGCACACGGAAAAAACCAACACAACCGCGGACCGTGGCAGCAGTTTCTTGAGAGTCCACGGGTGGCAGATTTCAGTGAAATGCACATAAGACGTTTGGCGTAAGATACAAGCAAAATGCTATCAAAGGCTTATTACACCTTGTGTTTATTTCTTTGTGTACAGGAAAGCAGAGACGTCGGTTTAATGGTCTTAAACCTCTCTCACCTTCAGGTTGCCAATGATACTCAGAGGCTGCTGTCTCTACTGATTTGCAAAGATAACGCAGAGGGAATCGTAGCTCTTCCCAGAGCCCTGCTGGCACCCCGGGAAAGGCAGAATTAAGCCCTTCTTTCAGTTAATCTGTAGCAGTATTGTGCGCGCACCCTCAGCGCCTCTTCCCTACTGAGCTATCAGTTTATTCGCTGGTGGCCCTGGGGGTCTTTATGCACCCGAGGGGCTGTCACCCCTAGAAATCGGCAAATCGTCAAAGGTCAGTTTGAGTTTGAAGAAATAAAAAAAAAAAAAAAAGAAGCACCCCCCACCCCAACCCAAACACAACCGGGGCGCGGGGCCCCCGGCGTTCCCTGTAACGCGACCCGTGACAACAAGCCAACGAGCGCACGCCGGGCTAGCGCGAGTAAACGGAGCGACGCAAATTTAACGGGCGAAGCGGGCACCCCACGTCGTGGTTTTCGTCTCGTTTTCCTCCCCGCCATCGAGTCCCGCCGGCCGCGGGCAGGCGCCTGGCTCTCCCTCCCCGAGCGGGATCCGAGCCGGGGCTGCGGCCCCCGGGCAGGGCCTAGGGGCCCTCGTCCCCGCGGGGGGGATCGGGACACGCTCGGGCCCAGGCGGCGGCGGCGGCGGCCGCCCCCCGCCGGCCCCGGCCCCGGCCCCGTCGCCGCCGCTCACCTCCCGCAGCAGCGCCAGGCGGCCGCCCCGCAGCTCGTACAGCTGGAGGAGGCCGGTGCCGCGCGCGGCGCTGCCCAGGCAGAGGAGGCGCGCGCTGCGGGGCACCCACTTGCAGTCGAACAGGGTGTAGCTCAGAGCGCCTGCTGCACGTGCGACACCAGGAGGCGAGAAAGCCAAGCCGCCCAAAATCGCCGCCGAACGCGAAGGGGCCGACCGCTCGCATGACGACGCACGAGGCCGGGCACGCGGGCACCGCAGGAAGCGAGCGAGCGGGCGGGGCGGAAGTGGGCGGCGGGCCCCTTCCGGCGGCAGCTGGGAGGCACGTGGGCTCGCGCGGCCGGAGCGGGGCCAGGGTCGGAGCGGGAGCCCCTCGGTAACGGCTTCCCCGTCCGTCGCCATGGAGACCGAGAGGGCGGCGGCGGCGGGCGAGGGCGGCTTCACCAGCGTCGTGTCCAAGCGGAGCCGGCGGAAGCGGCGAGCGGCCGCGGAGGAGCCGCCGGCGGGGGCCGCCATGGACACGGCGGAGCCGCGGCCCGGCAAGAGGCCGGCCTTCCCGCCGGTGGCCGCCGAGGCGCTGGGGGTACGCGGGGCGCCGGGCGGGGCAAACGGCGGCCTGGCCGCGGTGCCGGGAAGACCCGAGCGCCCCGGGGAAGCCGCGGGAGGCGGAGCAGCCCTCCGGCAGCTGGGAGGGTGTCCGGTTCTCGGCCCCCCCTTGGCTCACGCCCTTCTCCCCCCCCCGCTAGGTTGGCAAAGGCGAGATGAGGAAGGTGGCCGTGCCGGCCAACAGGTACACGCCGTTAAAAGAGAACTGGATGAAAATATTCACGCCTGTCGTGGAGCACTTGCAGCTTCAAATCAGGTTTAATTTGAAAACGAGAAACGTTGAAATCAAGGTAAAGAGACCTCCTCCTCCTCCTCCTCCTGCTGCTGCTTTCCCGGCTAGTACCCGAAATGCAGCGCCTCTCCTCACAGGTGCTCTTGTTCCGCCTACTAAAGACTAGGGAAGCGTGCTGAACCCCAGAGAACGCTCGGGAAAAAAGAAGCTGCGTAGTTCCACCTAACCAGAGAACCCTCACTGGGGACCGAAAGAAAGTCTGGCAGTTACTGCTTGGAAGCAAGTAGTTCACGCAAGCAAAATTCAAAAGGGTTAATCTGTTCTGGAAGCGGGGGGGGGGGGTGGGTGGGCATGTTTAATTTTTATAGGAGAAAATTATGTGTGCAAGAATTAAGGAAGACTTGGTCTGTGTGTTAGGTACGATTTTGGAATGCAGTGTTTTCACACTATTTAAGGCTACTAAGTACTTAGGTGACGATTTTGAGTTGACAGTGTCTTTTGAGGGGGCCACCGAATCTTCTCTTACCTTCTGTTTGTGGCAGAAGATAAGGGCCTGTAGTTTAATAGTTTGTGATTTTTCTTTAATGGATTGCACTGAAATAGCTTAGGGTACAGATACCAATATATAATTGTAAGTCTTGCAGATGCTCATTCTTCATTCTTACTCCTCCTCAGGAATATTCAGACTAGCTGTTTTTAAGTGTATATCCAAAGCTCCTGCTATGCCTTTGACATACGACTTAATACCGTATGAGCTATAATACCGTATTAGCCATGTTGATGTATGAGACCTTCTAATGTAATAGTGAAAATACAGACACCAACAGTAATTCTGCTTCCTAACCGTGATATCTTACCACAAGTTCAATGGCAGCAACTAAGAGGAAAGGTGACAGAACTATCCCTTATTTACGCTTCCTAGAAATAACTTGAAGGAAAAGGTAGGGAAGAGCAGGAACTTGCAGTTCTCCCAAATAACTGTGCAGGTGAGAAACCTGGGATTTTACCAATGCTTTTTGATACGGAATAATCTCTGGTTGAAAAGTGAGGTAGTTTTGATCTTGATCAAGCCGATTTCATTTTGCCCATACCTATCATTAATATAAAACAACTGAAAACTTTGAAATGAGTTTCTATCATTTCTTTGACATGGCACAGAAGCTGTAAATGGCGTTTCAGGATACTTTTACGTATTCTAGACCTTAACGTAATTATTATTAATTTATTGTTTCCTTAATTATTGTTTCCTGTTTTCCTATAGCTTCAAAGACTGCTTTTTTCTAAGTCGTCCCTGTTAGGATCTGTAAATGCAGATGTGCACAGACTTTTCCACTGGTAGCAGAGGAATGCTTTGGCCCCGTTTCAGAACATGAACTGAAAAAATGCCCCCAGCAGCAAATCCTGTGGCCTCTGCTGGTGGGGGGTGGGGGTGGGGAGGGGGGGATTATAAAACTTAAACACTGCAACACTTGCTGCTTTGTCAGGTTGATTTGTTCCTGTTCCAAATATCTTGTTAATCTTTCTCTTGTCCCATACGTTTTGTTGAACCTGTCGAGGCTTCTATTCACCTGCTAAAACTTCTTTAGGATATTGTCATTAGAATAACTTTCCCTCCTCAAGCTGTCTCCTGCCATCATCCTTCTTTTTTTTCCTGCTGTTCTGTGTTGCAGCTTAGTTTGCGTTGTTTTTGTTTTTTTCCATAAAAAGGGTGCTCCTCTGTCAGTGGTGGTGGGGATTTTCAGCAGCTTCTCTTTTTCCTCCCCTCCAAACACTGGCTGTGGTAGTGAACGTGTTCTTGTTGAGGGTCAACATTATAAAAAAAGCACAAAGCATATTACTTGGATCTTTCAGTAAAACACAATACAGGAGCATTATCTGAATGTGGCTTTTTTATCGTTAGACTGTATCTCTTAGATTTTTCAAGTCCTGGTCCTACTTGCATGGTCTTAATTTGCAAACATAACTTCTTGTCTTGCAGACTTGTCAAGAGACAAAGGATCTCAGTGCTCTGACGAAAGCAGCTGATTTTGTGAAAGCATTTATACTTGGGTTTCAAGTAGAGGTGAGTCTCCCAACAGCTACGTTGTGAGATTTCTTGAATTTGCTTGCATGATGTCTTTGGCCTCTCTGCAAATTACAGGAAGAAAGAAATAAAGATCCTTAGGTGGTTTTCTAGAAATAAATTTGTTTGAAATTGTGACTGGATTGGAAGTCTAGTTTCTTAAGCTAATGCAGGATAAAAAAGTAACCTTCAAACAGCACATAATTAAAATTATGAAACGGAGGAAATACGTAGCTGTGTGTGAGAGGCAAGCGTGAAGCGATAATCTAGCTCTGAGGTGCTCTGCACGTGTAGAGACTGTTCATTTTGCTTTAGTCCAAGCCAATAACCTTCAGTCTGTTCAAAACTCAAACTTTACTTGGAGAAAACAAAACTACTTTTTGCAGTATCGCACAGCCTGCTTGTTGCCGTGGACCTGTACTGACTTCACTAGCATAGGTGGGCCTGAGGTGAATGTGTAAGGTTCTCTACACAGAAATAAAAATTTATATGGCTATTGAAAAAATAAGTTGATCTAACTTTAGCTGACCATTGTTTGATATGTTAAGTGGAGCAATACTGCTGATGTCATCTGTTTGTATGTACAGAGAAAACATCAGCTTTCAACTCTGTTGTGGTACTGCAACACTCATGCCAATAACAAATCTCTTAATATTTTAGGACGCTCTTGCTCTCATCAGATTAGATGATCTCTTTCTAGAATCATTTGAAGTTACAGACGGTAAGTAGTTTCTGCGGTAAGTAGTTTCTGCTGCGGTATTCGAGTAGTTGTGTGTTACCAGCTGCAAGTACATTTTTTTGTTTCTTTTCCCCTGCTCCACTTGTGTCAGTTTTCAGGGATCAGGAAAACCTTAAAGTCATTACACAGAATTATTGTCTAGGTACAGGCAGCTTGAAAGCCTTGTCATTTTTGTGAGATGTCCCAACAAAACCCCCCAAACCTTCATCCTTAAAAGTATGTCACTTTGTCAGAGTGATTTGGTTTTTCTTGTCACAGTGTAAACATTGTTTTAAACTTAAAAGGTGACATGGAGTGTTTTGGGGACTACATCCATCAGATTTCTAAACCGGCATGGGCTTTGTTACTTCCAGTGTCCTGACAGCGAGGGGTGGGAAGTAGATAGCAGAAACATCTATTATTTCATGTATTACTGGGACTCCTTGGAGTCCCATTTAGAGCAGCATCTAAATCTGATCTGTTTCATTTCTGCTGGTGTTAATTGTGTGCACTTTGGCTCCGTTTCTTTCCTCAATCTTAATTGCTCAGTAATGAAGGGAACGCCTTCCATTACAGTTCTGTATGAGAATTTCTTTCTGATGCCAGAGACCTCATGGTCATGTAGCAGTGGATGTGATTTTTCACTTCTAGTCACATAAGGTGAAATATATATAGGTCTATATTCACCATAGTAAAGTTGCTTTTGTATTACTTGGAATGAGTTGCTTCTAGTAACTTGAACAAGGGAAGCACTACAGAAATACACAACGCTCCTGTTACACTGAATGTGTTATTCTCGTTTTAGTCAAGCCTTTGAAAGGAGACCATCTGTCAAGAGCAATAGGGAGAATAGCAGGGAAAGGTGGAAAAACTAAATTCACTATAGAAAACGTAACCAGGACACGAATCGTTCTTGCTGATGCGTAAGTATTGACTTCCTTCCTTCTAGGCAGAGCACAATCCCTAAGCTAATCCACGTCCCCTTCCAGGAACAAAGATAACTTGAATTTCTTGAAACATTTGTAGAGCAGTTTTAAGACAAATGCTTTGAGTATGTGACCTTTTGTTATGAGAACAATGACAATGTCACCAGCACACCTAGAAGTCAGTAATTCCCCACAGCATAAGAATTCCTTCTTATGAATAATCAAAGCTGAACCTACCAAACCTGCAACAGGATTTTCTTCCTCAAGCTGCTGTACTGTTAAATTTGCAAATTGTAAAATCTATTATAAAAAGGATTTAAAAGAGCACAGGTTTTATGTTGTAGGTTTCCTTGTTCTGAGGTGGGTTTTTTGGAGGTATTTTTTTATTTACAAGTGTAGAAAAGGAACTAGTACACTGATCTGAATTTCCACATTCATCTCTAACCTCCAACTCTCTATTAACTATGTAATCACAGGTTTTTTCCCATTAAGTAATGCTACTTTGACTGCTTTTTACAGGAAAATTCATATTTTGGGATCTTTTCAGAACATTAAAATGGCACGAACAGCAATTTGCAATCTAATTTTAGGTAAGTCCTGTTATCTAATCTTCTCTGTTACATATAAATAGATCTTGCAGTTTGAGAAGCTACTTTCTGTGGGTCTTCCCTGGTGTGTCCACACCTGCATGTGGAGCAGGTAGCTTGCTGGGACTTGTCTTGTTACCCTTAAGAGAAGTGTTTGGGGAAGAAGCAGGAAGCCCAGGGCTTGGTTTCTGGCTCCAAAACCCTCTCCATGGTGCAGAAGGAAGATTTTCTGCTTTTTGGTTTAGCTGCAGCATTCCCTGAGGGGCTATTTTGAATGCCCCATCTAGAAAGCCAAAGGGGGCAACCCACACCAACACCAAAAGTTCAACTCTACACTTGCAGTAACAGACAAGGTGGCTAACCTTGAGCATCCTTCTCACCCAGGGGCTTATTTCTCCACTTTTAACACAGACATGAGAGCAAACCATCCATTTCTGTGGCATACATTTATCTTGTTTGCTGACTGAATTTGTGCCTTCTTCTGCAGGAAGTCCTCCATCAAAAGTTTATGGCAATATTCGGGCAGTGGCCAGCAGAGCAGCTGAAAGATTCTGAGCTGCAGCATGGCTGCCCCACCAAGGACTGGGGCCAGGAGTCATGGTTTCTGTATGCACAAGAGGCCTGGAGCTACACAAGCATGCACTCAAGTCTTCTGCTGAAAACCTGGACTGTTTGTGCAGTCTTAATTTCAAGTCAGACAGCATGTCTGATTTCAACACACTTCATATTTCTGTATAGTCATTAAAAGTTACTTTAAATTGGTTGTGTCTGTATCAGAAGTACAGGTACCTGATTTTACTTAAACTTACCCTCAAACAAAAACCATTCTTCCATTACTGACTTCCTGAACATCAATGTGTTAAAGAGACTGCTGGGAGGACTTTGGAAGGCCTTTGTGTTTGAGCCTAAAGGAATCGGCATAGTTAAGTGTTCATGACCACACATCATGGATCAGTATCTTCCTGGAAAAAGGAAGAGTCAGCTGGAATGCAAAGTTCAATGGCAGGCTGTCCAATGAGTCTCTGCTACTGATGGAACAACATATCACATGAAAATGGTATGACAATGAGGTAAATAGCATATTTTAACTTAATCCTAGAATCTGCACCTATATAGATTTTATTTTTTTTATTCTCTTGAAAATGACCTGTAAGGGCAGCCTAGTGAAGCTAAGAGCCACCAGGTTAAATACTTGCTCACGTATCAGAGCACAAACAACTGTAAAGTGCTGCGTCTCCTCCTTCTGAAAATGCTACATGCATGCAACAGAGGAGGGGAAGAGATTACAGAGACCAGTCACAGTCCCAACTTGACTTAAACATGGGCCCTTTTCTCCTGACCCTGCCACCCCAACTTGTTACTGCATGTCTTGCAAAATAAATCAGTTCAGGTTTGTGAATGAAAAAAAAACCTGAAATGAGATTATCAAAAACACTAGCAACTTGAGTAAGCATTTCTCTCTAAATGTCCAAATTTCCAGTGCAGCACTTCATAGTATGGGATTATTATAGCCAAATTCATTCAACCCTTCAATTGCTAACAGATTTAAGACTTGCTGAGTTACCTGCATGTACAGCTCTCAACAGTCTGAGCTATATAGGGGAGAGTGTGTCCATTCTGAGCAGCTCAAGGTAAAAGCACACCTACCTGGTTAGCACATTTTCTGTTCACTGGCTGCTTACGTCATTTATCTCAGCTTGAAAGATAAGGGGAGAGCAAGGCAAGGACACACAAAAGTAACCTAATCTTTATCCTATAGCAGGTGCATACTGATACCAACCAAAAGCAGTAGAAAGGGAGGGGGCAGCACAAAAGGCCAAAACAACTGCACCAACAAAGAGCAGCAGCAAACAGCTTCTGTGAAGGATATACCTGCTACAGGGAGGATTTTTACCAGCAGAGGTCTCGGACCTCTCCTTGAGAAGGAAGCTGCCTTTCAATCTCCACCTACATTAAGGTTAGGGGGTTTTTGTGGTTGGTTGGTGTGGTTTTTAAATCACTTTCCACTTAGCACAATCATTCTGAATTTAGTAGGATTTAAAACAAGGTATTTTATCCAATTTGGACACATAGCAAAGAGAACCAGATGTGCCTTTAAAAAAACAAACCAAACACTTAAGTGGGCTTGAAACTTTAAAATTAAGCCTGGAACTATTATTCAGGGGTCTGTCTGCACCCTGTGCAGTTTTTCAATAAATCATCATAATCAAAGAGGGGACAAAAACTATGAGCAGCAGGTTTTGCTGCTTTAAGTTGAACAGGAAAGGTCTAGGTAAGTACTGAAGCACCCCAGCCAAGGTTCAAATATTTTATTTTGTATTCATATAGTATGAAGGTTCTTATAGTTCCCACAACATATGATGTAGCATGCAGAGGAAAAACTAAACATTCAACATAAATCATTTTTCCCCACACAAACTAAAAAAAAAAACCCTCATCCCTCCCCTTCCAATCCCCCTACGGAAATAACATTAGCACTAATTTGTATAATGCCAGCCAAGATATGCACAAGCAAGTAAGAGAAATTGAAAGCGTTTGCTAAGATGTTTGTAACAAATACTTATGTACAAAAAATTCACAAAAGACTAGTTCCCCCTTGAAGCAGAGCACATGGCAGTTGACACTGGAACAGATACAACCACTGGCTGGGATTATAAACCACGTACTGATCCAGAGGAAGGAAAGTTACATGTAGTGGAGATTTTTGTTTTGAACATTAACATTTACCAAAGTTTGGCAACATTATCTTTTAAATTATGCAAATTATGTAAACAAGAGGAACATTTCAAATTTATCTACATGCAAAACTTCATGTCATGCAAGGACACCAAGCACCTGGATTTCTCTCTCACAGACAGAGCCCATGATGTGCAGCACTCAGTTGAAGGAACAGCTATGGCAGACAGGTGCTCGATTGAAGTAGGTTCAGACAACCTGCACTTTCCACTGCTGATTATAAAACAATTTTTTTGATAGAAAAACTACTATACAGGAAAGATGTACTGTCCTAAAAAATCTAGCAAATGTTTTTCTTCCAGCCAATAGTACCATTGCAGAAAAGGGAAGGGATGATATAAAGTTGTAAAACATGGCTCGCTACTTTTATATCACACAAATATATCAAGTTACCATCCGTTACAAATTATGATATGGACAAATCTAGAAAAGAAAAAAATTCTCCAGGCAAAGGCCTCGAGAACCGCAAGAGGTATAAATTTAGATAGTGTGAAGTTTTCCTCCTCTATGGCATAGGTTAACAAGATTTTCCCCCTGTATGAATCCTATATACATACATATATATATATAAAATATTACCAGTTATTTATGCTACCTGTAGTATTCTTTAAATGCAGAGGGGAAACTATCATGGTTGAAACAACAGAATTTAAATGGCAAGAACATTTTATAATCTAATTACTGTATAAAATAAGTATATGGGAATCCTGCACAGTTATGTTGACCCTAATTTCATTAAGCTAAGCACAAGAAAATCATGAATGTGTCTATCACCTTGAGCAGCTGTATCTAAAAATGAATCCAGAATAGCAGATTTGCCTTAACCGCAGGACAGCTGTAACTGCTCCCAGTTCCCAGGTGACAAAATCTAGCGGCCATCAAAGAATCCTGCAGTTACTATACACACACGAGGGCTAGTTCTTGGCAGTAGCATTAAACTATATTCTCCTATTAAGTAGAACTGTACTAAGTTCTTTAGCAAAGAGACACAGTCCCTGGTAATATATTAACAGGTATAAATAAACTTAGTCTCCTGTGTTACAAAAAACATAATTAAGGTGATTTAATAAGCAATGCTTTGTCAGCCAGTCAATATATAGAAACACCTGAACAGTCACAGGAAAAGGAAAAGAGTTGACCTAAGACCCAGTTAAAATTTTACATTCTTCTACTATATATATAAAACTGTGTGAAATAAAAGTAAGGATGTATATCCATATATTGAACTGTTAATATTCTGCTTGGCACTTTGTACTCTAGTTTTGTTTCTGAATCAAGTATATTAAATTAAAGCCCACCTAGCTACTACATATAGAAAGCTACATATATATCTATATATAAATACACACACACATATATATATATAGATAGATATTTCCTTGTTATAAAAGATGAAGAAAAATAAATTAAAAAGCCAACCCCTTCCCTTTCTCCACCACACTGATATGCTCTTTCCATCTTTGCTGTCCTTCAGACTTTAAAGTGCTACACTGAGTTATTGAGAGAATAAAAGTTCAATAACACTTAGTTGGCTTCATGAGGCTCATGTTGGAAAATGTGGCTTCACAGAGAAAAATACTTCCATTTAAATACACAGAGAGCATTGCTGGACGTCTTGAGCAGATCTTCAGAGATGGAGAAGAAAGCAAAAGTGTTGGGTGGTGCCCTACAGAGTCACACGTCTACAACCATCTTTTTGTGGATATCTAAGCCTCCTACAACCTGGGAGAAAAAGAAGTGTTCATAAATAGATGAGAATTGAAAGTTAGCAAGATACAAAGAACACACTTCATTCAGAAGATGCATTCAGGTCAATCAGAATTACAGTACTTCCCTGGCCTCTCCAAACTCATTTACATTTCACAGGTACTGTGTGGTATGTGAATGAATTATGTATTACCCAAGATAATGACATTAGTACAATTTACACACTCAAGGGCCTGAAAAAACAGTGTAAATTACACCATTTTGGCTCTCCTCCCCCATCTCATATTCTGACCTGGTATTATGTTTCAGCATGTTAAATTAAATGCTAACCTCACTTCTAAGATACCCTGTAAAACTGTGCATCTTTACAGGAGAAGCAAAGGGCCTTAGGAAAGGCGGCAGGATTTCTGACAAAACTGCACGCACCCAAAAAAGAATTGCCAGTGTTCAAAGGTGTACAATTCACACGCAGAGAAAGGAAAAGGAAAGGTGCAATGTCAGAGGAACTTTTTATAATGTGGAAACAAAATTCAAAGGCCAAATAGTATAGCCAAATGCCACAAATGAAAAAGTATTTTTGTAGATGGATGGCACAAAATTCAAAGAAGGTAAAATGCAAGAACAATAGGATAATAGATTGTAGGAATGAAAGGTGTCTTGTCAGGAGGTCAACAAAAATTGAAGAAATTAGAAGAAAGGTAGAGGAAAAATCAAACAGCAGTGCAAGACAGGAAGTCTGGGCAGAAGCCCAGGGACAAAAGAAAACGGCAACTTCATATTTGATGGACAGCTAGAAGACAACAGCCCAGTGCAAGAAATAAACAGATATTTCACTAATCTAGCTGTTTGCAGGCTGCAACTCATTCTGAGTTCTTTGCAGATGACCACATTTTCACATGCCATGAAAATAACTAAACTCTACCAAAAAAAAAACCAAACCCAAAACCAAAAAAACACAGACAATAGAACCTTTTTGCTTTAATCATTTGGAGAAGGGCAGATTTTTTTTTTTCCTTTTTTTAGAACTTGCATTGATCATGAGTATGAACAAGTTATGTTTGAACTGAAGTCGTAAATTCAAAGAGTAGGAAACAAAAGCAATGCTTGAGTGCCTCTTGACTCAAACTGTGCTATCCAGGTGTGTGTTCATTAATACACCATTTAATATTAATGTGTAAACACTCATTGTTGCGATTTTCAAATGTTCACATTTCAATGTGTCATTTACTTTTTTTTTTTTAAAGAGAGAAAGAATTTAAAACTTACTGTCACCTAATTAAACAAATACATGACATGGGTGAAAATCAACCATTTCAAGTCTCAAGTGCTACATTCAAGCATTCTGCTCAGTAAAACTCAACATTTTTAAAATGCACCTTCAAAGTGCTTGTCCTTTTTCAAGAGCAGCACTTGAGGGGTTACTCTCCCTCTGACATAAATCACACTATCCTGGTCTTTGAAAAATCCTCATGTTCTGCAGATGGTGATAATCTCCCCAGGCTCCCTCCACACCCTGCTAAAATAAACCTTTCTAAAGGGTGATTTGGAACAGACACCTAGTTTAGAGATTGGGAGATTAACCTAAATTTCACCTCTGTGGAACACACCTCTCCCCTCCACGCACCACCCCGACACTGATGCTTTTTGAAAGAGAGATCTGCTATGGCGTACTCGGGTTTTACAGCTTTCAGGCAGTTTAAAGCATTCCCCGCCCCCCACCCTGGCAGACTGTACATGCCTGCCCACTATGCTTTGATTATTTTTTATTCCCCCCCCCCCCCCCCCCAGTGTGTTCCATTAAGCACCTATAGACATTTAAAACAACTGAAGTGCCGATTCTTTTTTAATCAAGTTTAACTGTTGAAAACAAGGAAAACCAGCCTCCTATGACAAGCCAGTCACTCACAAATCATCTTCAAAGCTTCTATTTTCTACCAGCATACAGACCGGAATCCAATATATGTCTTCGTGTCAGGCTAGCATTTTTGTCTATATACAAAAATAATTAGGACTAGTCTTGTGTTTACTGTGTCATACAATGACATAGAAATTACTTTATACAAGTTGCTGTGCTCTGAATGAAACGCCCTCTTCTTCTGGCACACTAGATTCAATAGGAAAGTCTGCATCCTGAAGGAAGACTCATGACTTGCTCATACACCAGAAGACACATTGCTCTACTGTAAGTCACAAGATGACGATACCATCTATAATAAAGCTGTGTCAAAGGGTGACTGTTTCCAGATCTGAAAAAAATACTCTGCTTTTATAACCTTACCCTTTATACCATTTACCATTTTCCCTCCTTTTCTTAAATTCCAAATTATCAAAGTCTTTTTAGAGGTTACTTACAGCACAGAATTCTTCAAAGGATATTCTTCCATCACCATCCTTATCTGCATTAATTATGGTTTTATCTACAATTTGCTGTAACTGAGTGTCTTTGAGATTGTTCCCAACCATCATCTTGAGCACCTGGAAGAGCTCTCCATTTGAGATATAACCATCTTTGTCCATATCATATATGCGAAAAGCAACTGCAGAAGTAAAATATACATATGTAAAACTTTCAGTAACAAATGTGATCAGAAAAGAGCAATATACAGTCACGTGCTTTGCATTAACGCTAAGTGACAACAATCCTGCACAAACTGTGAAAAATACTGCATGTTAAGTGAGATTTCTAAAAAGTTTTTGTTAAGGAAAATCAAAATACTTACACCTCAATTTCTGTTCCTTATCTCCTTTGACACTGAACTGGGAGACTCCTTCTATAAATTCTAAAGAGTACAAGAAAAATGTTTACAAAAAAGTGTATTTTTTTTAATAAACCAAGGAAATAAACATTCAGAAATTTTTAGAAATCGTGAAAAATCCAAATTACCCTAAAATCTTTAAAATATTGCCTACCTTGTGACACCTAAGTGTCCACATACTTTGATACTTTAACGTACTTTAGCGGGAGGTACTCCAAATCCAATACTGCTCTCGCCAGACTTGTTCTCACCAGTATTTAAGTAATTTTGTTGCTAGACTTTCACAAGAATCTGATGTAAAACTCCATCAAGATCTCTACTAAAGCTGCTCCAGCAGGGATTCTAATTGTACAGCTCCTCTCAAGATTGGTTTCTCATCTTAAAGTAAGAATTACATTAAAACTGGAAACTGCTCTAAAACAAATTTAAAAAAATATTTTTCTATAAGAAATCGGGTAAAAAGAAAATTTACACTGTTTAACAATGAAGTCATTAATCCCAGGAGCAAAGTCTTGAGTTGCCCAAAAATAAAACCCTGGGATGTGATCTGTCTGGATGAGATCCTGTAACTAGACTTCTTAGAGTTTTGGGTGGTAAAAATGACAACAGTGCAAAACTACAAGCTAAACTATAATATATAAAAAATACAGAGGTATAGCAAGATAGCATTAGGTTGAAAGGCCTACTACAGGTTCAAGTTTTGTGAAGTTAAATCAACAACTCCTATACGATTTATCAATAAAAATGCTTGACTGATAACTTGGATATTTTAATTACTTTTTTACTTTTAATTACTTTTTTAACCATTATGCTTAAAGATTAATCTAAAAAAAAAAGTTTAGGTCTTTCAACAAAAGAATGCAAGTTTCCTCACACTAGCAATTTTCCTTTTCATAGAGTCACAGAATGGCTTGGGTTGGAAAGGACCTTAAAGATCATCTAGCTCCAACCCCTCTGCCATAGGCAGGGTCACCTTCCACTAGACCAGGTTGCTCAAAGCCCCATCCAACCCAGCCTTGAACACTTCCAGGGCTGGGGCATCCACAACCTTTCTGGGCAACTTCTTCCAGTGCCTCAACACCCTCCTCAAAAAATTTCTTCATTACATCCCATCTAAACATATCCACTTTCAGTTTAAAACCTTTCCTTTGAGCTTCCCTCTGAGACAGAAATAAAGAAATTAAATTAATCAAACTTGGCCAGATGACAACAATAGAATTCACTGCCACTTATTGCAGCAGCATCATTTTACTATACAAAATTGATTTTGACAACTTCCTGTTCCCACCCAAGACAAACAGCTCTTGGTAATTATATTAATCACAGCTCAATCTCACATAGAATTTAGTATCATCTTTCAGCACTGCCTGTTTTTCACAGGGGAATTTTGGACAGTTACATACAACTTTTAGTGCTTTGGAAATGGATACCAAGAAAGCCTCAAAAACTCAACATACCAGCTACACTGTAGTTCTCCCTATAGAAATTTGAGGGGTTTTGTAAAGGTTAGCAGCTTTTGTATGTTAACATTTTATTTAAAACATGAGCCTGTCAATACAAATGAGACTGAGTAACTTTCTCCAATTAAAAAAAAAAAAGAACACTTAAGAAAAACTGATTAACCTTTTCTAGTCATGAGCAATAAGAAACAGTAAACATTAGCTTGAACAGAACTTACAGACATGATCACTTCTAAGGGTCAGAGACTGTTTTAACATAAACTAGTAATGAAGATTTTTAACCTGCTGGCCCTTTTAATCATGAATATTTAAAATAAGTCAAAATTTAGATGGAATGTACTAAATCAAAACTTCTGCTTTTTGCTTGAAGCGTCTACTTAAGATCAAAAAAAGAATCCTGTAAAGGAAGTATCAACAGAAAAATTGGAACCACTTTCGTAGTTTAGAAAACTATTTTCAAAATACCCGCAAAGACAGATCTCCTAACATTTGGGTAAGTACAATTTACGCACAGACATACCACTTAACACAATCTACCCCACTTTTTTCAGTCTCTTCAGCTTAAGAATATACTTCAGATAGCACCACAATTGAGAGTCTGAATTAGTGTTCTTCAAGAGATACTTAATGAGTAGTCCTAAATCAGTAAGACGTGGAAAGCTATTACTGAACAATCTGCTCTTTTAAGCATTTCTTTCAGGAGTGTATTGCCCTAATGCACCATAGAAACTAGTTTTACTGGTACTCAGTTTCACCAGGAATTAGAACTTTATTTTGATTAACAAGTTTTCTTCACCCTTCCTTTCTCAGTTGAAGCAAAATTTGAATTCCAAGGCTCCAAGAATTCCAATAAAATGCCACCACCTGTCACCAAGCACTGTGTCTTACCTTTGAAGTCCACTTCTCCATTTCCATCTGTGTCAAATATATCTATTACTCGCTGTACTAATGGGTTCTGTTGCAATTCAGGTAAAGACATGAACTCTTCCACGCTCAAAGAACCAGAGTTGTCCAAATCAAGCTTCTTAAATCTCTTTCCTAGTCGTTTTATCTCATCCGCATCAACTGAAAGAAAAAAAAAAAAAAAACAAAAAAACACACACCTATTTTCAGAAAGGCTTCAGTAAACCCTTTGCCAGTTAAACACAATGCACATTTTTTCATTGCTTTCCTACCAGAATTTCTCCTACTTCATTACAACTATTAAAACACTCTCGTGGAAGATTATAAAGGTAATGTCAAATTTGGAAGACAAACACAAGCCTTTTCAGTTTATTTTAAATAAACCTTACCTTTTTTCCTCCCTGCACCAGCCATAATACAGTTAGCCTTGTGACTCACTGAATACCACATGCTGACACAACATTTTTAAGGATTGAGGATCCTTAGCTAGTTCTTAGTCAGACAGCTCTTACAAATACAAGGTATGAAGAAATTAAAGAAGAGACTGAGTTTTCTTTGAAGGAGCTAGCATTATGTTTATAGTAGACTAACATAATAAGTTAGAAAGACAATTATATTAGTAAACATATTAGCAAAACTAGTGCTTCTTAAGCACACCAGACACATAAGATCTCCTGGGATACATGCCAAGTTAAGTAGGTTAACACAGTCCCACTGTTGACCAGTAATCACTCACCTACCCAAAACCTCACCCAGACAAACCCAAGATAATTTTTTTCCCCTCCATCTTAAACAGGAAACGGACATACCTGTAGCCATAACCTGCATGCATTGATTTTTTTTTTTTTTTTTATGTCCCAGAAATGAAAGCAGATTCAGGTTCTGCAGCAGTACAACTTCATCCATCCTCTTCAAATTTAAAAAGAATCTCAATTACAGCATATACCTAGTACCCTACTTCATACCTCTGGTTTTGCCTGGAATAGACTAATCTGTGAATCGATAATCACCACTAAGAAATCTTGTACTCTGTGACTGCTGAAAAGCTTGAAAAGTTTTCCTGTAACAACCTGAAAATTCTTTATCAGCAGCTTGATTTATGTGACCAAAGTTAGTTCACAAATTGCTCACCATATTTGGGTATGAAGGAGGAACTGAGGTTCTTAGGAAGTCCTAGAAAGTGGCCATCATACAGCAAACCACAGCAAACATATCTTACAGAACCTGACACTTTCAAACTCCCCATACCAATTTCTTTCCTAATATGAACAGCCTCCTCAACGTTTCTTAGCTCCATTTAGTGCATTTGCTCCAATATTAAAAGAAATTGTTTCTTAACTTCTACAAGGCACATACATACCACCTGATCCACTTTACATCACATTAATACCTTCTTAGGTTTTTGTAAAAGTGCAGCATAAAAACAAACAGCACTTAGTCTTTCCAATACTCAAGGTCAGCCAACATGCAGAGCTTTATATTTGGAAATTGTAGCCAATTCAGAGACCTGATCCTCTACCAAAACAGTAACAAACTTCCACTTAAATTTCTTGATATCCTTGTCTAAAAAACCAACCAGACACAAACCCAGACATACACACAACTGCAGTATTTCAAAACAAAGGAGAGAGCACACCAGAAGTCCAGAAGCACAAGATGATTTTCTGTCAAGACTTCTTCTGCCTGAATAGTAAATTCAGACATCCTGCAGTTAGTCAGTCTTGGTAACTGCTTGCAACTGCAGAGGCAGAGGGCAAAAAAGGGTCAATACGCCCAGAACAATCTTCCCTTTGCTGTGCCAGCAAGCGACAGATCAGATTCTTCCTCCTGGGCTATAAAAATAAGACTAAACAGTATTTCCAGAGGCTTAAACTAGTTTCTTCCATTTCCAGTAGGCAATGTGGCATTTCAATTAATAAGGCTCTCAACTGCAATAAAGCCACATTCCTTTTTCCACCAGTTTACGTGGAAGCCTAGAACATGATTGAAGGTGTGCCCTTAACAGCATGACATCGCAACACAGCATCAAAAGCACATTACTGTCAACATAGCTATACAGAAAGCCCTCTGGATCACGCAAAAGGAGCCATATCACCATATGGTAAGCTATATGTCAAACGTAATCATGAGACTAAAAGAAAACAGTACTAAAAGAGAATGGCAAAGCAGAGTTCTACTGGCAATTAGCCCAAATAGTTGCTCATGAGTTCCACCAGCACAAAATGTTTCTTCTCACCAGCATACTGAAGGTATTTGTCAACTCTTGCTTCTGCCCACAGAAACTCCTTGGTTTCCATTTTCCTTAAAATCTTAAAACTGTAAATGGATTCAGTCTTTGAAATGGTAGGCACTATCTAACCTCACTCCCTGCCCTGCCACCAGAAAGTTACTGGACCCACTACAGTTTAATGCAAAGCCACCACCTTGGCAAGCTGTTAACATGGGAACCTCATTTTTACTGCAAGCTCTACTCCAGACTTGCACCTCGCATAAAAAGAGTTAATATCCTAAAAAAATCCTCACAGCATATGCATCTCAAAATGCACAAAAACATTAAGCATGGCTTGTCACACTACACATGCAAACACATTTTCCAATGTAAAATGAATGTATGAATAGACATAATTTATAGCTATACTACAATAATGTAAATAAGGGCTTGTCCGGCCATGACATCAGTCTCTGTACTTTTATTAGTCATGTTTAAAATGATGTCCTGGTCCAACCACAACTCTCCTGCTTCCCTACCTGGACTCAGAAATCGCAACACCTTTCAACAACTTGCCATTATTTTGTTAAGACAAATCCCTCACAAATGATCTACTTTTGAAATCGGAAGCGTGCAATTGCATCTAGAACTCATGCTGGAAAACCCTGAAATAAGCTGTGTGAGGGTTACTATTAGAACTATTTCCTACTGAAAAAACCAAGAACAATAAAAGGTACATACATTATTTATTTCTTTAAAAAAAATAAATTCACTTTAAAACAACTAAGCAGCCAACTGAAAGTATTATCTATAGTGTATATAATGCACCTTCATCCTCTTGCCAGATAAGTGAAATCTCAATTCCAATATTAATAGAAAGACTAGCACTGACTAAAAATGAAAGATTAAAGCCGCCTAAGCAACTGAATAGTTCTGTAATTTCACAAAATCACAATGGAGAAAAATGAGAGGCAGCAACATAGCTGGATCTCTTCTCCCTTGTCACACAAACTAATGACTTAGTTAATTGCAAGTTCTGAAACATTTCTAACTTATACTTCAGAAAACCTTAAGTATCAGAACACAGTAATGAAATTTTTTACATATCAGGATGTAAACAAACAGATGCCTGAGCCAGGACTGAAGCCCAGCAATCATTAGATAGCATCATTCTCTCAGAACCCCAAAGTAGCATTAAGCAAAGTCTGATTTCATTACTTCAGTCCATTTCCTGGTTTGGGAGCTACGTCCACAGTATTTTTCCTCACAAGTATATAAGCAAAGACTGAAAGTGAGACTCAGAGTTCTGTCAATGGTCTGCTTTGAAGTGGAGCTAATTACCATGTATACAAGTCAGCTTTAAACTATTATAGCTGGCACAAAAGACTGACAGGACCAACTCTGACACCACACTGGTCTGCTCTAGTAGAGAGATAAGATCTTCCACACACGATGTGCTAAGAAACCAAAATTTTGCTAGAAAGGTATTTTATCTCAAGCTAATCTATCTTTTAGGAGGACCTACCAATATGAATTCAAAAAGAACATTTTATTGGGACATTCAGAAACTGATCCACCGCACGCAATGTTAACGAGCAATGCTACACTGAAAATATATACTCTGCCATCACCTGCTGGGCCTAAGAGCCACTGTTCAGTTAACCAGCCTTGCATCTGCAATTAGCCAGATACTTAAACTTACAAACCAGTGATGCTTAAGAGAAGATAAAGCACCAATTTATTTTTTTCTTTTGATAGTAGTCAATGAGGTTAGGATTACGGATGATAAAGACAAGAATTGGATGATGGGAAGGGCAAGAGGTTGGAGAGGCATGTAAGAATATTTCTCAAGAATGTTTTTTGTGCTTTGCTGAACTGTAGTAAAGCAAAAACTGCCTAAATTATGAAATTAAAGAAGAGCCTTCATACTTAGAAAATGTTAATTACTCTTTCTCCACATACACACACATCCAATTTCATAGCTCATACAATCAATTCCAGTTCAACTGCAATATACAACCAGGTACAGAAGTTTAGCACCAGTTTCTACTAGAAACGGGACTGCAAATGTCTCATGCCAAACCTTGAAACATTCAAGCAAAAGGACTGCCTGCACTAGAGAGCTGAGAGAGGTTCTACTCTTGCGGAGGGTGGGGGGGGAGGTGGTGGGGTGGGGGGAAGAACAAGTCAAAGAACAGTACTGAAGAAATTAGTATCTCTGCCAAAAGCTGAACAAGTATCAATCTCATCCAATATTTTGTTTCTGGCAATGGACACACCATGGATGAGAGTACTTGGGAGGAAGAAATAATGAAAAACTGACTATATGATAATTTCATATCAGAACAATTTCATTATTTTTTTCCTTAAATATATTGCAAGCACCTCACCTACCTTTAAAATCCTTTCCACAAAACTGAAATTTAAAAAGCTTATACACTTTAAAAAATTCTTATTTCAGTAACATCTTCGTCTTCATAAAACAGCTTTAAAAATAAGAATATAAAACAAGGGATTAATGCATTACAGTATAAGCCTTAAATTTGCATAATTTTTGGCTATTCTTTCTTCCTTCAATTCAGTCATAATTTCTGCTGACTCCCTCTGCCTGGGCTAAACTTACCTAAAAACCACATAGGTTTTGGAGTTTGTTTGATTTGGATTTTTTAAATAACAACAGCATACATTTACGTGTAACAACAGATTTCAATAGCATCCTATTCATTTTTTGTTCAGATGTCCTCCCCGAATGCAGATATACAACACTCCTCACCTATGATGGATGTGCCCCTTTTCACAAGACTGCTTTTTCTTCAGTATTTAGCAACAGACTTTCTTAAAATTTCACATCGCTGTCACTGAAGAACAGAGTACTTAATTGAATTTTCAGAGCCTGAACAAAATACTTCTCTGAAGGCTCCTTACAGACAGCCTAGTGCCCACACAAATATCCTGAAGCTATACTGGAAATGCAAGGCACAAGATAGTTCGGATACAGTGAAGGTTTCTGAGCTGGAAGGACTGATGGTGGCAGTAGCAGACAGAATTTTACAAGACAAGCTCAGGAGACCAGGACAGAGAAGAAAACACTAAGAAATCCAAGGAGGTCCAAGTCCACAACAGTGTAAACAGGGTGATATCATCGCTGAGCAAAATAAGGAGGATCAAGCTTTGTTTACATCATTTGAGGCAGAGTTTGCCTGTGACTCATCACAGCAGTCTGAGCTTCCTTGAGCTCTGGCCGCAGTGAGCGTTCCTTTAATCTCAAACTCAAGTTAGCCTTTTCTGTGCTTTGCTCACCAGCTGACATGAGGCTCTATGCTTCCTATGCTTTTCAGCAGAATAAGAAAATATCCTGTCAGCTTGGCACTGATGCCTGAGCTTACAAACATACTAACTGGCTAGAAATAATACCTGTTAAATGTTTTTCTTTAAAAGGCTTTGCTGGTAGCCTGGTAGAAACATCAAATTGTCCACTGTTTTATTTATTGTATAATTATTGAATAATTGAAGAATTTATTTATTGAATTATTTAAGTTTATTTCATAATCCATTTTGAATTTCATTCACCTTGTAACTAACACAACAAGGTGGCATTTTTTAAGCAGTGCCAGTATTAAGGATTTTTTTTAAAGAACTATCAGTATTTTCAAAAGATAACTCTTCCATCCAAGTATTAGAATTCTAGAGCCAACAATACCTGTGTCATACCTTGAATTCATTTGCATACATCTAAAAATATGATGAATCGGGTTAAAATGCAAGAACTCCACTCTTCCAAGAAACTACATGCAAATGCTCTGTGAAACTGCCATTTTAGTACAGTAGCTTTATCTGTCAACTGGACACTTATGTTGATACATATTACTAAATACCACACTCCCTTCCCCAACACAGTAACAGAGGATGATCCATAAGTTTTAAAACAATTGTCTGTTTCAAGCTGTTACTCACATAACTGATGCTCAGATAGTATTGTAAAAAGCATTCAAGTAGCAACTCAAAAAGCTTCATTAAAAGCCAATTTCTGGAGTGCAATGTGCTCTACATTGAAAAAAGTAATTTCAGAAAATTTGTTTTAATGATACTTTTTCTAGTCAACGTAAAGGTGCGTGGCTAGTTTGCTATTAATATGACAGTCAGAAGTAGAGTGCCTTAAAAATACAGATCTCTCTGAAATCCACTACATTCAGTGATAGTTTTATGAGGATAATTGCTTATGTATTCAGAAGGACTGTACACCCATTGATGCAGAGTAGACAATACTTACACAGGCATTTGCAAAGTGTACAAACCTTAGAAAAGCTGTACATGTCTCAGCAAAGAGGTGCTGGGCACTTCTGAAATCTAAGTGTTTATCTAAATGTTTAAACCTGTATTTAAAAGGTTGGCATTTCAGATATTAAAATACTGGCTCAAAGTTATAACTAACAAAAAACCACCAGAGTGTGGTCACAGAGAGCCTAGTTCCCACATATTTTTCTAATATGAGATTATTATAAACAAGAATATTGCTAAGGTATTAGAAGAAAAAGATTTTTGTAAATAAAACATGTTCTGAAATTTGTTTTAAATGTTTCCAGGTTAAAAAAAAAATATTTTTCCCCTATAAGAATGGATTGCAGAGACCTCAAAGACAGACAGACCTTCAGCAAAAGCTCTCACCTCTATCTACAGTCTTGTCTGATTCACGAATATAATGTTTCAGAGTAGCAACCAAGACAGCCATTTCAGTCTTGGAGATCAGATTTCAAAAAGATGACGCCCTTGAGAACACATTCAACCACTTGTCTTGTATATGCTTACACACAGCTGGCCTAATCCTTTTCATGACTTCAGATATGTCAGTTACAATCTCCTAAATTAGAAAACAAATACTAGTCTCCTTATCCTAAAAACAAAACATACTATAAAATATTGTTTATACTATAAAATACTATAATATAAATTACTTTCTACTATAAAATATTGTTTACTATACTATAAAATAGTTTTCTTCAGCTTTTTGCTACAATAGAATTTTCTTATGGACAAGTTGACATAGCTCGGCTAACATCAAATTTTCAGTGTGTAAAAGAGCACTAGATTTTCAATAATTTCTCAGACACAGCACAGCTGAAAAACAAAACCATACTGTTTTAAGGAATACAAAAATACTAATTCACCCATGAAAAGAACTAATGTTCTAAAATGAAGGGTAAAAAGAATATTAATGGTGTGCATCCTCTGCATAGCATCCTGAATTTGCTTCCTGTAACTGCCAACCTGGAAACAAAATTATTCTTATAAAAACCAGACACCAAAATAGTGACTGCAGTGCCAGGCAGAGGTTACGACCCAATGCCACCGTGCAGACAGCATAAATACATTATTGCTAACTGCCAGTCTCCCAGAAGTCTAAACATTCAAAATCCTTACCAAATCATCTTCAAAAACACTGTCTGGTCTTGCCTTGAAAAGCTTTTGTCCTGTCAGTGACAACTACTTGGAAGTAGCATGAACGTTTAACATTTGAAGAACAAGGTGAATACCTACTTAGTGGACTTATTCACAGACATGCTACTGTACATATCTGTGCCCACCCCCAAAACCCTGCTCCTTCAGGATATTTAGGCATGCAGAATCTTTAAGCACAGTACAAACATTGCAGCTATTAGGCAAAATAAAGCAAAGGGAAGCCAGTAATAACTACATCTCCCCTAGTGCATGTAGTTATGATGCCCTGAGAAGCAGCTGACTTTCTCTCTACTGTGAGAAGGGCCATCAAAGCAGAAAACGCTTTAATCATGCAAAACCTCAGATTTACATGATGATATCCTCAACATACAGTTTAACCACAGAATATAATGTGGAAATCTTCTCTTTTTCTGCAAAAAAATGGGGCAAACAAGCTCAGTAATAAATCTTTACGTTGGCAGTTGCTACCAATGAATATAGCTTGTCCTGGAATCAAAAGTTAAGGATGGCAACACACTGCTTACAACTCTGCCAGAGACATATCTAGTTAAAAAAAAAAAAAAAAAAAAATTCAGAAGCCAGTTCATCCCTAAGCAAAAACTGACCAATGGAGCAGTAACCTAAGATTGATATACATGATTCAGGAGAAGACTACTGAAATCTTCATCAAATATGAAACTTTCACCCACATATCCATATTTAACAAAATATACACTGAGAACACAACACAGCAATGCAGTGCTGTGGCTAAGATTCTCAAGTGTTTACAAACTAATGACTCAATTTATAATTCATGTGGACATGTGTATTAGGCATAGAGGACCTGCAAATTACTAGCTGAAGCCTCATTTCTCTGAAAAACATATTTAGAGAAAGATTCCCCCATAATTATTTATTTCATATTACTGTTTGACTTATGAGAGCTGGAGTTCAGTTATGACTAGCATTGTGAGAGCAATCTAGAAGACAGTTCCTATCTTAAAGAATTTATTATCCTGTTTAAAAACAAGATCTGATTCACTGAAGATGAGGAATTTTATCAAGCAGTCCATAGACACATACACAGGTCTACACATGATTTAGTGCTGAAGAAAAACATTCAAGGAAAAAAGCTGTTAAAAGTAAGTATGCTTAGCATAACACCACAGGCACATTTCACAAGACAACTGTTTCTTTGGTCAGCTTTAGGCAAGAAATACTTTGTTATTTTTACGGGGTAGACTAACCCCATGAGACAGAGCAATGAGTTTTATGCTCATGTGGCCAAAAGCGAGTAACAGTGTTGTGGTTTAACCCCAGCTAGCAACTGAGCACCACACAGCTGCTCGCTCACTCCCCCCATGGTGGGATGGGGAAAGAATTGGAAGGGTAAAAGTGAGAAAACTCGTGGGTTGAGATAAAGACAGTTCAATAGGTAAAGCAAAAGCCCTGTGCGCAAGCAAAGCAAAACAAGGAATTCATTCACTACTTCCCATCGACAGGCAGGTGTTCAGCCATCTCCAGGAAAGCAGGGCTCCACCATGCGTAACGGTTACTTGGGAAGACAAACACTGTATCTCTGAATGTCTCCCCCTTCCTCCTTCTTTCCCCAGCTTTATATACTGAGCATGACATCATATGGTATAGAATACCTCTTTGGTCAGTTGGGGTCAGCTGTCCCAGCTGTGTCCTCTCCCAACTTCTTGTGCACCCCCAGCCTACTCACTGGTGGGGTGGGGTGAGAAGCAGAAAAGGCCTTGGCTCTGTGTAAGCGCTGCTCAGCAACAGCGAAAACATCCCTGAATTATCAACACTGTTTCCAGCACAAATCCAAAACACAGCCCCATACCAGCTACCATGAAGAAAATTAACTCCATCCCAGCCAAAACCAGCACAGACACCAAGTGGCCTCTCACCTAAATGCCTGGCTGCAAGCATGCACAGAAAAAAATGCTCTTTCAGCCTCAACCTCTCTTTCCTCTCAGGGTGGAAAGACAGCTTAGGCAATATACTTGACTCCTAACATAGCACATGCTGCACCACAAGCTGTTCCAGATCTCTGAGGAACTGGCACTGGGACTGATGGAAAAGCCCTACCAGTTGAACTACCAGTTATAAAGCTTCACTGTACAGACATTGAAACTATTAGAAGTTTGTTTCATATTCTGATGGAAAAAAAAATAAAGAAAAAATCTTCATAATTTTTTTTTTTAAAGATGGACTGATTTTTTATTTTACAGTCTAACAGCAAAAGCTGTATTATTTCCAAAGGTAATATTTCACCTTTTAATTTTACTCTTTTGGTTAGTATATAAACTGCATAACTTTTTAAGCAGTAATTTCATACATAAAAGTTGTACCTATGGATCTCCACATAAGATTAACCTCCCTAACAATACAATGTAGCAATTAAAAAAAAAAAAAACAAAACATAACTTACAGTGCGAGCACATTTCCAAAGGGTAGCTTGCCTCATTTCCCTGAAACACAAAAAAAGAACAATGTTGCAATTATTCCCAAGTTAGCTTAGAGGAACTACTTTCAGTTTCAGCACTGTAAAGATCTCGGGCAACTCACATTGCATGGTTATTTAAATATAAATATATATTTTAAACCCAACAACCATGGACAGTGTTATATTTGGATAGGTCTATGTTACCAAAACATACAAAGAAATATAAAACCATTGAGAGGTCTCCTCCAATGAGAACTCCTATGAAAATATCAGCAGTCCACACAGTGACGGTAAGAACTTCAATCTCATATTCTGAACTTGAAAAAACAAACTCACTACCTATATATTGTGCAAATACTACTTTTCAAGTTAAAATATTTAATTTCAAAAGTTCACATAATCTTCTTTACCATTTTATTTTATACACAGAAACAGACATGTCCTTATGAATTACCATGACAAACCTTACTCAATTAGTATAAGAAAATCATAGCATATTTTCTCACCTGAGCCACCTGCCCACTCCCCCCAAAAAGGATTCACACAGGAAGAATGATGCAAAAAAAGTGGTTTACATGACCAGAAATTCAGATGTAACAGTTTTACATTTAAATATTTTTGTAATGTACTACGTTAATATGTTCCTGTTTTGTAGTTAATGGAAAGTTAAAATAAGATTTTAAACCTTGCTGCACTACACCACAGTCATAGCAAGAAAAATTAAAACTTTGAAGGTACAGTCACTCTGAATTTGCACATACTTAAATCTGCAACTACTGCAACATGAACGCCAAAAGAAACTAACATTAAAAGTTGGTATTTTTTCCCAAATGCCTCACTTTGAGCCAGAGAAGATCACAATACACATATGCTTAATATTTTTTCAGAATCAGTCAGCTAAGAAGTGACCAGATAACTGAAGAGATTCATAACCAAACATCTTCAAAAAAATTATTTTTAAGGGAATGTTTTATACAAGAAAACAAAACATATTTAAGATTAGTCTAAGACATTATATTCAGCGGTGATTCCCTTATTGTGTGGAGTGTAAGGGGTTCCATAGCTGAGCACTTGCACAGAAAGACTCCTCAAAATTATACCAAATTGAACAGAAATACAGAGATTACTTGACAGAAAAAAAACCAAGAAAAAACCCAACTACATTTAGCCTGGAAGCACGCAACTGCATTTCCTAATAAGGACAGAAAGGGGCAGAACAAGTAACTCATGAATCTAAACATGCCTGAGACGAGATATGGTGTTGGGGAGGGGGGTTTTGCTTTTTTTTTTTTTACCTCCAGAACACATTCACTTTGCTTATCTCCCACAGTCCACAAGCTCTCTTGCTTCTTTAAACAAGTTAATACACTTGCTTCACAGGTAGAGCAGAAAAAGATACAGCCTTAACTTCTTCCCCAATGCCTACTTACGGCAAGACAAAGTAGCAGAACAGAAACGTAGATGAGGACTGTCAGGTCCCTAAAACCTCAAACAGCTTGACTGAGATATTCTACAAGAGAAACTTATTCCGCTGTGGCAGGGAATCCAGGAGAACGGTCCCACATGGAAAAACTTGGATGGAACCTAACCACAGTCTTAGAAAAAACAGTGAAGACCAAAACAGGTAGTAAAAGCCTAGTGTATGTATATAAAAGGGTAGGGGATTTAAAATGGGGGAAAGCAGAATTTTGAAACAAGAAGAAACAGGAACCAGGGGATCCAGCTAGGCTGCTCAAGACACGAGGTCATGAAGAGGCAAGAAAAACACCAGACTGGAAGGCTGCAAATTAAAGGAGAAAGTTGAATTAAAACCAGTGCACTTACGCACATGCACACACAAATATACAATCATAACTACATCAGATAACTGTTCTAGGCACATACATCCTTGTTCAGGTACCGGGAGAAAGTTAATTTCTAGTACAGGCTACTGAAATCAATCTGCCTAAAGAAGCATAAAACGCTTCTGAAAATCAAGCAGGAAAAATTAAAAACGGGAATAACTTTCAGTCCACAAACTAAGTGTAATATTTATAAGGAGTCTTACTATGCATCTAGATGCATATGCTAAGCTATAACGAAGTTATCTACATGAAGTAGCCTAAAAAAAATATTTGGAGAGCAGAGAAAAAAGTGAATAAACTTCGACTTAGTTTCTCTGTGAAACAGTTACTGCTAAAAAGAAGTGTTAAAAATACTTACCTATCCAGGACTGGAAAACTTGGATATCTACAAGAAATTAGAAAAATCTAGTAAGTGACAATGTACAAATTACATGATTATTCAATATTTGCTACATAGTATTTAAATAAGGTATTTTAAAAATTAGTTACCTGCTACTGATGTGGTGAGTATTCATCTTCACAGAAGAATCCAAAAGTCTACAAAGTTTTAAAAAGATTTTAATTCCCCCCCCCCCTTTTTTTTTTTTTGGTACAAATAAACATTCAAGCTACTTATGCCAAGATTCCTGTTTGCACAGCTGTGACCTGGACAAACACAAAGGTGTTCCTCTATACCAAAGACTTGATCCTCAGAGATGAAGATTAATGACTTGGTCTTGGGGACAGGCATACTCCGAACAGCAGTAGAAAAAGGTCACTTATTTGTCCCCAGATACAATCAGTGTGTGTACATGCGCTATGAGATACAATATAAGCCCTGAAACACAAGCACTAAATAGGTTGAGTATATTCTTGCTGTTTAAGAACAGGTAGGTAGTAAGACAGAAGGCCTAGAGCTATATCCACATTAATGCATTATGAAAAAAAGCAGGGAGGGAAGCACAGCTATGAGACTTGATAAAGTAACAAATGAGCCCTTTAAGGAAAGAGGAAGAAATATCAGGTACACATTTTCATCTGTACAGTTTTAATGCAAAGAATTACCAAAGTTTAACACCAGGACTAGGTAGCATTCTAAAGAATTCTGGAAAATATTACTTTGTGACTGGATGCACTAACAGAAAATTTGACAGTAACTGCAGAAGATCATCATAATTATAAACGTTATTCAGCAAAATAACACTGCATTGACATATTTTTTTATTTTATAGTTTTAAGATAATGATACTCATTTATAAAGACAAAAGTCACTGTAAAATCTCCAAACAGCATGTCATTTCATCTGACACACAGAAGTTGATTTATACAAATGAACGTGTAGAGTAACAAGGTTCTGATACAACTTAAGATTGCCAACTTAAACTCACAATATTAGTATTTGCTGCCAGATATATATTTAGCATACCTCACATGAAGTGAGAGTATCCTCTCATATACACTCTATTAGCGTATTTAGAAACAAGCAACACATGGTTTGTTAAGAAATGAACCTTGTACGGCATCAACACTCCACAACAGACTTACTTGGCACCTATTCCTAGCATAAAACATGCTTTCCTCAGCTGCATCTGGGTATTACCACCATACTGCTGGAGTTCAACTCTTTTCTCTGAAGTTACACAATTAGAACAAGTGGCTGGAATACTATGGATATTTTGAATAGCCTTATCCTTTCAGAATAGTCTTGAAATTTTCTTGAATGCTGTTAGATCCCTACAAGTTAATTCCTGGTTAAACAGCAGCAAAATCATGACTTAATAGACAGAAGTAACTACAGACCAAGGAACAGTCCAGAGACTACTAACAGAAGGCTAACCAAATTATGAATATTGCAGAAATATCAGTTTACTAGAGAGAAGTCAAAACATGTCACTGAAGTATTTCAGAGATTTATATGACATGTAGTTTGTTTCTTTAAGAATAAAAGTGTTCTTTGCAATTTTATTCTCTGCTAATTATTCTCCTTTTCTCCTTTCAGCAGCTGTGCCTTTTTACTGATTAAGGATAACCCTGGACTTTAGTCTTTATTTCTTCTGTAGGTTATCCATAAAAATGCGTTTCTTGATTTCTCTTTCTTTGGCAGTTACTTCAAATACTAAATAGCTCTCTCTTCTTAAGATCAGTTTTGTACATGCTCCTCCAAGGTAGGATAGTTAAGGGCAATTATCTCGACAAGTTTCCTCTTAGTGAAAGGCATGAAGAGCTGTGGATAGAAAATTAAAAAAAAAAGGAAATTTGCAATTAGCAAAATCAGCAACAGAATCTAAATTCTCAGCTGAAGTTTTCTATACAAAACAGCTTGTACGCAGTAAGACATCAGACTGCAAAAGAGTTCTTCAGCATACATTAGTAGAAAACACTTTCTAGATCTGCTCAATTGTATGTTACTTTTCTGCATGATGTACATCCTTTTATAAATAGTTCAGAGACTTAAATTACAGTGTCAGCCTTCAACTAGTCTTCTGCTTTTATAAAAGCAGAAAATGTGTTTAAATTGCAGCAAGCCACAATGTCACCTTAGGACTCATCTCAAATTTAGTCCTCAAAAGGTGGTGTGAGGGCAACTACAAATACAAATGAACTCCTGGAACAGTTTAAGAATTACATTGTTTCAAAACTTCTGATTTGTTTACATAGCCAGACAATGAATTAATTCAACAAGTGGCAGGAGTGGTCTCCTAAGATCTGTTTAGTACATGTACAGGAATAGTTGTCCAAGATTCAGTACAATTTTTGCAGCAACATACAAAGAACTGTAATAAGCTCATCCTTGTTGGAAATTGCCTCAAAGATGCAAACTGCCTTGACGCTACAGTTGGCTGTTAAACCTGTGCACCAAAGCTTCCCACAGAAACTGAACATTACTAATGTTTCTGTATTTGTGGTTCTGACGCATGGGCACCTCATGGGGTGTTGTCAACACACTATATATGTTGTGCTTCCTGCATTTGCTCCTGCACCTTCTACATTACTAATTATCTTTGTTAGCACAGGAAAAACTACAGTGTGCAACTGAAAGAGTTAACCAAGACATGTCAGCTGGGGGTCAGAACTAGGGATTATCAAGATAATCAACTTCAATTCTCAAATTACACAAAAAGCTGTTTTCCATCATCCACTACAACTAGAAAAGAATGGGAGTGTTAAGAAGAAAGGTGGCAGAGGCTGGCAGCCAGCATTTAAAAAGAGCCTACTCAGAAGACCCTTCTTCCTCTTCCACAAACATACAAAATGTTTCTCATTCTTTTCTCATTCTTCTCCATACCACCAAAATTAACGATTAATGAAAATTACCTGCTGCAGAGAATTCCTCCTCCTCCTCCTCCTCCTCCTTCAAGCTCGTTTTCCATGATGTATTGCCATTTCCATAAAGCTTTAACAATGAAGAACTGCCAGCTTGGTAAAGAGAAGTTTGGGGTTGTTTGGTTTTTGGTTTGTGGTTTTTTTTTGTTTGTTTTTTTTTTTTTTTTTTTTTAATGACCCTTGTTTAACAAGTTACTAGAGCTCTGGCTGTGATAGGCTGGCACTGTATTCTTCCTCAACAACCACCAGGCAACTTGGCAAACTAAAATGGATGGTATTTGTTATCGAGGCTGCAAAAACTTTTGCATGAATAGAATATACCACACAGACACATCCACAGTGGTTTAAATATTTGTTAAAATGAATTTCAGACAAAGCCCACAGGCTTTAAGCCACTTAATATTAGAATTTCTGAATTAACTGATGGTCAGAAAAATATGCAAGATCTCACCTGCTGTAATTTGTACATTTCATATGCAACTTACCAGAGCAATTAAAGCCTAAAAGAAGTTTACAAGAGCACAGATGAAAGACATGCCCAAAGTTTCTATAGACACCACAACAAATAAGGCTTAAAACAAGACAAACAGGAGTAAGGTTTGACTGCAAAAAAAGCAGCAATAAAAACACCTTCATCTACCCCATTCAGAAACAGTGTGAATACACTTTGCCTTTTTTGGTTAAATCTGATTAGAAAAAAACAAAACACCCTCATCAAACAAACTACTCAATACAGAGAAGTTGTGTCTTAGCCTGAGAGGAGCCTGTGAATCCAGGAAAACGTGATATTGATTATCTTCCAGTATATTTAACAGGAATATCTATCTGTACACTACAAAAGGAAACTTGTTAATGAGATGTCATAGATAAGATTGCTAGGGAATCTGGCATTTGTGTTTGACTCAGAGTAATTAAGTCACCTTTCAGGCTACTAAAAGAAATCTACTTTAAAGTGGGATATTAACACAGTTACAAGACTGGACTTAATTTAAGAGCTGATAATAGTGCAGGCTAACTGCCAAAATTTAGAAATTAACATTTAAAACAACTTCGTGACTTTTACATTGTTTTATGCAAAGCAACTAAGTACTTGCTTTGCATAAAAGTAATCCAGGCACAGAGAGTGCAACTTCCCCAAATACTAGCTCCTCGGAATTAGCAGCTCTCTAGCACAAACAAGACTTCTACTCAAATACTAAGAGAATAAGTCTACCTCTGAGGTTCTTATAATCATACCAACGTTGAGCCAGATATTGTGAAGCAGAAGAACTAAGCGAAGCCAAGAAATTAGAGGGCATGAAATTGGAAAACATGTAGAAGTTCAAGCAACTTAAGAGCACTGACAGTTTCACTGTTGACCCCAAATACTCAACCTAGTTTCTAAGATCATGACCCACAGAAAGAATTAAAGAAATACATAAAAATGCCTGACAGCCACCTCACATTCAGCAAGTTCCAAAATTAAGTATCTTCAAGCAGTATACTGTATTACACTTCCTAATCTTACATCATTTTTCCAGGCCATCAACAAATCCATTCACTCTTCTGTGGAGCAGCCTAATTCCTTGCACCTCTAATCCTGAAGCTAAAATAGTATGACAGCAGTTTAAGATGCAAGACTTCCAAGCTGAATCCAAGACAGACAACAATTTATTGAACCTTCACAATTACAGTTTTCACAATCTCAGCTCTGCTTATGCCCCACTCATTTTTGTAACCAAAGCTGTGGAACAGTCCAACCACATAGTTCATAGCCCTCATCCTGTCTGTCCAAAAATCCAGTATAGTACCTGAAAGTTGGAAACCATCTCATTTCACTTCTCACATTTGGACTGTCAAATCTGGGCACTTTGTTACCCATTGGTAACATTCAGTGTTTTGTGTGAACATTCAGTTGTCCACATGTGCAATAGAAGGAATTAAACAGGTTACAAACAAGCAAGGAATTCTTACAGGTTATCCATATCCAGAAAAGCAAGGGATTACAGAAAAAAAATAAGGAAAGAAAAGGCAAGGAAGAAAAACACAGAAGCAGCAATAATGGTACCAGGTAAGTAGCACAGACCACAAGTGTGACAGTAAAGGAGTTGGCCATTCAGTTGGTACTGAAGAGTTGTGCTCTCCCACTCTTCAAGTAAAACTTCCCATTAAAATCAGTAATTTATTATTATTAACAAAACTCCCAACAGCTAGAATTGCCATCCCATATTGAATTCAGAGAATGGCGTGGGTCATGAAAGAAAAACAGAACATGGTCTTGCAATATGTTAGCAAAGAATAAACAGTATTTTTATGGAAGAGTATCCACCATTTGTTTCTTTAATTCTTTAGTCAACCAAAACCAAGGTGCATATTGCAGCAATGCATACAGTTATTTTTCTCCCGGACCTCTGAGCACAAGATAGAACTACAGCAGCAAACCATGAAATTTATGTGTTGACCTTAAATCTTAGTGTTTAGTTAGTACTTCCTATGCACTGTTAAGAGTTCCCTAGATATACAGAGATAAGGAATGGATTCAACATCCACCAAGTTTTAGGATGCACCCTAAATATTGAAAAAAAAACCCCACACTTGAACTTGCTTTGAAGTTACTCCAAGTGGTTTTGGGACACATTTGCTTTACCAACTATGACTGTTGGTCATTGGGAAAACCCATAAAGCATGAAGGAAAAAAAGCTGCAGGAAGGCTATTTATTCGAGTTACAAGAGTTTAGTTTATTTAGGAACTTATCTAAAGATTTTTAACTTCTCTGACTCAGCTACAACCCAGTACTTGAAGCTTCTCATTTTGAAGACACTTAACAAAACGTATCCAATAAACAGAGAAACTGAAAACTGCTATCATCTAATTTTTGCACCTTAATGCAAAAACATACATATTTTTCAACTCTAAATTTGCCAAGGTATTGCTTAAGTGTTCTCCTCTACTTTTTATTCACATACACAAATATTATCCACATGTTGATTCTTCAAGAGTTGAAAAATTGAGAAGCATGTTTTTAACGGCCCAGATAATGTAATAACTGAAGTGTCAAATGCTTTAGAAGGTCTAATAATCTTTTCTCTTTAAAAAAAAACAAAACTAAAAGAACTAGAGAAAATGGACAAGTTTCATTTGGGATTTAAAAAAAAAAAAAACAAAACCTTAGTTATATTTTAGTTAACACATTCTTGTCCAATCAATTTATGGTTTCCTTTGAGGAGATAGAAGCATTTTCCATCTTCTGGCAGCCACGATTTTCAAGACGATACAACTATCTAACAAGATACATCCACAACTCCTCAGCATCTCTGTTACAATTCCACCTAGCTGTTTAAGACCAGCGACATAAGCCTGCAAACATTCTCTTCCATTCCACCTTCATCTTTGGTTACAGTCTCCATTCTGGGACTACAGCATAAACTATGCTCTCCCCTATACCTGCCAATGAGCACAATCATTAGCAATCAAGTGCAAATTACCTTGAAGGTATGGTAACTTTTTGCCCAACACTTCCAGTTAACACTTCTTGGAAGGTTTACTAGAATTCTGACAAATCACTGAACTTGTATCAGTGCTCAGTTTTTATGTCTGATCTTAACTCAAAGGTGAAACTACAAAGGTACAAGGGACAGGTCTTACAGCTGGTGTTAATATTCTAACTCAACATCTCACCTGAATGCTAATCAACAGCAAACAAGGAAGGCTACAAGCATTCTGTAGTCAAAAAAGGGGACTGCAGGGCAGGTGGGGGGGAGCACCACAGCTTGTTTTAACTTACCTTTGGAAGGAGAAGATTTCAAGTTTTAAATGTGTTATCCCCAAAGTAACCTAAATTTGTTAATCCTGCCTCTAAAGAAAACACTCTGTGACCTTCAGTACTGAAGGAACTCGAAAAAAGATTAATACCTAATTCTTCAACATGGCATTTAAATTGCAGACATCAGAGATAATGAACCAAGGCAAAGGGGATTGTTGGATTTGGGATTACAGTAGAGATCAAGTCAGGTTAAAGCTGTTACAGCATTCTGGCATTGTTGTTCTTTGCAAGTATGCAGAATAAGTGTTATAATTCCCTTCACCACATTTTAAAAAGTCTTACTACAAAAACCTTATTTTGGATACATTTATTCAATCTGTTCATAACAAAAGAAGTGATGATTCTTTAGAAGATTCTTCCCTCTCAGATGTACATCAGGTTCTACCGTATGCCCCCTCAGGGTGCAGGAGGCAAGGAAGACTACTAGTCTTAGGAAAAGCCTGCAGTTTACTCCTTAGTCACCATCTAATCCAGTCATGGCTCTGCTCAAACTCTGTCAGTCATTTTAAGGGAAGCCACTTGTCCTCTGGCTGGCAGTGGGCCAGTCACTTCTGCTATGCTTTATTTAAATCCTCCACTGTCCACGGGTCTCCTCCAAAATGAGATATTAATGGCTTAAGGCCATCACAGTCAAGTAGCTATTCTAGGATATCACAGGGAAGCCCTAAACCAATGAAGCAAGAAGCAAACCTGAAATTAGAGACAGCTACTGTTGCCAAAGACTCTACCAGACACGAAAAGTAAAGGAATCAAGAGTGTAATTATAAGAGGATTCAGCCTTTATCTTTAATAAGCCATTTGGCTTTATTAACATTAAAGGAAGCATAGAAATAAGTGCATCTATTCAAATGGAATAAAACCCACTCATTTATAAATTTTAATGTTTTGAATATTAAGTGTTCAGGACTGAAAAGCAATCAGTAAAGTCTATTCAGTTATAGCAGGGATTATGTGATTTATATTCATATACATAATGAATATATTTCCTATCTGAACTCAGTTACAATTGCAGAGCTTTCAGCAAAAAATCTAAACTTGCATGATCTTGAAGGTACAATAAATTACTTGGTTTAATCACATATCTATACATACAGACACACAACACTACTTACTCATCTGCAGGTAAACTAAAGGTGTCTCCAAGAAAAAAAATTGTCAAATTGTCACCCAAGACAGAATGAGACACAAGGACCCAGAAGAAACACCAAAGAAAACAGTTTGCAAAACTGCTTAAGAAAGCATGATCAAAGATGGAAAACAGTTTTACTGCAAAGTCCTTTTCCTGAATTTGGAGAAAAGGAGCCATCAAGTCTGAGCATACATCAATAATGCTATTCACTAGGTATGTGTCTATCCCCACAAATCATCTTATACAAGTTTGATGCAGACATAATAAAAATCTAAAGGATAACTGGTTTGCTTTAAACTTAACCTCCATTGTTGCATCTGTAATATGTGTGAATATTAAAGTTTTCTGTTCTATTTTATGATCTCCCTGCCAGAGTTTGCAATATGTCAGGTAGGCAGATAATTAACAGTGCTAGAGACAAATATAGTGCAGTTTTTAAACCAAGGCAAGGCAGAGAAAAGATTGTGTCACATTTGGAAAACTAAGAAATAAATCCTTTCATTTGAAGCAGAAAAGCAAAACCTTGTATGTATGAGAAACCATAAGCTCTCGTACAAAATAATAAGAGCTCTCACTGCAGAAACTTGCATAAGCACTGCAATCTGCAAATAAAACTTGAGACAAAAACAGTCACAGGAACAAAAGTGTTAATTTTATGAGCTAAGGTACAATTCCCTGTGTGGTATTAAGACAATTTCACTTTTGGCAGTTCCCAGCTACTACTCTTCAGAGGCAAAAACCCAATCTACTTATGTAATCACTACAGAGCTGGCACTTCTAAAGCTTGCATCACTCTTGAAAATTCTCAGAACCCTGTAATTTTAAGTGCATAAATGAATAATGACCTCTCCAAAAGCCAACGAAAGGAGTTTCCCAGAAAGATTCTAAAGCAACTCAACCTTTAGTAGGGGAACAATAAAGTTCTGCCACCACTAAATCAAAGTAACTTCTGATGTAATTAAGAGTTCACATTAGGTAAGACAGGTTGGTCCTCCATTGCTTCTGGAGGAGTCACAAAAAATTTTGCAAGATGCTAATTTATTTGTTCCACTTACATTAATATACTGGTTTCATCTACAAAACTTCTTACTAGGTTTACTATACAAGCCTCTTCACTGAAGTTTATTCAATTCCCTTAGCTAAAGAAGAGACCACAGCAGCCTTCTTTCTCAACTTTAAAGATAATTGCAATAGTTTCCCAATCAATCCACTCCATGACTGTGCTGTTACATTGACACAGACCACACTAGTGAAAATGAGAACAAGACCATGCTGTCCAGGCAGAAAATTTGTAATCCAAGTACTAAACAAGGTAGAAGACTGAGAAGACTGCAAGGCAACAGACATATCAATGACAATTTAAAAAAAAAAAAAAAAAAAACCAAACAAAACCAAACCATAAATCTTCATGTATAACAAAAGTGGAGTTGAAGAGTTTTAGAGATCATTTCAAAGAAGGCAATTTTGTTTGTAAGTATATAGTGCAAAAGCTTATAATAAACAGTATGGCAGAAAGCATAAAACATGACTGAAGGTTATAACAAGTGACTAAAGTATCATGGGATTATCAGAGTTAAGGGTCAACATCTTAATAACAAAGAAATTACATCAATTTACACTTAATGGGATACTAGAGAGAAACAAAAAATAAAGTGTTTCACATTGATCTTGTTCTTCAGTACACTGATAGATATAAATTGGATATTGGCCACTTATGATCATCTCCAATTTAATCACTTCATTATCATGAAGGAATTTTTTCCCATCATTGGTGAATATGAACATAGAAAATCCAAGCAACTGCAAACAGTAAATTGTGTTATGGTTGTGTGAAAGAAAAACAACTTCACATTTGGAAAAGTAAAGTAACATATAGAACAAAGGAAACAAAAAAACTTCATTCAAAACATTAAGCATCACTGAGAACCTGGAGGGACTATGAACAAAGTCACACAGTTTTCACCAGTAATTAAAACAGATTATACTTAAACTATTATTTAGCATCTTATAGTCTGTCAAATGAATACAGACAAAACTACCCAAAAGAGTTAAAACTTTTTTTACAGGTAAGGTATTTAGTAGGCAATTAAAGCTTTCAGCTTCTCCCTTTCTCCACAACAATTTGGAGATAAAACAGTTTTTGTCCAAAGTACCCTCCCTGAAAACAACGTTCAAAACTTCCACTCCAACACAAAGCAATAGAACAGTGGTCCAGCAAAATTGGGAATTAATCACTGGCTGACCTACATAGAAATAGGAATAGAAAAGTTACTTTACAAAAAGATATTAACTTGACCTAAAGCCATATTGAAATATAATTTACTATATATAGATATACTCTCTGAGGCTGCTTTCTATTACACCTATTTAATTCTCAGCACTTCCATACCACTATAAAACCCAAAGAGAACTAGGGAGCTTCAGCAAACACCTCTCTAGAACAATCGCAGTACAAACTCTGCCAAGTTAATTGGCAGTTCAATACCTCCCTCCAAAATTAACAGTCAAAAATTAGTTATATTCTCTGTAATACTTCCAGTCAAACACTCTTGCCACTGAATTGATGAGGGGTGTGAACGGTAGGCCTTCTTTTCTCTTGTTTTTTAAACATGCTTTAGTATGTTGTGGAAATTGTCACTTAAAGGTATGGTACTTGTTAACATGCTTGCAAATTTAAAAATTACTCCAAAAATAAGTTTAAAAAGCTGAAGGCAAGTGTTATCAACATCTGTGGAATAAAAAACTCTACCTCTTAAAAATATGATTTGTGACACTCCAAATACAAAAAAGTGAGTAAAACTAAGGGTGACCCAGCCTTCCGAAGTTTCTGAACTTCCTGATTTTGCTTGTCCCAAGAAGATATAACACTGAAAGCCCTAACTCTACAGGCAGGAAGAAAACCAATAATCATTAGATCAGTTTCACACTACTATTCAGCAATGCCATGAGCATTAGAAACACATAATAATACTTGCAGAGGGTTTTCCAAAAGCGGAAGAGGAGCTATAGTAGTCACAGAACCCCCAGTAGAGAAAACAAACCTCCTCCCTAACTTCTGCAAGAAACGGCTACAGGCCTGCTTGTGACTGATCAGATATATCTCACATATGTATCAGGCTGAGGCAAACATGAAAGATGAGAACCTAGCTGGAAATGAAATGGAGCATGTTATCCTCTGACAGCAAGCGACAAGCATACAAATTAATGTATTTGTTCCCAACGTATCTGGTAAATGTCCCTCACCACAAACTGTTCACCAACTTATGCAAGCAAAGAATGGGAGATCAGTATCAGCTGGAAAGTAAGTTTAGAAGGCTTCATTTTTTCAGGGGGTTTAGACATAGCAGGTTCACTGTACTGCTGCAAGTGGTATTTGTGGAAGGGAAAGAAAATAGCAAAGATATATTCTAGAAACGAAGACAACAGATTATACTGGATCATATAACAGTATTATACTACTTAGTGTAAAAGATGATACTACAGTTGAATATAATTCCCTGTTCACAGAAGTAGGTTGGAAATCCTCAAGTGAGACAAGGGGAGTTTCCGCACGTCACAATAACAATGTGACCAGCACATCTTTCTCTACCAACTGCTTATCTTAAGTTTTGAGATTTTAACAGTGTATTCAGTAATGAGTTAACTGCAAAGGTTAAGGCTTTGTGAACAGTTGCATGGATATTTTTAAATGAATGTGAAAAGGCCTGCAAGAAAAAGAAAGCTGATGCAGCTCTACTGTACTGCATACAACAGTCTACTAACAGTTTAAAAGAGTCAAACATCCTTGAGCAGGGAAGTTTAAGTGCCAATTCAGAGAATATTGCCAATTCACACAACCTATACCACAAGGACTTAAAACAGATTCAGGGAAGTCACACAGGTCAGTGTACAGTACTCACTCAAATGGTCTAAGAGCACAGAAACAGACTGCATAAATAGATGCTGTCACCAGCCTTTCTTCCCATTTAAGAAATTTATAAACAGTTTAATACCTCTTAGTGTGAAAAAGGGAAATCTGAGTTTGAAAGACAGGAGATAAGCATCTTAGCTCAACAAGAAGAGAGACAATGGAAACAGTACAGTAAAAAAGATCACAACGGAAAGTAGACAATTAATAAAATGTCATTCAGGATCTACCACAAAAGAAGCTGAAGAACACTGCAAAGTATTATGTAAAGGACATGTATCTGAAAACAGAATAGATAGTTCAAAAATGGGATTTGATTTCACAAACTGACAAGAACAGAAAACAATCAAGGCAGCAAAGATGCAGAACTGGGCAAGATGGGCAAATCAAAGGAATAAACACACTATGCTGAAGGGGAACTGTTGCATAGCTACAGAATCTGCAAAAGAGAGATTGTATTCCAGTATTCTTAACCATCTCTGATAGTTAACACTTATCTTAATACTTAGGTTTTGTTTTTTTTTTTTCCCCAAAAGGAAAATAACTTTATCAGAACTTACAGCTGTCAGCTATTACATTGAGATGTTTTAACAAGCTCTGGTTTAGCTTATGCCACTCAAGGACTCACGAAGAATTCAGTAAAGAATAAAGATGAGTCATACAGTTTGAAAACAGGCCCTACCAACACTGTGATCCAATACACAGGAATCAAAACCACTGTAATTAAAATAGAAAGAATTTTACAAAACATTAAACAGGTCTTCTGGGCATTACCAGCTTCCATTCTAAGTGAATAGTTAGAATTTCCAGCAAATTAGGAATTTATTTTCTGAAAAAGATGCACTGCAAATTTCTGAAGTCTTCCAATTACCATTATCATAGACTTCCCAATCAAAGTAAAATGAAACATAGTAATAAACAGAAAAATACCACACTGCTTTCAGTTAAGGTTTTCACTGCTATGGAATATTCCAAAATCTTGAAGTGGTTTTCTTTATATGACCTGTGTCATGGAGAAAATACTGACTTTTTAAAATCATAACACCGAGGTGATATATATTCTGGAGTTGGTTATATGAATATACAAATGCAATTAAAAAGATAGAATATTTTAGGTTAAGTTCCTCAGGGCAGGAACTGTACAGGAATGCCAATATTTAATATTCAGTATCAAATAGAGACATCTAGCATTTTTGCTACAAGCTAATAAAAGGGTACTCAAAAGATTAAATTAGAATTCCAACCCAGTTTCAGTAGCTTATAAACAATTTTATGTCACATATTTGAAGAATTATCCAAAATCTCATTTACTTACAGATGTTAGCATTATTTTCGGTAAAGTTTCATAGCACTTGCTAAAGAAAAGATTACTTTATATTGTCAGGAATCAAAGCTTATTAATTGCTGTAACTAGCAATACAATTAAAACCAGCTATCCTGAAGAGCTGTAAATTTTCTTAAGTTGTAAATGTACATAAAAGCAAGCATAAAAGTACACACAAAGCAGCATTAGAAAAAAATGACTGCTATTTATAAGGGTCCACAGGTCCCAAAATAAGTCAGGTAGATGCACCCCTGCAGAGCTCCAGTGACTTCCAGAAATAATTACCAGTTGCTTTGGAGGCTCACAATCAATAATCTAGTCATCCTAGTCCAAGGCACAGTACAAATACCTGCATCCATCCCCAAAGACTGACACAACTGTGCATGTTTACACAATTTGCCCACAGAACCACAGGCTACCATCTTTCTGCTACCTCCCATCTTAGCTCTTCATAGGCTGTACTTCCAAAAATTTACTGCTTGCAAACCTTAAAGGCAGCATATAATATGTATACATTTGTACACCAGTCTGTAATATGAACTGCAAATCAAAGAACACTTCTAATTTTAAAATCAGTGCTTTATCTGCTCTTTGTGAGATGCTGGGTAACATGAATTGACTTCACAAAACACTTATGACACTGCATAGATGCTAAACAATACCTCTGAGAAAGTAGCCAAGGTAAAACTATTGCTCTCCACTCTCTCACTCAAACCAACTCTTCCCAATTTTTTTTATGGAATCTTTAGCTGCTCTGCCCCCTACTAGAGAGCATTACAGTACTACTACATCATTACATACAACACCTAAATCTTAAACAACCATCTTCTACTTCCCCTCAATTTTAGTCCCTTTTACTCACATGACACTTTGTTTTCTCACCCAGAAAGGGAATTTGGCCACCTTCTAGCTCACTGTTCATTTTTTCAAGGCCTCTCAGAAGATGATTTTTCAGAATTGAACTCTGGCAAATTCAGCTGCACCAACACTAGATTTGTACTCTAACATTCAAGACTACACAAGATTCAGACTTACTAAGCTTTTATATTTTATAAGTTACATTTGTCACTAATCTAATTTTTCAATGCACTGTCTGAAATAAAAAACTAACACCAGCGGTACCCAATGCAAATGCTTTAATCTTATTACTGAAGTAACCAAATTTAGTGTTTTGAATAAAATATTCCAGGAAAACTAACACCATTTTTATAAGAATCCCTGAAAAAGTTTAAGGGTAAGTAGGAAACAGATATTTTACTAGACGCCCCTATGAAGAACAGTGATTAGAGTGCTAAGACAGTCTACTTAAGTCAAATATAAAAATCAAGTCTATTTATTCATATGGCATTTTTTGTTATTGCTGTTCAGAAGTTCTCCTATTTATCATTAATTTTTTCTAGACTTCCTAGCAGATCTACATGCAATCAAGCTTTATCTGAGAAATCTGTGAAGTGTTCTTTCAGTGTTATCAACAAAAGTGACCCATGACTGCTCAGATACCAAGGTGCTAAGCCTGTAAGCAGTAGCTCAATACTAAATCAAACTTCCCCGAGGGAACATCATTACATACAGAACACTAAAAAAAGCTGTTCAGACATCATGCCTGCGAAGTACATGAAAAGTTCTCCTTCATAAATTCAGGCCTAAAGTCATACCCATGAGTTCATTTCAAAAAAACCCCACTCCTTTTGAAGTCCTCTCTGCTAGCCATAGTATCATTGAGCAGAGGGAATTCAAGTGAGTTCTTTCAACTTCAGTGATGCTATTCAGAACCTACAGAGTCAGCAGTGAAACAACAGTTGTTTTGTCTTCTACTACCTATTACCAAAAACCCAAAACACCTGATAAACGTATGCAGAGGAGCTATTCACAGGGTGACAATGGAGAAGGGGTAGAAAAAAAAAACCAACAGATTACTGTAGCTGAGGTCTTCCTTCTCAAAGTTTCCAGCTGCTTAAAATAAAGGGTAAAAAGCCTCCATATTTGTCACAAATATATCGAAGGTAGAATTTCCACAGAATTTAAAGATGATCCTAAGATTATATTCTTGTGAGAATCACAGCTGAATCCACTTTTCCAGTAGCTGGGTTTCTTCCCAGAAACATAGGAAGTCTGGCCTTCATTTCTGGGCTTCCTAGCTCTCACCCCATCCTTTCCTCTCCTGCCCCTCCCAAACTCTGACTGAAGTTCTTTAACAAACGTCTTACTACATTTTTTAATTCTTACTTTACCCAACTTAGACAATGACACAAAGTGTTTGTGAACTTCAAGCTGACTGCATAAGCTTTTTAAAATAGGCACAGTATCAGCTTACTGGGGGAGTTCCGGTTCTTTGCCTTAACAGTCTGCTTAAAAATGTCCATCAACACAGACTTCACAAATATTCACCTGAGTGTATTAACTGGCACAACCTGTTTACAGCTTGGAAGCCAAGATTTTTATTGGCAGTTCATGAGCAATGTGGTCCTTTAATCTAAAGCATTTAAAGGGTTTCTGAGACTACTTTAATGCAGTCAAGGATAATTATTTATATCGCATGGGATTCTTCCTTAATTGTGGAATGGAGTATCAATAGCATGGCCAACTGACTGTCAAGTTACAAGCAAGTCAGATATAGTCTCCAGCCTGTTTTGCACCATCTACACAGTCTTGCCAAGCAGTTAAAGTAACAATGTGCTTGTGGCTGTGCTAGGTACAATCTAAAAGCAAGATATAAAACATTTTAATGGTCTTTCTGTTTGTGGAAAAGGCCTAATAAAGTATAGTTGCCAAATTAAAATTTTCAAGCTACACATTTAGAAAGCTACATAAAATGTCAAGATTAAGTTTTCTTATTTAAAAGAACTGTCATTCAAAAAATTACTTCACTTGAAAGATGTGGGGTTTATTCTTAGACACATCTGAAAGTTCTTTAAAAAAAAAAAAAGAAACGAAACTCTGCACAGACTTTTGCCATTCAAATTACACAGAACAGACCTGAGTAGGAAAACAAGCCATAGTTTAACCCTGGTTAAACTTATCTCGATATTCAATATTACTAAGGAAATACAGTATTTCACATGGTGACCAAAATAATCTAGCTACATCATACCTCAAGCAATTGCTTCTAGTAGTGTACTTAAATCACTACAAAATCCTTAATGTCAAGTCATTTAAGCTCCCTGATCATTGATTCAGGGAAACAGCAGTGAAAACATTCCCAAAATACCTGAACTGGTATACTGAAAGATCTATCTATACCAGATTAAAGTACGCTGGTCCATATCCAAGCCTGCCCCACTTCATTCAGCACATTAAGGTAATCTTTGTAGCAGATCTTTCTCAAAACTGCTGATGTCAAGATTACTTTAGGCCACTAACATCTAAGAAACTGAATAGCTTTTATGGGATATAAACGTCCATTTCCAGGTCTAATCTCTAAAAGAAGTTACTTTAAGTGGCTAACACAATGCTACAAAGACACTGAAAGGCAGCAGTGTGTGACCAAGCTTTCAACCACTGCACACCATCACATGCCTTAAGACAAATGGACAGTGCACAGCACATTTCCTAGTGGCTGTATTCTAACTCAAATAACTCATCAGCCCCAAGACCTCAAAATTTTTAGCAGTTGATTTGATTTAGACTTCTTATTTTTAGAGCTACAAACACATTATCCATTTCCGACATCACATACTAATGTTAACTTCTAAACAATAAAAAGGACCTTGGATAAGCTATTACCCCACCATGACCTCAACCTTTTTCATTTGTAGAACAAGGACAGTATTTACCAGCTTCACAAGAGCACAGCAAGATAAGCTCTTATGGTCTTTAGGAAAGAAAGAACATGTTTAAGTAATTTATATAATCAAGCCAGCCAATAAAATTCTTACTTTCCAGGAGTTCCAACTTCTTTTCTGTTTTAATTAACAGGGACATGCACATAAACCAAGATATTTTTCTTACAGTATCCTGCTCAGAAGGTTCCAACTGCATAATCTTTAAGCATAAGCACTTTTCACTCCTCTCTTTCGATGTAGATCCATGTCTCTCATCATTCCTTCCCCATCAGTTCAATCTTTACTCCCCCATCCTTGCAGTGCTTGCTCCTCCAGAAGCAGAGGAGTTTGATTGTGACAAGGACATCACACAGTAGCACCTTCCCTATTTCTGCTGACAATTCTGGCAAAGAACTAGCATGTAGGAAGCACGGGAACAGCCAGCCCCCTTTGCCCCCGTCGCCTTTCTGTAGGGAACACACAGGAATAAACAAATTTAGGAAAAGAGAAAAACATATAGGCCAGAAGAAGGAAAGGATCGAAAATAGGGAAATGTATCACTAAATGAATTGGCTGCTAATCAACAAAGAACAAACAGTGCAGTGTAATTTTTCTCCCAATTAGTAGTTCACAAATGATACTACCCAGAGCAGGGAGAACAGGCTTGGGAGGAAAGAGGAAGGGCAAGGACATCAAGAGCAAATTGCTTTCAAGAAGTCATATATTAGCTCAAATTACAAAAAAGTTTTTCCTATGAACACAATTTTTGGTCACCATTTCATATAACTAAACCAAAGACTTAACAGTTTCATGCTCAATTACCATTCAAACTTAAAACACTTCAGGAGAGGATACAGTTTTCTTTAACAAAACTCAGCTAAACACAGGCAGTAATAAAGCAGAGGGAAAGCAAAAGAATTCTTTTACTAGCAGGGAAATCAAAGCAATGTTGAAAAATCTTATGCAAGTGTAATTTATGAATTACAGTAGGAGAATGCTATTAAGCATATGTACAATTAAAAAAACCTATTCCTTCTGCAATGCTGCCAGGTAAGCACTGATTCAACAGCTAGCTACAAGAAAGCTGTAAGATCTTCACTGCTAGATTCATTTCTTCTTGAAAGTATGTATTGCGTCAATCAAAACTGATGAATAATTTTCTCATAGTAGCTTGGCTACACCTTAACAATTTTTTGTATGTCTTTCTGACATACAAAAATGAGGGAAACGAGGAGGCAGAAGCAGACCAAGAAATGGCTTGGCACCAAAATGCGCATTCCTGCCTTATTTGTTTCCCCAGAAATACCAGAATTACTGAAGACTCCTTTTCTGATCAACAGAAGATAGTCCCATCTCCTTTAAGATATCAATGAAAAACCCAATTTAGATGTTATTAATGTCACTCCCTTAAAGCTTCCCTTTTAGTGCTAAGTCAGATGCCTTAGAAGATGAATATTCTGAAGTTCCTGAGGTATGCCCACCACAAACCATTTTCCCCTCAAACTACTCAATTTCCATTCCTCTCTATTGTTGAATTAATAGTTTAACCATATAAAGACAGAATTCTACTTCTACTGCAGAAATAGTGAAAAAAAGTAACTACTTTTTAAAAAGTCTCTTTCCTCCTCCATCAACAGTATCTGTCTTACTTTCTAGATCACAGACAAGTAAACTTGCATAATCAAATTGGCCTCTAAACTATGCCTCTGAAAATTACTTCCAAAATAAAATCTTTTATTAAACAAACCAGCTTAAATAAGCCTACCAAATACTTCTTAAGACCTACAACGAGCTTCACAGTTTGAATCCTAGACCAGTTTATTCCACCTGTGGCAGAAGACCACCAGTAGGCTGTAAAACATAAGACAGACCATGTAAGTGCCTCCAGTTCCTGCCACCTGTTACAAAACTGAACCGACTATTCAGATGTTTGTAATGATAGCAGTGAAATGATGATTTGGTAATGGAGTAACTAGTTTTTTCTTCAGCTAAGAACCAACATATTTAATACCCTCCCTAATAAATAGTAAACAATGAGTCAAGATGGTCTTCAGGCTTTTTTGTTGTTGTTGTTTTATTGCAAAAAATGTTTTGGTTAGAAACACTGCTAGATCAGCTTCAGCTGGAGAAAATGCACCAGAAGCACCACTACTCAAATAAAGTGGGTCAAAACAACTGAGTAAGAGTGTAGCTAAGAAGGTAGACACACTACATAACATGGTTTGGGTGACAGGATCCTGTGGAATTCTGTCTTCTGTCCTACAACTACAAAACTCAAAAGCTGGATATAAACCAGAATACAGACCATCCTGAGAAAACAGAAATTACCTATCCAAACCCAAGATTGTTTAATAGCATCTGTGCTATCTACTTTTTCCTAGAAAATACTACTCATAGGAAAATCTTGCTAAGTCAACTCTGACAGAAATAGCGTATCAACATTACTTCTAGCATTACATAATGGACTCATCATCTTATGCTCTGCCTGACAGATTATTTTAGAACTGGCTATACCAAAATATCCAGAACTACATTCTTTGACTCACTACATGTTTATGTTTTATCTTAAGCTACCTAGAACAAACACAAGAATACATTCACCTCTTTCTTCACTATAACTGTCAGCTCTCTGGTCCCGTAAGAACACAAAAGAAATGTTACCCCAAACTGTAAAAAAGAATTGCTCTATCCTAATAAAGGTTGAAACAAGATCTACTCCATTAGAAGTGAACTGTTCCAGTGAAAACATCCACAGGGTAATGACAGTAAAAAGAATAGCAACTTAAATGAAATGGGTTTTTTTTTCATGTTTATCAGCTGTTTAGTTTTAGCTTGGTTTTCAGACTACAAGGCACCTAAGATTAGTTGTTATCGGAACCAGCATACTGACATAGCTACAGTGAAAACTCTCCTGCTGTTGTTACTGCTTATGTCAGCAAATGAGCACCTTTACTGGTAGAGAATATCCAGCATACCTTTTTTCCAGCTTCTGCATTTACACATTGCAATTGATCATACACAAATACTGTTCAAGAAGTCACAAAGTAATAATCAATCAACATGACTGTACCATCAAAAGATGCTAAGACAGCTTCAGTTACAACAGAATGGAGGAAAAAAAACTAATCAAAGTTAATCACACATGAAAAGTTAGGTTCATTACAAGTCACTAACACACACGGGCATTCATGGTTAAATAACGTTTTCTTTCCTTTTATGCATGTTAGCATATCTCCTCAGGCAAGTCTCTGAGAACACAATTTTCACAGAAGACCCAACTAATGGCAGTATGAGCACAACTGTTGTGTGGAAGATGATCACTGTTCATCTATATATTCACAGCAATTAGCGGTATTGCAACCATGGCATAATTACCAATAATAACTTTTTTCTTTTTAAGTCTCAGCTTCATTAATACCTTGTCCTCAAAATACAAGCCTTCTTTTCTCACAGTCTTAATGTATTCCAAGACTGTGTGAAGGCATTCAAGTAAACACATTGGTTTAGTACCCAACTGAAACCAAACTTTTATACATTTCAAAATATTTCTCCAAATGCACATCTAACACATTAAAGTGTACACACAAAGACAGCCTGAACATGATGCATCAGTTTCTGCTACAACTTTATTTTTTAAAGGGAAGATTGCAATCCCCTGCTTAAAAACAAAAGGAAACCCATATTTGGCTCCTAGGCCCTGTGAAGTCTAATGTGAAATGTGATGAACAGCTGACCTTGCTCTTAAAGGGTTAAGAGCCAAAAGGTTTAAACCACTTATATTTTTCCAGCTGTAAAATCAAAAAATTGCCAGAGTCTTCCTGCAGCCAGAGTACTGGATAATTTAGGCTAAAATAAATGTTTATTAAAAAAGGGCGTTGATTTCTTGGCAGCAGTGAAAAGCAGGAGACACCCCTAGTGTCGACGTAAAACACTACAGGACTCCATACTGTATATCTGGGTTAATTTTACGGCAGTAAAAGGGAAATTTAAATCGTCATGATTTAAAAAACAGAGCAACTCAAATGCACACACCTGGACATACCGCATACCTTCTTCCTGCGGTCTCAAAACCCGCATGCCTATCATATTTAAAGTGTCAGCTTTCTAAACCCGGACCAACTGAAGTATACATTATCTAGCCTGTCTCCCTGCCACAGGCTACGTGCATTATAGCTTTCCGGTCTGCACATGAACAGAAAAACGCTGCTGCACCAAGGAAGGCGGGGGGGGAAACGGGACCCTATTGAGATTGCAAAACAACCACAAGACACCGCTACCAAAATGCCGGACTTGCTTAAGGCGCTGCTGATACATCTGGAAAACAGATGAAGCGCAGGCCGGGGAAGGCGAACCCCCGGACTGAGGGGAAGGGGGGCGGGAGAGCGCGTTTGGGGGCGGGGGTGAGGTGAGGGGGTGCCGAAGAGCGAGGCGAGGCGGGGAGAAAGGGAAAGGCCGAGCCCGATGAGCGCTGCCGGGGCGGGGGGGGGTGGGGGGGTAAGGCGGCGGAGGGAGCAGGCGGGGAGGCAGCGGGGCCCATGGGGGCGAGGCAGCGGCCGTGGGCGGCGGCGGGGAAGCGGGGGGACGTGCCCGCCCCCAGGGAGAGGCGCAGGGCGGCCGCAGCGGCGGCCCGGAGGGAGGGGAAAGCCCAGCGAGGCGCTCGCCCGCGGGAGGACGTGGACGGCTCGGGGGCGGGAGGCGGAGGAGACGGGTCAGAGGCAGGGCAGCAGCAGCGAGGCGGAGCGGCGGTCAGGCCGGGCCGGGCCGGGCCGCGGGGCCATTGCCTCGCCCCCCACTCCCGTGGCCCGGCCCGGTCTGGAATATTCCGGCGGGGCGGGAGCGGGGGGCTTGGCACGGAGGGGCAGCGAGGGAGGGTCCTCACCATGGCGGCGGGTGGGCGTCAGGCGTCTCCCCCGCAGCTGAATCCACGGAGCCCCGGCTTCGCTGTACGTGTTCGGCGTCGCCGCCGCCGCGCCCCGGGCCTGCCGCTGCCGCCGGCTCCCCTCACTGCGGCAGTGGCTCGCGCTGACCTGCAACGGCGCACAGGGAGCGAGGGAGGGGGCGCGAGCGGCGCTAACGCTCGGCAGCAGGGGCGGAGCCTCCCACATCCGGGCACCCGCCGCGCCGAGCACCGCCCTCGCGGGGGGCGGGGCGCGGCCCTGACGTCACCAGCGAGATGGGGGAGGGAAGGGAGAGGAGTGGAGTGCAAAATGGCGGCGGGGTGAAGGTGGCAGGGGATGTGGGGCTGTAGGTGGGTAGGAATGGCTGTGGCTGCTTCGCTGGGTTCCCTAGGAGCGGCTGGAAGGCTTTGTGAAGAAGGGGACATGGGAGTCTCCGCTGAGGGGTTGTTCTCTTGCCGGGAGGTCCTTTTTCTAAGGCCTTAGGTGTTGAGTATTACCATAAGACAGGCCTGTTTCTGCTCCCTTAGGCCTCTGCCCAGGGAAGGGTTACCCCGGTGTTCCAGGGGCTGTCAGAGCTGCTGGTTGTTCTTGTTCTCCCACACCCCCTCTGCTTAGGTTGGCTCCCCTCAGCCACTTTATACGCTGTGCTGCTGGAGCCCTTGTTGCTCTAGCTTCTTTCCTTGTTCCTGCATCACTTCCGCTCCCTGCAAAATAAGAAAGAAAAAAAAAAAAAACCAGCTCCAGGCAGGGAGAAAGCTCAGCACAGGTGGGCCTTTGGAAGCATAGCTCTAAGTGGTGCCTGCTTTCCTTATGTTCTGGCTGTTTTTTTCCTCTGGTTTTTAATTTAATGAAAGGTTATATTGCAAGAGACTATCCAGTCTGGAAGGTGCTCGGTACTTAACAGCTTTCAGAGTATTGTGTTTAAGTAGTGTTAATAGCTAATTATACAAAACTAAAGGAATTGTGCTGTGATGAGATAATTCTCAAAGTATTTACATGTATGTTTGTGGTTTCATGCCAGTAGTTAATGCTTTGTACCCTGGATAATTTACAAAATAAAATGACTGGTACAGTTGAATGCAAGCTAAGATGAAAGATGTAGTCTTGGTAACCCCTTTAAGGCAAGATTTAGGGCAACGCAACTGACTGCTTGCATAAGTAAGGCTGACCCTCAGGGAGTGATCTCTATATATTGTAAAGTTTTAAGTAGGCCAGGTGACACCTTTAAAAACCTCTGTGAAGGGTAAAGTAAAGTAGGGAGTAAAGATGGGTTGATTTCACATTCCTTTTGCTGTTTTTGCCCTTCTTTCTGTGCTTGCTCTGCTGAATGTGTTTATTTTGGAGCACCATGACACAGCGCGTAACACTGTGACAAATGAAGTGGTGATGTGAAAATAATAATTACGTATAAAATATTGTTATGTTAATACTGCCAAAGAAGATTCAGTACCATGTTGATGTTTTCAGGCATTTGCTATTTGGCTCACAATAGCTAGACATTTTGCCAGGGAAATGCGAATCAATCCTGCCAAGTTCAAGGTGAATGGCAACCTAATTTGTGGGGGAAGGGAAGATTGGATTATTACTTTAAAACCAGGTTAATTTTTAGGACCATAGCCAAGTGTGAGCTTTCCAGTCTAAAATGGTAATTTCCTCTCCTTTCAGCTTCTTCTGGAAAAGGAACTGCCTTGTCACTGTTGCCCTGTTTGTGGGAGTCGGAGCTGGTCTAAGGCTAGCAAAGGTTACCTTAAGAGTTCCTGGAGAAACCTGGAATCTGGAAATCAAATGCTGATGCACAAATGCTAAGAGGAATGGGGAATCTCCTATACAGAAGCCTGCTCAGGAAACTAGATAAATAAAGGGTGACTGTGAAGTTCAGGAACAGATTAGAAATTCTCATCTAAAAGATTGAAGCAAAGCACAGCAATAAATGTGCAGTTCTTAGAAATTGTTAATGACTGATGAAGGTTCTGTTTGGAAACTGATACTTAGCATGCCTTCATGTCTGCAGAAAGGGATGAGCTTGACTGGGAAGAACAAAGAGTGGATTAGGGAGATTGCACAGAACAACCTAGCAGAAATAAGTAAATGAAGAACATGGGGATGAGTGAAACTAAGTGGTCGTGAACAAAAGGTAATTTGCACCAGAAGAAAGCAAAGCGAACACTAACACATAACTGTAAGCTTTGAGTTAATAGCAAATCAGGAAAAAAGGCTTTGCTGGTAAGAACCAGCACCAGTGGTAATATGGTCTAGGGAAGGCATTTCCTGCCTTTTCTTATTAACAGGTACAGGTGGCTAGGACAACTCTTCAACTCTTCTTTTGGGAGGGGGTGGAATTCTAGTTGCTAGAATGTCTAGAAATAAAACATTCCTAGATTTCACTGAAAACTAGTATTAAAACTGACTGTACTGTAGAAAAAAAAATAAAAATAATAAGTGAAGATCTCCAAAAGAAAAAGAAATTCTTATGTAAAACGGTCTTCCTGCTTACATCTCTTGTCACTGCAGCCTTATCTAGCAGGTGCAAATCTGGAGTAAAATCAGCTAAATGAAGTTGAACATGGCTAGAATTTCTTTCATTTAATGTAATGGGACTAAAATAAACAGAAATGAGGAATACAATACCTTAATTGTTACCTTTTTAAGTTCCAAGTAGAGACAGGCAAGAACTTATGAAAATATATTTTCAATACCTTTTTCTGTTGTGCAAATGTGTCAAAGTTGCTTTTCTATGTGACTTCTAAGAGAAGTTAAAAATGCAAGTTGGCATTTGTTAGTGTGTAGATAAGAGGCTTAGAAAACCATGACTTGCATTTAACACTTTCCATTATATTACCTGTATTTCTGACTAATGTTTTTGCAAGTGTTGATATTTGAAGGTGTTTTTAGAGCAAGTTTCAGATAATGCTGTGTTGTGTCAGTTTCTGGCTTTAGTAAAGCTCCTCTGCAGCATAATAACCACCATTCAAACTAGGATAAATATGTATCTCTGTGTGATTGGAAGCTGTTTTAGCTACAGATAAATAAACAGGTCTGTAAACTCTGTACCTGTTTGGGTTCTTCAGTGTTATTAACAGTAATGCTGTGGCTTGCATAATGCTTGACCTAATGTTTGGAAGACAATTTCCATGCTCCTGTGTCTGGACTCCAGCTACAGTTCTGTTCATAGCATGCTTCTTTTAAAGTGCTATTTGTGATGCCTTGTATGTCTCTAAGTTTTGAGGTTTTTTTAATATAGCATGTATCTTTGATCCCTTTAGCATATCCTTCTTTGTCTTGCCTTGTGCTGGTCTTCATGTAAACATCCCTTACTCACAAACATAGCTGGATGCAATTTGTATGGAACATTCCCCTCTCTGTTAACCCAGGGTGAGGGCTGCTGCCTAATTAAATAATCTTCTGCCCTGACCCTTAACAGGCTGTAAGCAGCTTTTACTAGCAAAGCAGGTAAACTCTTGGGACAGTGCAGTAAAGCTTGAAAATACAGGATTTTTAAGCATATGCATGTTCTTATGAGCTCCAGTAGTGTTTTATAAAAATAAATAAACTCTTGTTCTTCTTTAATGCTCTAGAAGGAAAAAAGGAAAGCCACTTTTTATGAACTGGCTTTGAGGGAAAGTGCTTTCAGCTACAGTGGGTGGGGGAAGCTGTATTTTATCAGCAAAAGAGGAAGCCTTTTTAGATAGAAATGAAAACTGTCCTTTCTCAGCGTGTTTGAATTGCTCTATTAGTGCAGGTCCTCAGCTCTAATGTCTGTAAAACCAATGCACCATATTTATTCATCTCATTTCATTTGTAATAACAGGTAGAATAATAAGCAAATCTAAAGATACAATACTGACTATAACTGACAAATGGTTGGAAAGATAAAATGCCTCTCATTGTATCTCTCTTACACCTACATCTGTCTTTTCAGTTGAAAGAAAGCAAAGGGAGTCTGCCCTTATTTTCTTGCATATTTGTGAGAGCATGTATAAATTGCCAAGATTTGGGAGGAGAGGGAGATGATATTTTTCAGATGCAGTAAGGCACAGCTGAAAAAAACTGGTCAAATGAAAGGGTTAGGGATGCAGGGGAGCACTGCTCTCTTTTACCTAGAAAATGAGGACTAGGAGTCTCCTTAAGACCAGAAGAATGGCGTGGGCCACAGAAGCCTTGTGAAGCTGTAGGTTAATAGGGTGATTTTTGGTTACCCATTGGTTCATTTTGCATCGCTGCAGGATGCTGGATTTCAAATTGCTAGAGCAAGTGCAGATGTATAGTTGTCTTGCATATGTGCATTTACTGAAACAGTGGTTGTAAATGCTTCTGATCTGTGGATCTTGCTGCCCAAGGTGGTGTGAATTAAATGTCCTGGTAGTAGGATTATTTCTTCGGGTACCCTTTTCAGCTCTTGGTGGTAATTAACAGCCCCCAAGGACTTGAAGCCACAGATTGAAAATCACTGCATGAAACTTTTTTGTCTTAACTGGTTTATAAAGAGTGGTCTTCTGATTTCCTAGACTTACTGCCAGTTCTGGCTAGGATAAACTGGGGATAAAAGTGCTTTCTCTATCTTTGACCGTGTGCCTGTAATTGTATCACTGTATCAGATAGCTCTCTACAGAACAAATACATGGAAACAATTTGCAAGAAAGAGTGAGACTAAAAGGTTACATTTTTCTTGAGACTCTACTGTTTGCATAATAATTTCATGTAGTGATCTTATTTGTCTAGCAGCTGATAAGATTTCTTGATGGCATCCAGCTGTAGCTAGGGTTGGTATAATTGGCTGCTTTTTTCTGAAGACATTTGTTCTGGGGAACTCTGATGAGAGCTGTGGGCTGACTGCTCAAAGACTTTGCTACAACTGGAGGCAAGTGTTGCAAGCAGGAGTACAGTGTTTGATTTTTTTTTTTTTCACTGATGTGCTTGTCTACCACCATTGTAAAGGCTTATTGCTTTCATTTAACTCTGCTAGAGATACATGTATTGGTCTGACTTGTGAAGTTCTTATCTTCCTGCAGCAACTGGTTAGGCAGTAGTGACTGGCCTGCACAGGATATTAATGAGCTATTAATGTAGGTAACTTCAATCTTGTGGAAACAATCGCTTGATTTATTTTCAGGTGGTACCTGGTTTATGACTGGTCATGTGTTGACTGACTGGTTCAGGTTTGGGCCAGTACAAATTCTGAAGGTGATGACTCAGGCAGCAAACTAGATGCATAATTTAATAGTGAAACAACAAAGTCTGAACCGAAACAATGCCAAAAGGTCTTAATTTGTTCTTTCTTTTTCTTGTGGCAGAGAGAAAACTGGGGAATTGCTTGATTGCTGATCCCCTAACAGTTTGAGTTGAAGACAAATTTTGAATACCAGTAAGTAACCTGACTCTTTCAAAACTAATCAAAATAGATGTTGTTGTCATGTGGAGTACCTTTTAGCATATCAGTACGTTTTGTGGGGAGTGTAATGAATGTAGTGTGAAGTTCTGTGTCTAACCCTTTTCGTCATTGAAGAGAAAAATAATTGCATTAACAAATGCTGTCTGTGGTATGATATGGTAAATTGCATCCATCTTAGCTGTACATTTTTCCATAGCTTTGATTGCCATGATCTCAGTGCTAATGTAATCTGTTTTCATTTACAGTGCTGTCATCTGTGTGAAAAATTAAGTAGCTTGTTAGAGCTTTCAAGGAAAACATGATGCAGCATGATCACGTGTATTTGTGTAAATGTTCAAGGCCCCCTCAGCTGAGGATATGAGACTACACTGAGTAAGCACCATGCATGTGTGATTCTCCACTCTGTGCCTCTGTTCCATGCAGACTTACTTGGGAGTGTATATTGAGGACTGTGCGGTTTGTAGTTTCAATGTGAGAAATAGGAGAGAGTATAACCCCATATGCCAAGTAGGTCTGTTTGCTACAGGATGTGATTTTTTTTGCCACAGGAATTCAGAAGTGCATCTAAGAACTCCCAGGGAACTAATTTGGTGCTAATACAGAATAGTGCCTGTATTTTTGTAGCCATGACAGGTTTTACTACTTTAGACATGGTGAAACTGGTTTTGGTGATGCTCTTTTCTTGAGGTGCAAAGCACCTAGTATATCAACTGTGCCTGTCTGGGACAAAAAAAGGGCACTTGCCAGAGATGGGGTGCAGCTTGTTACCGTGGTACACTGTAAGTCATGATGCTTCTGCCTCCTACCTATTTGGCAAAGTACCGTCTACTTTCTGGTGGTATGGAGTGGATTTATATCTTCAGTGGATTTAACATTAGCTTCTGATCAATCATGCTGCTGCTGAACTCTCCCACAAGAAAAAAATTGAGATTTTCCTTTTCCAGAAGGACCTGCAGAGTTTCCAGGGGAGATTTCAAAATTCAGAATAAAGACATTTGCTCATATTTTCATATCAGACTCCCCCCCCCCCCCTTCTGTCTCCCTGTAGACAAAAGGTATGCATAATGAAAGTGAAGTTCCTAAGTAAATACCATGAAATTTTGGGTGACTTAGTCATACAGTACCATTTTTTCTTCCCTTTGTCAATAGGGAAGAATTCTGCTCTGTGGAAATTGTACGTTTTAGTTTGTAGCCTGCTTTGTACACTGAAAACAACTTCAGATTTTGTACCATAAAGCGCCACCACTGGAATTTTACTACAGCCCAAACAATTTTACCACTGGATGATAATCTCCACAAATGGGCTGTCCCTGGTTTGAGCAGCATGTATCATACAATAAGAGATACTCCAGGCTGTCCTCAATGTGAAATCTAGTTTCAAAAAACCTACTCCTGTAAGCCTTGTCTGTGGCAGGAAGAATAAGACCAGTAGTGATTCTAATGCTTTTCAGCTGGTGGGGAATTCTACAGGTGGTTTTGTGGCTTGGGTGTGTGTGTTTATGAATAAATAACCAAACAGAGGTTTAAGAGAACAGTATTACACAAAAAAAGAATAGTGCAGATTATTCATTGTGAGGATAATACTAATGAGATGAGACTATTTGTGTTGAAAAAATCATATTATCATGTAAAGAACTTCCACTTTATGTCTTTTTCCATTCAGCTGAAGTTGTTACATGACCCTTTCTGCAGACTTAGGGATAGCTGGTAAAGTTGCAATGGAAAGTTAATGCATAGGTAGGCGAAGTACAAAACTGTACCTCACAATGCCATGAGAGCTCTGTAATGCATGTAAATCTTAGTATTAGAAAAATATGGAAACTTGTTCGGTGTTGTAATAAGCATGTTACCTCTAAGTAATGCTATAACTGCATGGGTTGAAACTGGATGAAGATTTATTGAGGTGTATACTATACAGTTCTGCTGGACCCAATATTCACAAGGTAACAGCAGCCTGTGGATGAGACAGTACTGCCATTCTGACAAACCTTCTTAGTGTCATTGTAGTCAGTGTCTTTCTCCTGTTACAGTTCACACCAATTTTGGACTAGAATAAACAACACTGTAGTGGCTTTTTGGTCAACGTAATTTGCAGTTTTCTGGCTGACTTGTGCTCACGGGAGTATTTGCTACCTTCCTGTTGCTAACCAGCAGAGCTAAAAGTGTAGGAAATGTCTGGGAAATGTTTATGTTCTGGCCCTCTTGCAAATAGATACCATTCTGAGAAACACCCCTCATGGCATGGTGAGGCAGCATGCTACTTACTGATTTTGGCATATGTAGCAAAGAATAAGTACAGGTCATTGATACTATCTTGCCCTGCTGGATGTGAACTCTCCAGCTCTAGCAATACTTTGAGCAAGACCTCAGTAGCAAGCAACTGAAAGCTTTCATTCCCTGTGTCTGCATCCTGTAATCATACACTGGGATGAAAGGGACTAATTAATGCCTCAATACCAGGGAATACATACCCAGTCTTCTGCTGATGAAATACAGTGCCAGTTACTACTGGACTTAGCTTAGCGTCAGGGAAGAAAGAAGGACTGCTGTTAGGGAGAAGGAGGAGCACTTACGTAATCCTCTTGGGAGTGAGCCCCTTTCTCCCTCTGCCGATCAGGACAGTCTTGATCAATAGTGTGCCAGATGCACCCACATCTGGTACGGTGAGAGAATTTGTCCAGTGTGTCTGGAGGCTTCCTTTTTATCTCAGACACATAAATGGAGATCTACCTTTCATGTTGAACAACCTGCAGCCCTTCTTGTGTGGGCTGTTAGGTTTGTTTTTTTTAAGCACTGCCGTTCTGAGTGCAATAAATAGAGCATATCTTAGATGAATTCTCCAGGGAAATAATTTTCAGTATAACCTGGTTGTCAACACTCAGAAGCCTTTGGATATAGCCTAAAACTGTTGCAAACCTTGGGAGGTCAGAGCCTTTGAAATAGTTGTGCGGAGTAAACCATGTTTTAAAAATAAAAGGAAACAAAAAAAATTCCCCAGATCTGAGCTGTGTTGCTTTCAGAGCCTCCCAGTTCTCGCAAAGTCTGAGTGATCCTGCAAATGGACTTTTTAAAGAGGAAATTCTGCTACATGATCAAGGCCCCTGAAGGTGCTAGGAAAGAACGGAGAATGTCTAAAGCCAGTAAAGCTTGTGGTACTAAGATGAAAAACATCCATCATTGAAGCAGTCAGAGCTGGAATCTTCTAAAGTGCTTGGGATCTGTGGATAAAGTACTAGATTCTTGGGAGTTCTTTAGCTGAACTAAAATACAACTTAACCAGAGACTATGCCATCTTTTAATTCATGTTAAAGTGGAGTGAAATGTGTAAAAGAATTAGGAAAAAAAAGGAAAAAAAAAAAAAGGTCTTGCAGTACTGTAACTCTAGGTTTGGGAATATATCTTGTTTGTACAGTGTTCAATTAAGTATCTGGTTTGTATAATTGTTAAGGGAGAACTTGCCTCCCCAGTGGCAAGTCCTTTAGTTTATTGGCTTTTTAGTAACATTCAGTGCACATTTTACTGCTCAAATGGTTAATTTGTTAGTGAACATGTACATTTATCTGGTTTTGAATATGTAGGTGTTTGTTCCAACTGAATGCATACATCTGTAGATGTATGCTATAGAACATAATGGAAGCTTAAAATACTCAGTTCTTGGCATTACAGTAGCCAGTTTAAGCATTTGCTCAAGATCTCCATTCATAAATAGCCAGCTTTGAGTCTCCTCCTGTGTATCTCATGACAGCTTTGGGATAATATTTGGGGAGAGTTTGGGTTGGGGGTAACTCTGCAGATAACTTCCAGTTAAGAGACGAAAAATAGTTTTCCAGGGACTGTCTGGTTCCACTGAGCTATGAGATTGAGCTGGAAGCATGCTGAATCCTGGAGCAGACCAATGAAAGGCTGTTGCTGTGGGCACCCCTCTTGCCCCACTCTCTTAGCGCTAGCATATAGGCTCTCCAGCATCCTTAATGTCCCCATGTGGTATGTGGTCCTGTTCAGGAATGAGATGTGTCCTAATCTGTAGTAATGTGCTCCTGCCTGCTGCTGTGGTGATGAAGACCACAGAACAAGTCCAGACTTTCTTATCTGCATAAGGTTTAGCTTACACCCTGTTATTTCTGTTCTGTTTTATGGGATTACTAAGCACTTCAGTACTAAGTTACCTGTAGAGTTGGGGATGCCAAACCTTGATCAGGACCACAGTGATTCTTTGCTCCAACTATTAACAAATCAATCACTTTGGGCTGGGGAGCAAATACACATATAGTTATGTTGGCAGCCTGGGGAGAAGGGAGAAAAATTTCAGTGAAAGAAAAGAGCTGTAATAGGTGCCTGGGAGTAGAAGCCTCTTTACTTGCCTGCTGTCAGCAAAGCACCACCTCCAACCACAGGTGTAGTTGTTTGCACCCATTGGGTGAGTAAAGTTGGATTTCATTATCAGACTTGAGACCAGGGCTGGATCTGGGTCAGGCTGAGAGTTGGAGGGAGTGTAGTGCATGTGGACAGGGAAGAGCTGGCAAGAACTGGCATCATAGTGGAAAGAATGAGGCAGCTCATCAGCTGGCAATGTTTCTGCCGCATTTTGCCAATTATTTGTTTTTCTTCAGGGAGGAATTCAGTGTCTGGTTAAGTTTTGTCATTAGTTTTTATAGTCATAGATCCTAGGAAGTAGTCTTGTCTACTCTGAATTTAGTATTCCTTAAATTTAAAGCAATTTTAGATGCTAAGGAATATGACTAGTGATCACATTTTAGGACTGGATTTTCTTAATAAAAAAAAAAAGTCCAAGTTATACATAAATGTTGTGGCAAAGGGTTCCCCAAAACCCTAAGCAGAATATTCATCTTTATGGCAGATGGTTCTGCTGTAATTACTGATTCATAATCTTTTGAAAAGGAAGTAAGCTACTCATGAGTTTATAAACCAAGCATTTCAACTAAATTAACTCATTTATATGAGCTTACTGCTTTTACAGTAAGCTCAGAGTTAGGAAATACTGCTTGTATTTTACAAGTAGGTGTGATTTAGTTTAGTGATTGCATAGAAGAAAAGGAATCATACGTTCACTTTTTTATTCATTAAGTATTTCTTAAGTTTTGTTAAACAATGAGGTAGTTTTGTTAATCATTCCTGTTTTTCTTAAGCAAAAACGTAAAATGTATAAAACCAAGCATTAACTTAATCTCTAGGGAGTTTAGCAGTTTAGTTTTCAGAAGAGATGTGATTCTCACTGACTAATTTTTCACGTGCTTTTTTTTAATTCTTGCCATAGGTTTAAATTATCATTAGCCTGCGAATGAATAATAGTGATCATTAAGCTTTAAGATTTTAATGCTTTTTTACATCTGTTTAGTTTAAAAAAAAAAGGAGTAGCTGCCTGTGAGAAGGACAACTGCTTTCTTGAAGGGAGAATTTATCTAATTATATATAAACATTTATTCCATGCTCATCACCATAGTAACTGAGGCCTCAAGTCAGTGTGCTTTGCTGAGGAGGGTGGCAAATACTGTAGTGAGCCGAAGCCTGAACTTCTCTATGAAAGTGCAGTTTTACATTTGGTTGAGGCACAGCTAGTCCCTGCTAAACCTTCTTGACCTCTGCCTTCTGCCACTATTTGTATTCCTGTGGTTGCAAGCATGGTGGAAACAGGGAGCTAATATCACTGAAAAATAACCTCCCCCAGAATTAGTGTACACCAAATTGTCCTTCTGATCTGGCTGACTGCATGATTGCATGAGCACTAGTGAGGCACTGGGAAGAGTAAAAAATGTGTGATTGTGATTAAGTGTGGGGAGAGACAGCTACAAATCAAGCTGATTACAAAGCTGCTGCTGAAGCTACTTGTTTAGGGCCTGACTATGCTGTATGTGAAATCACTGAAAAACAGGTATTGAGTTGGGAGTTAAGCCAGTTGAATTGAGGAAATGATCTAATCCTTATTAATTTTGCAGTGTTTTTGTGACTTCAGCAGTATATTCTTGAGCCAAGTATATCTACGGCCTATATGGAAGTGCTGTTCTGAGAAAGGAAAATGCTAAAAGGATGGAAATTTGATGTCTCTTCTCATATGCAGACCTCTGAAAAGTGGCCACAGTATTTTATCAAAATGTTCATTTCAGGAGCTCTGTTACAATCAACTTACCACATCTCTTTATTTTCAGTGTTATCTTCTTTTTGGCTGTACCTAGACAGTTGCTTTCAAAGAAGCCTCATCTTTTTACTTCAGCTTTCCTTTGAACAGGAGCAAGGGTAGTAGCTAGATATTTTTGTAGCCTATTTGTAAATAAATCTCAGATGTATTCTGTTTTCAGCTGCTCCCTCTGTCTTATAAAACATTGCAATGGAGTGTGTTTTATAACTGCAAAACTTTACAGACTCAGGTTTTAAAACATTTATCGTAAAAGCTTGATGAAGGCTTTTTACTTTTTATCTGCTACATTAACCAGGCCTTCATTTTTGAGCCTTTAAAATTACAGTGCGATTTTATTTTCCAGCGCCCTTTAGATCATCACTTCACCATCCAAGGTCCTGATCCCATGGAGACTTGCACACTTGTTTAACAAAGCATGTTTCAAGCAGTGCCACTGATTTATTACTCTGCCTGTACTGTTACCTGATTTGAAGAGAGTCAGGTACTGGGGTATCTACATTACTTCTGCAGTATTTGCAAAAAGATAAATGATTTGCAGGTGTAACACAGCACTACAGTTAATCACGCTAGCAAACTGCAGTGTGAAATGGGATCTTGTATAGCCATTTATAGTCTGAGTTTTTAAGAGCTGTAACTCTGCTTTTGGCTTGGTTAACTTCTGTGGCTGTTGTAGATTACATTTGCAACCAAGTTGTTGCCAAACTTCCACTTGATGTTAAGGTCATGTTTACTACTGCGCAACTGCATAGTGAAGAGTTGCAGTAAAAGCAAAATAAACTTTAAGACTCTTGACAAAGCAGCTTAGTGTCACTGTTTGGGAGCCTGGTAGTAAGTGTATGTTGGGCAGAAGCTCAAAACTGACTGTAGACCAAAGCAGAATGTTGTTGGTAGCAGTTAAATTTTACTGTTTCATTATAGCTGATGTGTCCTTGACTGCAGCTCTAGTAAAAACATCTTGTGTATGTTCTGAGTACTGTTTAAAAAAGAACGTAGATGTAAGAAAACTGGAGTCTGCCGCTCTCCATATGTGGTGTTAGTACTGTGCAAGGTTTTCAGCTATTAGCCGGATTGAGTGATCTGGTAGCCTCCTAAAAGAACTGTGCACATTAAATTTCTGGTACTGCTGATGAGAAGAATGCTGTTGCTGGAACATTTGAGTTCCTGTTACTCTTCAGGGGATCGATACGAAGCCTAAATGTGGTCCTCCCAGTTGAGGGTTACAGTATGCTACCAGTGAGCTGCAGTGGAGTTTACGTTATGGCTATAACTCTTCTGGATTAGACATCCACACCCACACACCCCTTCTTGTTTTAAAATCTTGTAGATAGATACATCTTTGCTGGTGTGAATGCCAGTAACGATCTGAGCTTTTAAAAAAAAAAACAAAAACAAAAAAAAAACCCCACAAAACAAAAACACGTACAAGGGAAGGAGTATTACTGCCACTAACATTTTGAGAAGCCTTTTTTAGCTAGTTTTAAGGAACAAGGTGTATGCAGATCAGCTGCATTTGATAAGCAAAATTCTCAAAAATACTAAGTTCTCTGTGTGAAAACAGGCCACAGAGGAGAGAGGGGGGTTGTTTTGTTTGTTTGGGTTTTTTAAAATTATCCTTAATGGGAGGGAAGATACATAAACCTAAGTTTTGTTAAACACCAAAAATCCATAGAGGATCAACACCTTATTGTCCCACTTGTGTAAAAAGCTTCAACTGGAAGTCTCAACTTTTTAAAGACCAGTTAACCACATCTGGAATATTAATGCATAGGAAACCAAACTTCTTTATTTCTGGTACTAGGGAGAGATTTTTTCCCCCCAATTTTCAGTTCCTGAAAAGTTGAGACAACTGGTATTTGGGGGGATGATTGTGCTAGCTTTCTGGTGTGTTGCAAATACAGGTCCAAAAGTTCACAGAACAGTATTAGAATTGGAGATACAACAGAGTTATGACCTGACTCAGTATGGTTTGTGTACTGTCAAATCCCAGTGAACCTGGTGGGGTCTGAAACCTTTTATCACAACTGGACTCAGCCCTTTTTTTCTACTGTCAGTTACTTCTGCTGATCTATTTTTGTTTGAGTATTATTTCCCATTATAGACACAATTAAAAGCAATTTGGAGTAATTCCAATATTCATGTGCATCAGGGAGGAATTAAACTATAAAAAAAGGGATTAATTTTGGTCCCTCTGCTTCAATATTATCAATATGTTTCAAATCTCAGTGAAGATGCCCGTATGCTTTCTAAATAATTTTTCTTAAATATCAGGTATTTTTGTGGAGAATTTTAATTTTTAATTACATACCCTTCTGCTTCAATGCAGGCACTTTTGCAGGTCCCTGCTCTTATTTATGGTATTCAAAGTATAGAAAGTAAGAACACTTTTGTCTCCATTGATATTTCACAGATGCAAATTACTCAGACATGGCAGTGCATCCCATAGAATGTTATAAATGCTCTCTCTTACCAGGCAGGTCAAATACCTTAAATAAAGCCCTTCTGGATCATAAAACTTTTAAAAGAAATCAGTGCCTGCTGTAAAGCTTCATACATGTTGTAATGATGTCCAGGCATCATGTGAGTATTTAATTTTCCATAAAAGTGAGCTTCCAAATCAATATGTTGGCTTTGTTCTAAGTCTGGAGGCACTGTAGTTGCCCAAGATCAAGTTTCACACTCAAATAGCAATCTAATTGAAGCAGAAAAGTCCAGATAACTGTTCTGGTTTTGTGTGCTTGCTGCTTGTGCTTCCTTTGCCAGGCAGGAGTTAAATCATGCCCTCTGGAGACTGCAGTTGGACTCTCCAGTCACTTCCCCTTTTCTTTAGTTGAAATTGTGGTATGCCTCCTATGCAAGAGTAGCACAAAAAGGAACCATATTGGGATAAAAGATCTGGTACTCATTAATGTTCAGGGTTAAGTAGATATGTAGTTTAGTAAGGATCATACCCTACCATTTATTTTTGTTAATTTGGAATAAGAGAAGGGGTTGAGGCCAAGAGAACCTTAGAGAGCCAAATGATTATTTCAACCCTTCATCTTGTTAGAAAGCAATACTTAGAAGGAAAAAAAAAAAAATCACACTGTGTTTATCAGTCTTATGTCTGAGTGCCATAGTAATTTTACAGGCATGATACAGAGGTAAGTAGTCTATAATATTACTTAGTTATATACAATCTTAGTTATGAAAGTTATGAAATACTACTTATAGAGAAATAGCTCTTTAGATCAAATCATTTTTTTGTAGGAAAATTTTCTGTTACAAAATTTCCAGCTACTAGATCAAACAAATTAAGCATACCAAACTTCCAGTTAAGTTTTTGTGTGTAAATACTTCATTTCTGCTAAATATGCTTGAAAATGAAAAGGGTTTGGTAAGGTTTTAGTCGGCATGTGTGTTTCTAAACTTTATTTGAAAAGTAACACATTTTTGAAGGATCTTTAATATTAGGAAATGTTTTAAATAACAAGGGACAGTTGTTCCCTTTTCAGAATTGTCTGAGATTTTTCTGATTCTTACAGCTTCTGATGTCCCTTTTTTCTTTCCAGTCAAGTAAAGCAGATAGATGCTTAGCAATTCTGAAATTCAAGCTATATATCCAGGTATCTAGCTTAAAACATTCTGGATCAGTTTATAAGAGTGATTATTGGAACTGGAGTGAAACAAAGTAATTCTTGTTTCCCAGACTTGAATTCTAATTACCTACCTTGTATTCTGGCCTTTGCCTTTTTATCTTAGAGTAAAATCTATGCCAGTGTTTTGTGTTTCTCAGTTGTAGTTTCAAGTTGTAAGAGAGTGATTCTTTTCAGGAACTTTTACAAAGTCCATAATTTCTTTTCAAATGTAGGGGGAAAAAAAAAAAAATCTACTTAAAGAAATAGGAGTCTTGGAATGAGTGTAAATATTGACATGCTGTCTTTGTCAGCTACAAGTCCTACTGGGAAACTTGATGTCAAGTTCACTTTATGTCCCTGTACTCCAAGTAAGTCAAATGAGTGCTGAAAATCCAGTGTTCCTCAGTAAAGATTTTTACTTCACCTAAGGAGATTTAACCTTCCAAGATGATCTTGGCTACCTTCCAAAATGTATCACCAAGGATGCTTTTTTTTATATGCTTTGTTCAAGCTTTATCAGTATTCACACTGAACTTTAAGGAGACTGGACATTTCATTTTATGAAACATCAGTAACAGATGTAATTATGATGAGAAAAAAAAAAAAAGGAAAAAAAAAAAAAAAGGGACAACCAAGGCAGCTTTACACGGTTGTCCCTTTTCCCTCGGGGACTTATTAAGTGTTGTACAAACAAGACTCTCTGGTTGCCTTTGCTTGTATTGGGACTTATGGTCTTTTCTCAAACAATGCTGTCTGGCCTGTTTTGTTTCATTATTAATATTTTGTTAGCAATTTACATTTACTGTATAGCACAATAATTTTGCAGGGTTAATTACCTGTGAACAGGAAGAGTTTTGTTCTGAAAAATTACCCTGAGCATAGAGTGTGATCTGATGTGGTCTGCAGATTGTTTGGATGTATTTTTTTTCTAAAATGTTAGATAGGGCTTTGATTAAAGAAAATTTAACACCACTGAGTTATCACACCAGAGCTGGCTTTTCTGACTTTAATGTTAAGCCTTCTGTTTAGCTGACCATGGCCTGCAGCTGAATCTATCTTTACTAGTGTTGATTATGGAGAAGCCAAAACAGCCCGCATGCTTATACCATAGTTGGCTTTGAAGTAGTAGCAAGTATTGAAGACAGGGAAGACTTGTAATATTTTTTTACATTATGACTTTAATAGGAGGAAAGAGTTCTGAGCAGCATGTGCTATTTTTTATGTGGCTAGTCATAAATCAAGATTGTAAGACCTTTGGAGCAGAAGATGTATTTCACCTAAGCCTTTCTACCTCATTTTGCTCCACAGAACTTTGGTCTGTGATTAGATCTGTGTATATAGATAGTATATATAGCAGTTAGTTATTCATGGCAGAACTATTTCTTGAAACTTGTACAAAGCTGGAAACTATGCGAGTAGGGTATCTCTAGTGCTCTGTGTACAAACCCATAATGCATTCTTAAACACAGAAGCTGGTGCCGAGGCTTATTACCTACCATATGCAAAATATGTTTACCCTGATACTTTGAAATTACTACTTCAATAGGTCTCAAAGGCTCGTTGTGCCTTTGTGTGCATTTGTTATTCCCACTGTTGACAATGGGAATTAGCTGTACACATCAGGAGGATATACCCATTGGACTATAACTTAGACAGCAGGGAATATGAAATTCTCTAGCTATCAGATGGTGAGAACAGCACAGCTTAAGCATCGCTCCCACTTGGCTTGTCACCTCTGCATTTTGTGATTTTTTTTTTTTTTTTTTTTTTTTTTTGCTAAGGAAACAGTAGTGGAAGTAGCAGCTGTGAAATACGATGGTAGCACAGTGCTACCTTGATAGAAATTGCAGCTCAGAGCTCCAGATCAAGTGTGGCACAGAATTTTGAATTATGGAAGTGAGCTGTTTTTCTGGAAAAAGCAGCCATTCAGGTTAAGCCTAGTAAAAGCTGACTGTCACTTGCTGGATTAATAAATCGTCCAGAGAATTTTCAAATTTGTATTCAGTTATTTCTTTCAGCTGTTAGGCCAGATTTCTTCTCAAGATGTTATATTCTTTGAATTGCTGTGATTTATTGTTCCTCTTCTAGTACTGGCTGGATAGCTGATACCTTCAGTCACATGAGTGAAGTTTATATATGTCAGATATGTATGGACATATATGGTGTTGGATTTGATGTTCTCAGGTTTTTCTGCTATATAAGTAATTGCATTGGGGGTGGGGAGGAATAATAGTGTGATATAACACCGGGGTCCAAGAATGGTTTAGGTTATAAATGCTTGATCTTTGGTTTTCTGGGGGTGTTTTTCTTCACTTTCTGAATCTTCTTGCTAATCCTGTGTGGAAGCTGTCAGGCGTGGGGCCCTCCAGAACTGTTTAGAGCTCCTACACGTTTCCAAAATGAGAACTGTGAAAGAAGTTCAGTCGTCTTTGCAAGATAAAAGCTCCCTCCTGTGGAAGAGAGGAACTTCTGCAGTGACTAGGAGCAACGTTAGGGCATAATACTCTGATTTTAAATTAGCAGGAAAAAGGGGCACAAGCCCTGTAGGGGGTTGCAGATGCTGGAATTCAAACCCCTGTTCCCTGTTTTTTTTTTCCCAAAGCAAGTTCTTCATATTTGTATGACTTCTTTCTAAAAATGTGTATCCGTTATAGCTGTTTGCTGTGTGTAAGTAAAACTGGATAGTTTAAATAATATAATGTGGCCACAGTGGAATCTTTAGTGTTAAAGGGGTCTAAAGCAGCTGATATTTATACTGAGTTTGCTTTCTGTAGCTCTTTGCTGAAAATCCTCAGTATTTTGGGGACTTCTATGAATTCCACTTCATAGAACTTCCATTACTTAAAAAAAAAAAAAAATTCTTTTTATTTTTCCCTGTAAGTGTGCTAATCTGTACTGTATATACTGAAGATCTGTATCACAATGATTTTGGATCTTGCTGCAGTTGGGGGTCCTTGGTAGAGGGCTCTGTTGAGCTCAAAGTCCTCTCTGACTTGGAAAATACAACTGCACAGGAAGCATAAAAATGAATTTGTGATGGAGGAGCTGGAACTAGAACTCATCTTGATATCAAATTTCTGCTAGAAACTGTGTTTTTACCTTTCAGCTGAACAGGATTCATTCTTGTGATCTGAAGGTGGAAGGCTCTAGCTCATTAGCACATTAGCAAAACCTTGAGGCATTTACTTCTATAAATGCTGATGTTACTCACCTGAGAATGTAGCACTTTGGAGGGGGTGGGGAGAGACAGATCATTTAGTGTTACAGTGGAGATTTAAATTTACCAACTCAGATTCATTGCCAGGTAGAGGACTGAGACAGCACAGTGTGTGCTGACCCACTGCAGAAAAAGGTTGTGTTGAGATTGGGTATTGGGATCCTGTTAACTGACAAAACGCTAAATTATGATCTTGTTCACAGCTGGCTGGGTTCTAGCTTGTGGCACACTGCAACACAGACATAACTTTGGTTACAGAAGCATGTGATTTGGCACATTCTTTGTGATATGTAATGGTGAAGTGAGATTTGGTCCTGTCTTAAGAAATTTATGGTATACCAGCTCATTTTGATACAGTTTGGAGTTATCTTTGAAGTGGGGAATAGTTGCTCTATTAAGGAAGTAGTATCCTCATTTATAAGAACTGTGAAGGTGCTATAGCTTGGATGAATAGTCCTTATGATTGTGCATGTCAAGAAATGCAAGCTCTTGAACTTGTGTGAAAGCAGAAACTTCTCATGAGGCTGCATGCAGTGAAGGCTAAAGTCAGGGTAATGAGGGATGCTGGCAGAAGTGCCCTATTACTGTGTGAGCTCCCTGGACCTCTGTCTGATCTTCTTCTGGACCACAGAGCACTCAGTGGCTGCTGCTCCTCAGGTGCCAATTTGAACTAAAAGAAACTCAGCAACAGCAAAGTGGAGTCCCTTTTGTATATAAGTACTTGCACTAGGTTCTGCAAGATTGTAGTGTGTTTGCATGGGAGGAGAAGCAGCCTACGCAGTTAAAAATGGGATGGGGAGTCTTTCATGTGGCTTACAGCTTACAGATGGCTCCTGGATCTTTAAAGTTCCTTCATGGTACATACTTCCTCTTAGTACACCATCTAGTGATTGCCTGGAGTATTTTTGATTTGCAGCTTTTTTCCCCTCTGGCAGTTCTAATCTGGTTTCTTAAGAAACTGAAGCTTGTGTTGACCATGTTTTGTTTTGCTCTTCTTCCTTGTCTGCACACTTCCACCCCCAATGTTAAATGTTTTTCATGAAAATCAAAAGAGAGCCTGAGGTCCCATACTGAGTTGCTTCAAATTTTACGAAATTACATATCTGAACAGAGTACAGTGGTTGAACTTAGTGTCCATAATGACAGAGGGGCTGCAATACGAGTTGAACCACAATATTAAAACACCAGAGAATCCACAGGAGACAGACAGGAAATTAGTCTCCATAAGTTCCACAGTTCATGGTGATATACTACCAAGAACAGAAGCAGGGTAAAAGTTTTACTGTTTTTTGGTATTCACATGGCAGTGATTTCTGTGAAGCAACTGTGAGCTGGAAGAACATTGCTTCAAATCCCTGAATCCTCAGCAGTTAATTTTCTTTTACTGGATCTGTGGGAATTGAAACAATGATAAAAATACAGAGGAGAAAACCTACTAGAGTTGGGCATTTATTCTTGACTGTAATGACTAATAATTTGTATCTGCTCACTTTAAATGAAGTCTTGTTTGAAAATGTGTAGACCATGGATGAAACAGAATTGCAGAGAAATGTTCTGGTGTTTTTGCAGTAATTTAAAGCACTGGTTTGGATTACCTGATGCAGATTGCACTAAAGCCTTGTCCTTCTCCAGGAATTCTGCATCAAATGGGCTATGCAGCGGGTAACTCATGACTGATCTGAGATACAATAGAGCCAGCCTCATTTTTTACAGCATCCTAAGGACTATTACTTCATTAATCTTTAATTTCTATGACTTTTTATTAAAAGCCCAGAAGGTAAGAAGGAGATGAACTAAAATTGATTCACTGTTTTTCTCCTCAATTGAAGTTCTCCAGTATCAAATAAAATGTGGAGTAAACAAACTTGAGTCTCGTGGAATGGAAGGTGTTTGCATGACACTTCTAATGAGCATATAAAGGAGAAAGATTTCTTGGATTTGACACTTGAACTTGCTGTGAACTTGGCTTTCGGCCCTTTTTATTTGTAAATAATCTTTAAAATTGGGGCTAATGTTCAATGCATTAAAACACTTCTTTGCATGTGCTTGTGTGTGTGAACATACATATGAGTACATGAGTTCTTGTCATCTTTCTCTCCAGAAAGTTAAGAACTGGTTTACCAGGTGTACTGTAAAAGAGAAAACTAGGTGGCTATTTAAGTAATTGCATTGTTTGTCCACACAAATTATTAGCTTACATCAAGATTTGTAGCATGCAGAAATGAAGAATCTGAAAAATAGGAGGAAAATGAATACAGTCTTAAGAACAAGCAAATGGGAACAGTGACAATGAAAATTCTGTCTGAGTTTTCCTGGGATACTTTACACTGTCTTGAAAAAGAAAACACTTCCTTTCTGTAGGAAGAACAACGTAAAATTGATGCCTTCTGCAGAAATAATCACTTTGGATTTTAGGATTCCAGTTTCTTGATTTTTCACATCCAAGCATAGCTTGGATGAAGTACTTGTGAGAAGGTGGATTGCTAAACAGTTTAGATTTGTCTTTTCTTTGGAGCCAGAGAAGTAAAAACAGGTAGTGTGTGCTAATTAGGAAGAATCTGTGCCTTTTCTCCTAGATTATCCTCTTCACAGTCTGCTCTTCTAGAGAATCAGTAGTGACATAGCAGGTAAGAAGGCTGTGATGGCAACATGGTTAATGTCTATATTTTGGTATTTTGATTAGAATAAAGATGGGTGAGATAATTGCTAAGAGGCTAGCCTGGCCATGGTGTGATACAGGTTAACACTGTGTTCTATCCAGGCTTCCCTATAAGAATATAGCAAGTCCATCAGTCTTGATTTACACCTGGACTGTTCACCAAGGTTTCACTTCTGTGGGAAAATACAATGCAGCAGCTGGAGGAAGGAGGCTGCTGCATGTCCACATTTTATCCTGGTGTTGAATTTGGGTTCAGGAAGGTCATGTACCCTGACCTGGGAACTAAGAAGTGCTCTCTGATTCCCTTAGCCACTTGTTCTTTTTTGTTGTAGCTGTGCCTCGTGGGAATGCAGCTCAAAGACTGCAGTGGTGCTGCTTGAACCAGAGTAGGAAGTGACACAAAATCAGAGCAGTGAGTGAACCCTGCCTGGCCAAGCTGTGCCAGCTTCTGCTTTGAATATTTCCTGGTATTTCTGAGTGGTGCTGCTCTACGTGGTATCTATGTACTCAGTTGGTATGCCCTCTGTGTAGGGATTGTAAGGGCTTCCTTGCCCATCCCATAATATGGAATATAGTACTGCTTCCCCCACCCCCTTGGATTATTACATTAAGAGTTATTGAATGACTGGGGACCTTACAAGTTTTGTAAATAGCTGCTTAACTGCAGAGCCTTCAAGGCAAATGAGTAATAGATTGAACAGCAAATGGTGAGAGAAGATAAAGCCTTTTCTGTCTCCATTGCAGATGAAAGATGAGATGAGACTTTAGGGGATGGTAAGTAAGCTATGACAGTATTCACTAGCAACTACTATTCTCTGCCTGGAGAATGCTTTAGTGAGATCTGAAAAGTTTTGAGATTGGTATGAAATCTGTGGAAAGTTACTGACACTGAGCTTAGTGAACCAGAAGCTTAAAGCTACTTACCAATAAAAACCATGGGAAGTTCTGTAGGAGATTTTTGAGGTTAGGAGCAGTCTTTCTAGCAGAACCTGGAAGGAGTATTAGAGGTGACTGAGATGGAGACTACCAAAAGAATTTTTTGGGGGGGTTTCTGATATTGTTATATTTTCATATGAAGACTCCTAGTGACTGTTTCCCCTGCTGCCTATGGGTCAAAAGCTCCATGTCTTTGAATATGCTCTGAGATTCTTCTGTCTCTCTCGCTGTTTCTATAGTACCATGACTCCAAGCACGTGCCCCTCCACTGTTTTCCCTTTAGATATCCGTACAGAAGCTGGTGTCTCAGATAAGGCATGATCACTCATGGATTTGTAGAATGGAGTGCGTGGAGGGGAAAAAAGGTGTACTTACCTGTCCTAGTCATGGCTCTTCAAGAATAAAGGCTATAGGAGGACTGACAAGGTGGCTAATGATCTCCCTTTCCTGTGCTGTTTGGATCATATCGCAGTCCTGGAGCTAAGTATGTGGCAGCATTCCTTCCTTCCTTGCTTATTTGTGCTTGAGGGCTGCTGCTGCTGGCATTGCAGGACTGAAGCACAAGGAAGTAACAATTGACAGGTGGTTTTATTTTAAAAACAAAAACTGCAAGAAATTTTTAAGCTGTGCTAGCTCATTATGTAACTGATTCTGTACCTGTATGCAAGCACAAAATACTAGTTCCTGATCCCTACGGAAAAAGAAATATTTTTCTAAGATAGGGCAAACGATCTGTAGAGGAAATCTTTTCACTGTTTTTAAAACAAACGGCCTCCCTGGAAGTATTTCCTCAGTGAGTTATACTTAATTTGTATTAAAATGGTTAGATCTAAATTCTTACAATTTTGTTTTAAGCAAGGGCAGTTAATCCACGTTTTAGCATATTGGGGCAAATTTGTGCCTTAGGTTAACTCCATACATTTTGGTAGAACTTTGTACCAGGAGTGCATTTGGCACCTTTTCTTGTTTGTTTTTTTTTAACCATCCACCTCAAGAGTAGCAAAGTTCAGTGTAAGCATTGTGCATTTGAAAATGAGATGATCAGCACATTTATGTATGACTATTGCCATGTTCTGATACAAGATGTTGCAAGCCTCTTGAACAGTGTTCAGTATGCAACAGAACTGAAAGATGCATGAAGCCTTTTTTTGTTTGTTTGTTTTAATGCATTTAAATCTTTGAAGTGCAGTCACAGTTTCCATACAGAACAGGGATGACTGCAGTTGTATTTTCGCACAGTCATGTTTTCTGCATTTGCTCAGCTTGCCTGTAGTGTAGTATTTAGGCAGACATGACTCTGAAGCCAGAAGCAAAAATAATACAGTTAATTAAAAACAAAAACAAAACAAAAAAGTACCAACTTTAGTCTATATATTCTGTACATAGAATTGGCCAGGGCTTGTTCTCCACAATAAGTCTGAAATGTGGAAGTACGTTAGGTGGATCTGTTGGCATAGCAACTTAGACTGAGCAGAAGAGTGCCATCATAGTCAGAAAATAGTATGTGTTGTTATATTATTGCATGCCTCTGCCACTTCTCTGTAGACAAGACCCTCACATTAAACTCATAATGATTCAGTTCAAGCTTCCGAGAACATTTGGTCCTTGTAGCACATACACTGTAGCTTAATGCAGATATCACTGACGACGTTACCACAGTCACTCCCGTAACAGCAGGATGGCACCTAACTTTACAGTTACCATGCTGAGAATGGGCAGAAGGTCCATCTTACCTCCAACACAGTTGTATGGTTCTTGCCTTCATCATCATCAGCTAACAGTTTATTATTGCTTCTCTGAGGATTGTTCAAAGGCTGCAGAAGTTACTGGATGGGATACCAGCCTGTTCCTTGCTATTTGGGGTAAAGGGAGTAGGCGTGTCTGTTCTCTCAGAGAGGGAAACAAAGGCATTATGGATAGCATATGAAGCACTCATACATGGTAGCGTTGAGACTCAAGTTTGTCCAAATGACAAAAACCAGAATATCAAAGCCTTACACTTGGTCAATGCAGATGTGCCATTATGAATTATTTTTTTAATTTCAGATTTTTGGCAACAATGTTGATGGAAAAGCTGTCATTGCTTTTAAGCCTTGTCTCCAACAGAGATCTGTTTGTATCTATGTACTCATACCTGAGTGGTGCAACTCACTGCAGCTCATGGCTTAGACAAGTGTACTCTTTGCTGGGTAAAAAACTGGCTGGGTGGACAAGCCCAGAGTGTTGTGGTGAATAGAGTTAAATCCAGTTGGTGGCGGGTCACAAGTGGTGTTCCCCAGGGCTCAGTATTGGGGCCAGTTCTGTTTAGTATCTTTATTAATGATCTGGACGAGGGGATCAAGTGCACCCTCAGTAAGTTTGCAGACAACACCACGTTGGGAGAGAGGGTTGATCTGCTCAAGGGTAGGAAGGCTCTACAGAGAGATCTGGACAGGCTGGATCGATGGGCCAAGGCCAGTTGTATGAGGTTCAACAAGGCTAAGTGCCGCGTCCTGCACTTGGGTCACAACAACCCCATGCAGCGCTACAGGCTTGGGGAAGAGTGGCTGGAAAGCTGCCTGGCAGAAAAAGACCTGGGGGTGCTGGTTGACAGCCGGCTGAATATGAGCCAGGAGTGTGCCCAGGTGGCCAAGAAGGCCAATGGCATCCTGGCCTGCATCAGAAATAGTGTGGCCAGCAGGAGCAGGGAGGTGATTGTTCCCCTGTACTCAGCACTGGCGAGGCCGTACCTAGAGTACTGTGTTCAGTTTTGGGGCCCTCCCTACAGGAAAGACATTGAGGTGCTAGAGTGTGTCCAGAGAAGGGCAACCAAGTTGGGGAGGGGCCTGGAGCATCAGTCTTACGAGGAGCAGCTGAGGGAACTGGGGCTGTTTAGTCTGGAGAAAAGGAGGCTGAGGGGAGACCTTATCGCTCTCTACAACTACCTGAAAGGAGGCTGTAGTGAGGTGGGTGCTGGTCTCTTCCATCAGGTGGCTGGAGATAGGACAAGAGGAAGTGGCCTCAAGTTGCGGCAGGGGAGGTTTAGATTGGACATTAGGAAAAATTTCTTTACTGGAAGGGTTGTCAGGCATTGGAACAGGCTGCCCAGGGAAGTGGTGGAGTCACCATCCCTGGAGATATTCAAAAAGTGCATAGACAAGGCACTTCAGGACATGGTTTAGTGGTCATGATTGATGGTTGGACTTGATGATCTTAAAGGTCTTTTCCAACCTAAATGATTCTATGATTCTATCTTATTATACAGAGAAATTCAGTGAGTGTTAGTGCACCGTGGAAACAATCTGTGTAGTTTTCTTGAGTTCTCCATCACTGTAATGGCAGATGCTGCAGGACCTCCACCACTGACCATCAGCAGTGCTTTCTACGGTCTGGCTTCTTTATTTTTTTGGCAGCTGGTCATTTTCTTATTCATAGCTGGGATACAGTTGGAATCCCTGTGAATTTCTTCTGCGGGAAGAGGCAGAGAAGGTTATATGAGTACACAGAACTAAGCTGTGTTGAATAGTAAGAGAAATAATCAACAACTTTGAGGGAGGAACAGAGAAAATGATGCAGAGAGGACTGATTTGGCTTTTCCTGGGTTGATGCAGCCTTGTTTTGCTCAGGCTGAAAGCCAGGGCTCAAAGGGATTTGAAGCCTTAAATGCTCGTCTCAGGGAGAGGGTAAAAGGAAGCAGTCCAAGGAATGCTGGCGAAAGCTGCCAAGCATGCAGCAGGGAAGGCCCGTGGGCAGGAGTGCCTGTCTCTCCTAGCCAAAGATCTGGATTAGCTGCACTAAGGGGACTTTCCAATCACCACTTGTGAGCTTTGTAGAGCTAAGGGAAAACATGAATGTTGTAAGACTGATTATACTGCTGCTTTGTGTTTCAGGGTTGACACAGCTATTAAGGCAATGCTCAATGCTTTGAATTCTGAAAGCCACAGCACTTGTTTCAGATCTCAAAAAGAGGTTAGCATTCACAATGTGCCACATCCTTATTTAATCAAAGCTTTATATGGTGACTTTAGAAGAATAGAACTGTTCAACATAGCACATGCATCAAAATTTTACATAGCAAGTGAGGCAGGTACTCCTAACCAAATGGAAACCAACCTCTGCTAGCATGTAAAAGCCTTGTATTACAAAACTTACAGCTTTATTGTACAGAAGTTCTGTTCATGTCTTTTATAGGAAGAATGTAATAAATGAGGTTTTCTGATACTCTGCTAGTCTGGATCAGTAAGGGTCACTCTGCATCTGCAAACCGATGGACAGAGCCTCAGCTGAAGCCAGTGAAACCCCCCTAACTTGTGTTAGTAGGGCACAGAGACTTTAGCAGTATTATTTCTTTTTCAGGTAGTCAGATGGTAGGAAATACCAAAGCCTGTAGGAGCTGTGCTAAACACAAAGCCCTGTTCAAACTAATGATCTAATGCAAGCCCTATGCAGGATCGCAACTGTAATAATCATGACTAAACTTGCTTTTGGATCCTTTTACTCAGTAGTCTGAAAGTGCTAACTGCTACCTAAATATAGGTGAAAAAGTGACTCTGAAAGATTCAGTATGTTTGTTTCAGTCTTTCTTATGAAAAGAAAAGCTGGACACTTCATGAGAAAAATCCTGAAGTCTCATGTATAAAACCTTCAGATATGAGTGCTTTGTGGTTTCTCTATCCCAGCTGAAACCAGGACAAGGTGGATTGATGCATTGTCAGCATTTTCTGACATTGTAATGGATAAAAAATGAATATAAGCTTAGATTATTGTGCCCTGTTCTGAATTTTGGAGTTCTGTACAAAAAAGGCAATACTAATTAGAAAAAGCTGTGTAAAGAACAAATTTGGCTGGAGATTAAATGCTGCTGATTGAATAATGCATCAAACTGTCACAGCAACAATTTTTTAGTGACTCAAGCTTTATGAATATTTACCAGAGTTGTCCTGGATGAAAGAAATTAAAAATATTACTTTTCAGGGAACTGCTAAAGTCTTGGGTCTCCTTTACTGAAGCAAATGTTAGCATTGTTAGCAAAGCGCTTGTTGAGCAAGGGGAAATTGATGGGACTATTTTGCTTTACATGTGCAGAGTATCAGTGCTGGTGGTATGGGTACTCAACAAACACAACGTGAATAATCTTCTATTTAGGAATAATGCAAGGCCATCAAGCTGCATTTCTGTATGCTTAAACCTCATCTAGGGGAGAAGGATATAACAGCTGATAAACACCATTTACACCTTCCCCAAGATCAGCTGTTAACCAGTCCTCATCCTTTTTATCACTGCTACTGTCTGTAAAAGGGGTGCTGCAATCCTGGGCAGCAATGTTCAGTCTCAGGGTATGGGGCCTGCAAGATACAAGTCTGGCTGTTTTCTCCTTCCTTTTAAAAGCAACTCACTCCATCTGCAGCCTGTTTCTTGGCCGCCCTCTGAACTGATTGCTACAGGACTTGCTAGGATGTAAGAAAAGAGCTGCCCTATTTGGCATTAATATGGGCATGAGTATTTACCTTGGGAAGGGTGTGCTTCCAGCTAGCTGAGAGTAACAGCCCTCCTGTGCCAGGATAGGCTAGATTTATTCATTGTAACATTTCTTAAATGCTCGAAGCTAGGACATTGTGGGCCAAGGATTTCGTAGAAGCTGAAGTCAAAGTGAAGGTATGTCTTACACATTTTAATTTTACTAGGACAGAAGTTTCTCTGTTAATTTATGTATCATACATATTTCTTGCTGATGTGCTTTCAGTTCATATGTACAAACAAAATAAACCAAAGTATGCCAATTGTTGTAGAATAAGATTGCTTTCTAGTAGTGCACAGATAGAACTGGTTGACAGCTGGAAGTTCAGTATCATTGAAGCCTGTTACCTGGAAACTTCTGCTAAAGTGCTGGCAATAACACTTCTGTCTGAAGTACAGATTACATTTGAATTTGCTCAGTTCAGTTTTTTTCATTTTGAAGAATTCTTTCTGTAGTCTAGGAAAAGTCTAGGAAAGAAGTTAATGCAGAAGATTATTTCTAGAATTTAATCGGAGTGAAATTTGCCTGTGTAATATTGCCTCAGAGTAGAGATGCAGCTGGCTAGCTTATCGTTCCAGTGCTGTATTACATCAGTGCTACTGTCAGGCTCTTTTGTCTGCAGAAATCTGCACACAGTCAAGCTTTTTGATTAATAATTCAACAGAAGCAAATATTTTGTTGGTATTTCACTTCTGTCCTAAATCTCTACTTTCCACGCTATGTTAGTAGAACAAAATGCAGTTGAATTTTATCAATAAGCTCTACTGAGTGTTATCCCATTAACTGTCTGCATTCTAGCACATTGGATCTGTATTGCCTAGAAACAGTAGCTTTGGGTAAAGAACATGAGGTACTTTGGACTGGATTCTCAGAACGCACTGACTTTGTCCCCTCTGCTGTCTGACTTTCTAAAACCACTGCCTTTTTGGATACAGTATTTTCAACTTATTTAGATGGCCATACTAGAGAAGAAATTGTTTAAGTCCTTTATTACAAAGATCAAAAGTAATGGTTACCATTTACATACACAATTTACAAATTATTCACAAAAGGAATAACAGATACGCAAGAACTGACAGCTTACTTCAGCCCAAGTTGGGGATGGGACAGTGTATTTGTTTCCCTGCTTTATTTACTGAAAGAAAAGATGTATTTGCTTTTCATTGTCTTTATGTGTTAAACACTGGTCTAGTGTTTATGTAGCACCTTTAGTCATAACCATGCAAATGCTTACATGCTTATCTTTATTTGAAAGAGTGCAATGCATGTATAAACATGCACTGGGATCTGTACTCTCTTCATATTGCTGACTGTTGGTCAAATTCTGTTGATTTTGATACAATATAGTGGTCAGGCTTGAAAAAGTTGATTTGTAGGATATTACTGATTTGAGCAATGTGTCATTAAAACAAAAATCAGAACTCTTACTCTAAGAACTAAATTAAGTATGGTTGCTATGTCTTTAAAGAATACTATATGATCTTAAGATAGATATTAGCCATGTTGTTAAATGTCTTTGATATAACTGATCTATTGCTTTTCCTTTATTCAGGTTAGCATGTTTTATACTGTCTCCTAAAGCTATTTCAGAGACTGGGAAACTTAACAACAAAGAATCCTATTTGAGAGATTTGGTAAATTAGCAAACCTTTCACAGAATATCTTACAGCACTTAACAAACAGGAGAATGAGTTTCCAAATCCCCTGGTATGAAAGCACAATATCAACAGTGCAGTAGCTGCCATTTAGCTAAACCTACAAATATCCATAATTTGCACTTTTTGCTGTCCGCTGGGATGACATGTATGACAAAATGCTTGGAGGAGCAAGCACACCAATTTAGGAGCAAACACAAATATAAATACAGAAATCACCAATGTGATGTTGCATCCAAATTCTAAGCAAAAAAGCAAAACACTTCACAAAAGTTGTTACATCTAGTGGAACTGTTTAGTGGGAATAATCCAAATACTTACAACAGTATTATGATGGTATGACTTTCTACCCAGCTATCAAATATTCTTTACTATGATCTTTTCAGTATTCTCACGGTGACAGATAAAGAATGTTGCAGATGCCATGGTAAACTTAAAATACAGTAACAGGCGAAGATTTTAGTGGCACCACCTGTATATACAACATAGTTGTTGCAACCTTATGGAACAAAGCAATGGTACAGTATGCCTTTGTTAAGGCTTCTTGCTGGTTTAAAAAGGTAGATTTTTCTTTAGGGAGATTGTCCAGCAGTATTGGTTTTGCATCTCTTCAATGGAAGGTCTCTTTATTGATCCACATAAGACTGCGCGTTTCATTTGGTTTGCATTCGTACTCAATACTGCCAAAACTGTTTCCCCATTGGCAATGATCCCGTTTGTGGTAGTTGTAGAATTTGACTTGCCAGACTGTTTCAAAAACGCCAATGTCGTTAAACTGCGAGGAAGAGGCAATATCAGTGTTAGTGAGCTGATTATTTTGTTGATTTCTGTATCTTAATGAGAAACAACACTCTTATGAAACTATGGAACATAAACCAGCTGATATAAGGGTCATTGTTCCTCAAGTCAACAAATCAAAGATCTGTAAAGCCTGCTCTAGCAGTCATGTTTTATATATGCCTAAGCATAAAAGACTTTATGAAGGATCAGATTCTCCATGTACTGTCCTCTTGCACTTTTATCTGGGAAAGGCAAGGGAGTAAAAATGTTCAAGTTCCCATATGGATAAATGTTACTAACAGCAAGACTCAAAGCTGTAATCCTTCCTAAGATGACACATCAGTAGTTGGCCCAATGATCTCAAAGTGGCTTGTATGTACTGTAGATCATGTAGCAGTGATCTGTAGTGATACAGGCCATCACTTCACCTTTATACCATACCTAGAGGCTGCAGTTAGGATTGGGAAGATTTTTTTTTCTTTTGCTCAATCTGAAATCTTTAACATCCCTGTATTTTGTAGCCTTGTGTTTACAGTGTCTTGACTGAGACATGCTGCTATTAGACCACCTACTCCTTTCCTGGGATTCTGTTCCATGTTTTACATGAAACTTAAGCAAAAGAAGTTCTTTGTGCATTTCTGTAATTGCTAGTTGTACTGTGATAGTGCAGCTTTTCAAACAGATATGAGTAACAGAATGTATTGGTTTTGCTGGCAAGGTTTTGGTAGCGGGGGGGGTTACAGGGGTGGCTTCTGTAAGAAGTTGCTGGAAGTTTCCCCTGTGTTCGAGAGAGAGCCAATACCAGCCGGCTCTAAGATGGACCTGCCGCCGGCCAAGGCCGAGCCAATCAGCGATAGTGGTAACGCCTCTGTGATAACATTTTTAAGAAGGAAAAAAAGTTGGGACAGGCAGATTCGGCAGCCGGAGAGAGGAGTGAGAACATGTAAGAGAAACAACTCTGCGGACACCAAGGTCAGTGAAGAAGGAGGGGGAGGAGATGCTCCAGGCGCCGGAGCAGAGATTCCCCTGCGGCCCGTGGTGAAGACCATGGTGAGGCAGGCTGTCCCCCTGCAGTCCATGGAGGTCCACGGTGGAGCAGATATCCACCTGTAGCCCGTGGAGGACCCCACGCCGGAGCAGGTGGGTTTCCCGAAGGAGGCTGTGACACCGTGGGAACCCTGCGCTGGAGCAGGTTCCTGGCAGGACCTGCGGATCTGTGGAGAGAGGAGCCCACGGAGCAGGTTTTCTGGCAGGACTTGTGACCCCGTGGGGGACCCACGCTGGAGCAGTCTGTGCCTGAAGGACTGCACACCGTGGAAAGGACCCATGCTGGAGCAGTTCGTGAAGAACTGCAGCCCGTGGGAAGGGCCCACGTTGGAGAAGTTCGTGGAGGACTGTCTCCCGTGGGTGGGACCCCACGTTGGAGCAGGGAAGAGTGTGATGAGTCCTCCCCCTGAGGAGGATGAAGCGGCAGAAAACAACGTGTGATGAACTGACCGTAAACCCCATCCCCGTCCCCCTGTGCCGCTGGGGGGGGTTGGTAAAGAAGCCGGGAGTGAAGTTGTGCCCGGGAAGAAGGGAGGGGTGGAGGGAAGGTGTTCTGAGATTCGGTTTTATTTCTCATTACCCTACTCTGGTTGATTTGTAATAAAGTGAGTTAATTTCCCTAAGTTGAGTCTGTTTTGCCCGTGACGGTAAGTGATGAGTGATATCTCTCCTGTCCTTATCTCGACCCACAAGCTCTTTGTTATATTTTCTCTCCCCTGTCCAGCTGAGGAGGGGGAGTGATAGAACGGCTTTGGTGGGCACCTGGCAATCAGCCAGGGTCAACCCATCACACAGAAGCTAGGAAGGAGATAATCAGTGTGTTTAGCAGATAAGTGTCTAATACAGTGAAGGAGTAGCGAGAGATTGACTGTAAGTTGTCTGATTGTGCTTGCAACTTTGAAGTGAATGAGACTATGGCTATAGTAAGTTCTGTAGAATAAAATAAAATCTCCTTTTTTTTTTTTTTTTAGCCACTGCTATACACGCTTACAACATCAGAAAAACCTTATGAGTGAGGCTTTCAAGGACAGATTATGATTTCAATTATAATGGTGATGTAAAATTTGAGTTCCTGTGCCTTGAGACCTTGCAGAGAATCTGAAGTGTGGGTGTGAAGCCTGTATGTGTTGCTGTTGGTCCCAGTAGTATGGCTTGTTGATTGTGTTATGTTGTTAGAAGATACTAGATAGTGGATTCAGTGCTACTGAACAGCACTGTTCTTCAATGTTTTTTCCTTTTAAATATTTCCATCACTCACTTTAATGACAGCTTCTTCACTTGACTGTTTTCCATTCCCATCATGTGCCTGTGAGCTGACTTTTGATCATCTGCCTATTATAACCACACTTGCAAAGTCCATATGAAAGCCCTTCCTGACTCTTCTTGAGTTGCAAGCAGAGCCTTCTTGTATCCAGTTTTCTCAGGACATGTTTGTTTGTTTGTTTGTTTGTTTTTAATTCAAGATGCAGTTTGTAAGCTGCTGCTGCATAATGGACGTTGCTCTAAACCTTCCCCCAGCCTACTGTGGTAACTTAAATTTAGCTTTGACAACAGCAGGAGTTGCTGTGTGCTGTTAGTGGAAGGTTTTTATTTGGCTCCAGTTCCAAGTGTTACATTAAAGGAGTAGCTGAAATATTTCTGCTACTTCCTTTGACAAAGAAAGAATCAGATGTACAGGCTATTTTATCTCTCCCAGCAACTAAAACCTTAAATAAGGATTATTATTTTTTTTATTAATCATCTTTGATAGTAATCCTGATATACTCATAATGCAAGATGGTGAAGGTTAAGCACATTGGATATTACTGTGCACAAACCACAAAGAGAAATTTTCAGAAAGGAGCATCAGCCATCCTCAGTGTGGAAACTGAGGAAGAAAAGGCATTACTAATAGCATTTGTAGAAGGTGATATGATACAAGAGCAGCATTTCATTTCATTAATGTATGGAGGATCTGAATTTCACAAGATAGAAGAAGAAAAATTCTATGTTCCTCCAACGACCCAGATTGCTGAGCTACCCTGAGTAGTTTGACTGCTGTGGATTTCCAGGAGAAGGAAAGAATTAATTGTAGAGCTTTTCCAGTACCATGTGCCATGCCCCCCCCCCCCCCCCCCCCCCCTCGCCCAGTACTTAGCAGATGCAGCAGCTCTGTGGCATAATGAGCATTCTGCATCCTCAGACCTCCCCTGAATTCTGATGGCTTGTGCACCTGAATCCTGGCTCCTCCACTGGGGCTGTATATGAGCCTTACTCTTTGTAGGTCAGGCTTAGAAGCCTATTTCCCTGTCTGCTATTCTCTGTCATCCAGTGCTATAGGTGTGAATAGTTATTTAATCGCTCCCTCTGAATTTGCATGCTACGATGATTTAATGGCTATTTATGACTGGGAATAGAGGTCTAGCTTCTTTATTCAATCTTAGTCTAGTCTGACCAAGAATAAAATGAGACCCAAAGAGAGGTTTCTAACTTAATTTACACCATTTGCTAGACAGTTTAGCAGTTTCTGGATAGTGCACATAATTGAGCATTCAGGTAACAGAAATGCATCCTCAGATTCTGGAATTCAGAAATAGGATTGTTGTTTTACATGTATAAACTATGGCTGTAACAGGTCAGATGTCTACTAGCCAGTTAAAGTAGGAGCACAAAGAATTATTTGTTTGAAGTTTTAAAGCAGATGGGAAACAAACTCTTAAGTACCTTTATGGACCTTCTGTCTTTCGGGCATTAGATTGGCAGTATCAGACCAGTTTTTAACCACAGGACTGACCTCACAATCTATTTCTAATGTGAGTTCAGATTTTATGCTGTAAATAGTGTCCTTATCTCCCTAGGATGCATCAGGATCCTGCCTGTTCTAGAAAAGGAAGTGGAGGCAGAAGTTCCTCATAGTTGAAGGAAATGGGAAAATTTAAAGCTGTAAGCAATAAGCCCAGTTTTGAAGATTCAGGAATTAGGTATTAGAAGCAGTTTTGGGACTGTGGTATCTGAGCTTGGTTCCCTAAATCTGTTATGGCTCCATCTAGCTAAGCAGCTAAATGATGAGTTAAACATGTAAATGCCTGTTGAGTTGCCTATATTTAATACTTAAAAGTATCAATTGTGGACATCTGAGTCTGTACTGAAGAACCTATCTATCAAGATCAAATCCTAAAAGGTGTTGAGGACCTACTTAATGCTTGAAAATCATATTAGCTTCATGGTTAGTATCCCAGGATTTGATTTGGTAGAAGCAACTGTTTGGACAAATATTGTGGCTACTTACTCTGATGCTGCAACAAACCATCTTGGAGCTTGTACCTGAAAATCAGACCCTCCTTGCATTTCTGGGAATTACTTCATTTGTGATTTGACTTGGTTTTCTCCATAAGAAAAGATAAACTTTCAGATTTTCAGAGTTCACATCAGTGCTACACTTAAGGGCAAAGGTGGCTATCAAAACAGGGATGCCTTGGTCAAAGCAGCTTTTTTGGGGGGGAGTGCTGCCCTTTTACCTCCTGGTATAAGGACATTGTGAAATATAACTGCAATACTTAACAGTGGCATCCAGCAGCCCTGTTCTGCTGCTTGAGAAGTCATACTGGGTGTTTGGTTTTCCTAGGTGTTAAAAGGAGGTGACTGTATAGAAAAGTGATTAACGTGGACAAATACTTCAGGGTAGTCTTATTAACCTGAGATTATGAAGTGGTAACTGTTAATGTGATGTGGGTCTCCAAAATTAAGTTATGCATGCTGTAATTATTAGAAACTCAAAATGGAGATGTTACAGTTCTTACTCAGAAGGGGATTGCCATGCTAAATGATGATTCCAGAAAAAAATAGTGAAGATAAAGATGAAATCTTGTGTGCAGTGAGCACATGTGAGATAAAAGCTGAAATCTGGTGGGCTTGGCAAGGTCCTAAACATGTATAAGTTGGAACAGACTCTTAAGAGAGTTTCAGATGAAGATAGCTTACTGCCCTGTTTCCCCTTTTTGGTACAGGAAGCATAGAATAAACAGCAGGAATCCCTCACAACTGTAATCAGGAGAGGGGGAAAAAAAAAAAAACCACAAACAACCAAACCAAAGCCAGAACAAAAGAAATCTCGCTTTGCACCCTGAGTGCTGTGGAAATCTGCCTGCTGCTCTTCCAATCTTCTGTCAGCTCTGCTACCTTACAGGCTGGAGCTTTTGTCATCTCACTTTGGGGCCTTGGCATATATACTGATTCTGACTCTTAGAGCTTCTCTTCAAGGTTGGAGTGAGGAGCCACTTGTGTAAGAATTAAGGTTTGTGGATGCAGAGATAATGTGATAATGGAAGCATATGGGGAAAGAAAGGGAGACAACAGCCTGAGGGGGGTGCTGTTCTTATGCATGCTTTCAGCCTCTGGCAGGCCCTCAGGCATCCTGCAGATGACAGGTGGAAGGGGAGAGTAGTCATCTCTTGTGCTTGGGGCATGGTCTGCTCCAAAAAATCTGGCAGTGCTGGCAGACAAAAGGGGAGGTCCCTGTATGCCAAGGGCTTGGGCTTGGATTCCTAGCCAGGGACCTTGGTGGGAGTTGTCTGAAGTCTATAATATGTCCTGCAGAAGAGGCGAGATGTTCGGCTCTCATTTCTTTCTGCTGCAGCATCCCAAAGGGCTTTGCAGGTTCTCTAGAAATCCCCCTACTACTTCCTGGCCCTTGCTGCTCTCTTGGCTTCCCCTTGGGAAGCAGGGCTTGTATTTTCCACCTACGCTCTGACCAGCGGTCTTACTGATGCAAAGCAGAGAGGAGGGCAGCAGCTTGATCAGACTTTGCCCTGGAATATTTCACCTCAAGACCTCTCTGGGAGTCAACCCCCTGCTGCCCTCCCTTGTCTTCCCATGCCAGGCTTGGAGAAACACATACCTGCATGTTGACCTGGATGGGCTGTCTCTCCCCACTCTTGGTATGGGGCACCCCTTCTGTGTCGTAGATCCCTGTGTAAGAGGCCACCTGTGCATCCCTCGATTTCTCTTCCAGTGGGACATTGACGCCCCCAATGCCCATTGTCCTGCAAAGAGACGGGATCCATCCTTTCAGCAGCCCTGCAGGTCCCCTTCCCTAGCAGCTTGAAGCAAGCATGTGGCCTGGCAGCCTCTGTGCTGGGGGATGCTTCAGGGATTTTGGCAGACCTGCAGGTGTTGCTGACTCACTGGGGCTCCTGAAAAATGTCAGGGCTCTGCAGTCACCCAGGGAAGGTGTAGAAAGGAAAGGCAGGAGGGATCTGATGTCGAGTAGCTGGGGAGAGGTTATTCGAATCTCTTCTCCAGGCGTGCCTCTCCATGCAGAGCTGGTTCCCCATGTGCATCCTCCCTAGTCCCAGTCTCTGCTTTGCCATGCTGCAGCGAGGCTTGGGCATGATGCATCTCTGACATGCAGGGCTAGAGGGGTCTTCTCCCTCTACCTCCAGGGCAAACCGTGGGGAAGGAGGGAGAAAAGGAGCTGGGCTTGAAAGAGCTCTGTCAGGAGGTGGGGAGGGAGAGGGAAGGAAGTGACTCCCAAACGTGCCTCTCTTCTGAGCCAGCCGGGCAAAGCACTGGGAACAGTTCGTCAGGGACCTAGAAACGGGGCCACCAAAGCAAAAGGGCGGGGAGGGAGAAATCATGGAAACCCCGTGCTGTCAGCCTGCCAGGAAAAAATATTAAACCTCTAAAAATAAAGCAGCAGGGAAGGGAGGGCCAAGGGAGCCGCCCCGAGCTGGGAGGCTGCTGCACTTACGTGGCCTGGACGGTGCCGGGCCGAAGGGCCACCTCGATCTTGTACTTGGCTCCGGTCAGCAGCTTGATGGTGCGGTTCTGGCCGAAGCGCTGCCCGTCCACCTTGAAATACACCGCCCCGTCGTTGGGCTGGATTTTGAGGGAGACGCTGATTTTCACGAGGCCGGGGATGTCGTCCATCGCTTGTCGCCGGGGGGGGGGGGGGGGCTGCGGGCTCTGCGCTCGTCTCGCCCCCTCCGCGGAAGGCGGCTGGCCGGGAGAGGAGAGCGAGGCTGCGAGGGAGAGGAAGAGGAGGAGGGAGGAGGAAGAGGAGGGGCTGCCGGATCCCAGCCAGCCCAGCCCTTCCCAAAAGCAGCGGATGATATATTTGGTTTTTTCCCTCCCCCTAATCGCGGCACAGCATCTGGGCAGCGGATGTACACACACACACACACACACCCCCCCCACCACCAGGGTTGGGGGACATTTACAGCTGCCCAGATTGCAGCCGGTTTCCAGGCAGTAAATCCGGCCCTGATTACTGCAGCCTTAATCCCGTCATTCGTCCCGGAGGGGAGCACGGGGGGCCCGTGCCGTGCCGTGCCAGGCTGGCGCCGCCGCCGCCGTTCAGCACCACGGGCGCGGACAGCGGCGCGGGCAGGCAGCGCCCCGCAGGGCTCCTCCGCCGGCGGGCAGCGCGCTGTGGGGTCTCGTCGGAGGGGGTACCCCTTCCCCCCGCAAATCACCCTGCTGATCCATCCCCTCACCGCGGGGAGCCGTCTCCCGCGGGCTGATCGAGCCCTCTGGGGTGGACTGAGGCATCTGCGTAGCGGCACGCAGGAGCCAGAGCTGCCTGAGAGGGAGGGGAGAGCGGAGAGCAAAGACGTGGTTTTGTGGCTCTTCTCTCCCTGTACGGCAAAAGGTTTTTGTGAGCCCACCGTGCTAGACTGAGGGTTAGTTTCTTGCTCCCCGAAGTCAACAGTCAACATTAATATTTGGTTCAGGGTTTCTGCTGGGATTTTTTTAATCACTTTATTGCAATATTCTTATTTTAATAGAAAAAAATCCCACCGTAATTGCAGTATCAGATCAGAATCTCGTTTCTTTAAGTCTAATACTACTCTTTACCTATGGCTGGTAGCATTTATTCAAAGAGAAAGATCTCTGAAACTGGAGGTTGTACCATAATTCAACTCTCCACAGGTCTCATTCCTGTCTAACAGTTAGATTGATTTTTACCCAGGAGCAGGTTTGTGCATCCCTTCCATTCCTTTGCATTTGTTCTTGTTTGCTGGTAAAACTGCAGTGTTCTTATGGCTGACAGAGGACTTGGGCCACAAATATATTTTTTGTTTGATTGGACATAATGGCAGAGTTAATGATTTTGTTAGGAGAATTTCACAGCTGCATGTTGCACTGGATCTGAACTTTTCTTTGTTTTTCTGAAGCTGGGATGTACACGTGGTGGTAAAATGTAGTAGTATTGCTAAGCCAAATGGAAGATATAGCATTACCCAGGTGCCTTTCTTTGTGCATGCAAGTTAATTAGTGAATTAATTTTATTGTGACCATTAAGAAAAAGAATACATTCTGTTGAAAAATTAACCTCTGAAAAAAAAAAAAAAAAGAAATCCTACTGTATTTGCATTGATTAGGTATCCAGCTAAGAATATGCTTCATAATGTGGCCAGGCAGCCAGGTTTCTACAAAGATAAGGGTAGGACATGATCCCTGCCTCTCAGAACTGTGTATGTGTTGAGTTTTGTAAGTAACATCCTACCTTCGATGGCGGTCACTGGCAGCAGAGAGTCCCCCATAGACAGGTTGTTACACAATGCAGTCATTGCTTCTCCCACTGAACAGGCAAGAGTGAAACAAATGCTATTAAAAAAAACCCTAACATTTCCCTATGTACGATGAAATGGTGGCATTATCAACATTAATGTATGAGAAGAATCTTTTGGGTTTGGTCAGTCACCTAAGACTCTTGTATTGTCAAAGGGCACCTAATCAAAGAGTAGTTGCATCTAATCAAGTAGTAAATTGCAGGAGCAACTCATTCCACAGTGGGAGCCAACATTTGATCATGAATCATACACTGAACTCCAACAATTTATTGCAAAGATCTTTGCTGACTTTAAAGGTCCTCAAAAGCAGTCCACAAAAAGTTAGGTAAAATTAATCCCTCCAACCATTGTCAAGGTCAACAATGAATGGTCTTGAAAAATACCTTGGAAGTTACCAGACAATCAAGTTATATGCATAGGTTTTCAGATAAGGAAGCAGCTGCTATATATGGACACATAGCTCATAACAGTATGGCTCCGCAAAAGAAGACCACATGTGCGTTTCTCCCTATCTTTTTTGCTTGTTGCAAGAGAATTCTCATTTTTCATTCTATTCTTCTGAAACTGCTGCACTTTGTGGCTCGTTGAAAGTTTTGCTTGCAGCAATTCCCACTTCTGTAAGTTTAAATGTAATTCAGTACAAAATCACAGAGGCCTTACACATGGGGAATCTGATAGTATCACTTAAAGTGGTGTGTGAAGAATAATGGCCATTGCCAGGGATCAGTTTTACTCACCTCATGGGCCAGACATATCATGTTGTAGTAAATTGTGTGTAGCTGAAGACATTGATTGCAATTAGTTTCCCAAGTACATGAGAGCTCAGATCTATAACGAGTTTTTTTTCCCTTATTATTTCTGCCTGAGTGATCATCTTTCTCTGACACAGCTCAGGCTGTGACTTTATTCCAGACCGCTACGGCAAAAAGTGGCAAACATGAGGGAGAACTAAAAAAGCATCATATTATGGATTATGTGTGCATAGGCTGAGTAACTGTTTTACCATGTGAAAGTGAAACATGGTGAGAGTAGAACGTTTATGAAGAAGGAATTTTAAATGTAGGCATTGCCTTTCTTTTTATCCATCTGATAAAGGGATTGCCTTTGCTAAGTCTTTCTGGGAGCTTAGTTTTGTTGCTGCCCACGTTAATGGCCCTGACTAGCCTCACCTGGGGCCTCCACCCACACCTATGCCCACGGGCCCTATTTCAGCTCAGCCCTGGGCCTTCAATCTCTTCCTGAGTTATGCTTAGGAGTGCTGGTTTCCAGCTCTGCCACAGACATATCCAGCCACAGATGCTGTTGATCTTCACCTGCAGGCTGAATACCTGGCTTGACCTATGGAGTTGCCTGGTGCTGTGGGCTGCCCCCTCACTGAGGGTGGTGGGATGGCCCCTGGCTAGAGAAACCCATGCCCTTCCAGTCCCCATGGGGGTTTTCTATGGGTCCCAGCCCCCAGGCTGCTGCATGGTTACCTGAAATTAATTGCTTGATATTCTATAGGGAGCAAAATACCTGCAGGAAGAAGGAGGCAGTGTGGTTTTACCAGGAGCACAGAGCAAATGGGCTGACGTTTACAAGATTCAAAGCTAAATAGATGATCATAGGCTTAGGACAAGGTCCCATTTCTCCTAAGCCACAGCAGTAATTTACTTCTAGATAAATTTGTGTCCATTCCGCCATTCTCTACACCTAGATTTGAGGCGTGGGGGTTGGAATCTTTAATGTCTTTGTAAAATGCAAAACTGCTTTTTTTGGTTTTTTTTTTTTTCAGTCCTTCAAATCTACCTTTTATTCCCCTGGCACCTGAGGCTTCCCAGCCTGTTGTCTGGAGTTAGCAAGGTACATTAAGCTAATTCACTTCACTTGGAGCAGGAACATTACTGCACTCCCCTGTGCCCTGGTGAACCCCTTAGTGCTTTTGAAGGGAGTGGTGAGCTCCTACAAGTGAGCTGCAGCCAGCATGCTCAGCTATTCTCATCTTTCTTTCTCTTCCCAGAACTAGTAGTCTTCTCACACTGCAGCTTCATCCTCCAAGACCTCTCTCTTGTGCTTAAGCCTTCCCTGCTGCAGCTACATTGCCTGCATGTATCTCTGATGGGGAACTAGTGTAGGGGAGAGGTGGGTATGTCACAGGTGAGGTTGGATGCATCCAATGAAAAGTCAGAGCTAATATGCACATAAGCCATGGCCTATGCTTTGTGCTGGTCCAATTTGTCTAGAAAACATTCTGGAGAAATCCATTTGGTCTCTTGACTGCATCCACTCAATATGATCTCTCTATGCGTAATAATATGTCAACTGTATAAGCTTTTCAGTATTACCATTTATGCAAGCCTTCCCACTTAGAGTTAATGCACTAATCCTGCTGCATAGCTGCACAATAATTAAATATATGAAATGTGCCTTGAGGTCCAAACAAGACAGTTAATTTATGACAGCCAACCCACAGTATTTAGATTCCAAGGTGACGTGGACAATACCTGTAATAGTCTTTTCATGCTTGCCCCTCTTTGATTCCTTTCTTAACACAGTGGCAAATTTGGAAATGTTCTGGTTTGGGATTTCTTTTTGAGAAGTGAATGCAAAGCCACAATCTCTCATTCACTAAAAATAGCTATTTGTGTTATTCGTATGGAGTGAATTGTGCTGAGACTTGCACCTGTCAGCTCTCAATTTAATACTGTAATTCTTTTGAGACCTTTGCCTCTGTGCAAAAGTGAGAAAGGGGTTTACCAAACTATAAGCTGGACCCAGTCTCTATCACCTTTGCAAACCACTTGTGTATATTATTTTTCCCATGTAGACAATCATTTTGAACATATAGCATTTGATTTAATTTCCCCTGGAAATGCAGCTGGATTTGCTGGAGAGATGCATATTTATGGAGAACTCCCGTGCTCTGCTACAGATGGAGTGGGCTTATGGCATTTACAATGCAGCAAACATGTTTGAAGAACAGCTCTGCAAGGGCTAGTAGAGAGAGCAGTGAAGCTGATGTAACAAGCTGAGAAACCGCCTGTCTTCCTTGCAGCTGACATGTTTAATTGCAAAGATATGGTTCCAATTTTCAGTATAAATGCCCATCAGTCTCTCAGCTAGATCCCTTGCTCAGATAAATGTGGTTGATTGCTTTTTTTTATTTTATTTTTAATGATTGCAGGAGTGGACCTTGACGTAGCAGAAAAAAACCAGAATTCTCTGAGGAAATACAGCAGCAAGATCTCCTGTACAAGAACAGATCACTCGCCAGTAAACTGAGCCAAGATACTCAGCTCTGTTGCAGATTGTGCTATTGTTGACAAATGTTGCTAATCCAGCATCATGCACCTTTACCTACTTCGGACAGAAATGGGGAGAACAGGGTAAGTTATAGCAGGTTTTCACAATGCAGGTTACTTTCTCTTTCTGCCAGACAAGGCTCTATCCTCCCCTCTGTGGAGAGCTGGAAGAAATACAGCTCTTCCTCTCTCTTATGCCTGGTGCTGCTCTTTAGGAATGGCTGCACAAAGAAGATGTGCTTCAGCAGTCCAGGCTGTCCCTCACACTTGCCATGGCCACTGTATGATTAAGGACCATTTTGCTTCACATGAATGATTTAGCTGATCAGCCCATTTCTGCCTGGGGGAAGCTGAAGTGCTGACTCCCCTGTGGTGATCTGTCATAAATGAAACCAAGCCTTAGTGTTAAAAGAAAAGGATTGTTCCGGACACATAAGGTAGAAGGGCAGAAGGAGTAGCTGAGCTTTGAAGATGAAATAGAAACAATATAAAGAAGTGTTATAGAAATAGTTGCTTCCAGCTAATATTGGATGGATGTAATTTTATGCTTTGACACTGAGTTGCTTAAGTAGCTAATGTTAAATTGTGGAGTCATTGGCTTGGTGCCACTGTGTCTAAAATCACATTTCACACCTCCAAGGGCTTTTCATGCAGGTAAATGAGAAGCTGAGCTTTTGTGAAATTGTGGGGTCAGCATCCTTTTCTGTTCACATTAAACCACTTTTTAGTGTAAGGTCCTATAGATATTCTATTGAAGAGGATCTGTCCTTGGACATTTTATATCATCAATTTATCGTGCAGGGCCCTGTCATCCTGACTCAGCACAAACACTGAACCAGCAGGAACAGGCGAGCAGGAAAACCTGCTCAGAGGCTGCCTGCAGGGAGGAAAATGCTGGCAGATTTCTTTGTTCCCCATAACCCTTCCAGCTGTGGAAAGGGTTTCCTTTCCTCAGGTCTGAGGGGCAGCAAGGTAGAGACAGAAGGAAGAGCTAACTGTGAGCCACTTCTTGTTCTCTAATGCTTACCCCTGGCTCTGTAGCGTTATGGCCTCAAACCAGCTAATAAAGGGATAGTTTGGCTACCAGCCATACAGTGAAAGGTATTTAATCTGAGTTGTGGTTGTCTATGACCTGTATTTTTGTGTTATCCAATCACAGGGAAAAAAAAAAAAAGTGTGCCTTTTCCCAAAGATGGAACCACTGGAGTGAAAGGGAAGAGAAGGAAATAATTCACCTTCTTAAAGCAAAAGGAATTACTGACCAAAAAAGACACTATACAGTAAGAATCTCCTGAGTCCATCGAGCATCATTTTAAGGCTTATGGGAAATGAAAGGAACCTTCACAGAAATATAACTCAGAAACTCAGATCATCTCAACTCTGGAATGCATCTTCAACTCATTCCAGGCCCTGGGACTGGTAGGCAGATTCTTTATTGTAGATGTGACACAAAGCTTTTTGCTCACTTTTTAGTGATAAAATATTACTTTTAGCTCTGTTTCCAAAGAGCATGAAGCTTTTATTAGCTATGTGTGAGTTTCTGTCCCTCTAATAATTTTAGAATCTGTTGGCTGATGTCAAGTACACTTGACAGCCAGAGAATTGGAAAGCATATATTGAATCTTTGATTTGCAAACGGCCTAATGGATGACTGGCTTGGTCAGCAACTAGGGCCTTTAATAGCAATTAGATCCTCACAACAGCATGATTTACGTGAGCGAAGGAGAATGTACTGAGACTGTAGGATCTACAGAAACAAGACCTGAACAACCTAACGATGCATAAATTCATCATCACAAAAAGGTATGCTTTGGGCAGAATGTGCTGCAAAGTATATAGCCTGAGATTGCTGGTACAAACAGGTGCTCTGCCTGAAGATGAGACTGGAGGGGTCATTTAAGCAGCAGCTAGTTGAGAAAGGTCTGGAAAGGAAAATCTCCGTTCAGACAGTGAAGAGAAACATTCAGCAGTTGGGACAGTGAAGCACTAATACAGATAACCAAGGAAGGAGTGGAGTCTCATCTGTGGGAGAACCACTAAATAGCCATCAGTGAGGAATGGCTAGAGAAAGTCTTTGAGGGCTCTTCTAACCTTCTGATCCTCTATCACAGACCTTGTCAGACTTCTGTGTACTTCTGAGTAAAGGCTGAGACAGAGAGAGTCAAATGGAGAGCAGGAATGTCTGCAGAAAAAGTCCCTGTTTGGGGATCTTTACAAGTGGCAGAGGTGACAGATGGAGTAATCCTGGGCTCAACCCTTATCTCAGCGGGCTCAGCTGTAAAAGTGACTTGGAGTCTTGTGCGTGGGAGAATGCTCTTGGCAATGCAGCAGCCTCCTTATTGCCTCCCATACACCACCACCCTTCCTTCTGTATGGGGAAGAGGGATTGTGGCTCTGGTATATACCAACTTTTGGAAAATTACAGTTTTGCCTTATCTTTTACCAAATATAGCCACATGAGCTCTGCAGCAAGTAAAAGATGCTCATAGAAAGTGACATTCTGCAGTGCTTTATGTAAAGTGCTGGTCTAATCCATTTATGCCTATTTGACAGGTAACCTTTTTGGGAGGCTTCAGCACCAAACCCCAAAACCTGATCAAGTCCGATAAACAAATTTCTTGTATCAGCAGAGGGCGCATCGTCATTAACCAAGTGAGGGCCCTCCAGCTTGCTGCCAGACCCCACGCGCTCACCCACTGGGCGTCAGATGTCAAAGACGGGATGAAGTGACAGAACCGGTGAGTTGGAAACCTGTCTGTGAGATCCTTTTGGCACACACCAAGCAGCAACACAGCATGCCAGCCACCCTGTTTGTTGTTTTGCTAGAGTTCATGTATTTGCAAAATGGGCCTGATTTCTTGGGACTGGGCACTAAAATGCTTTTTTTAATCTCCCAGGTCACTGTCATCAAGGCTGGCCGTATTTGGTACAGTTGAGCATTTTGTCAGGCTGTTGCCTGTTCTGTCAGAGGCAAATTATAAATACACATGTGCTTCTGCGTTTCCCTATCTCTCACTCTGTAAGAGGAAATGGGCTTGTTTTCATGTGATTAGCAGGCAGAGGAACTTGTGAAAGTGACGCAGCTGTACTGTAAAAACGCCAGCCCACGGACTTTGCTGCCAGAGGAACTTAACTGCCAGCGCTGATAGACCTGAGAACAGGATTGCCTCAGACATGGAGCGAGAACCGATGCGCATAAGGGAGGGCTACTTGGTTAAGAAGGTAAGTGGGCAGTTTTGGACGGAGTGGAGGGGGAAGCTAACTCTGAAGAGGTTGGGGAGGTGTAGGGAAACATACTTTGGTTTCAGTTATTTAAACAAGGATCATTTTTTCCAAAAAGAAAGGGCAAATGAACAGAATTCCTTGAGCAGTAAAACAATGTGGTGTTAGTGATTATAGAGGTACTTGTTAGCAGTTATATCTTGTCAGAATACTACAAAAGACATTTTGCACATATCTCAGATGTACCTTTGGATCAAAAGATTTGTATTTTTATGAAGGAACCTAATGCCCTTAGTGGAAGCTTGGCAAAATAGGTAACAGCTTGAAATGGCCACAGCCTACTCGATTGCACTTAATCTCCGAGTTAAACATCAAGGAAGCATAGTGAGATTAAAGAGGTCTGATCACCTTGGCCTAGAGACAATGCTTGGGGCCACAGGCACTTCCCTTCTTTGGGAAGGCAGTCGCTGCTCCACAGCAACCTCTGCTCTGGAGCCTTTTGTGGTAAAGCCCATAGGATAAACCCTTGACTTCCATTTAAATCTATAGTGACATCAGTCTGGCTTAAAGCAGCCGAACTAAACAGTGTCATTCCTAGAGCAAGAGAAGAGCTCTCTCCTGTGGTATCTCTGCTCATCAAAATGAGAATTTCACTCACTAGAACAGCTGGCTGGAAGGATCTCTAATCTGGGACCAGTGTTGTGAAGAGGCCACTCCTCAGTCTTACTTCCACTGACACTGAAAGGAAGTAAGTTCATAAAATAATCGCAAAGCTGCAGTGATGCTGTCATGAGGAAGGAGAGCGCCAAATTCGTGCTGTGTAGATTGCAGATATCTAGTTCCAATGGCCCGATATATAGAGAAGTGGCTCATGATGTATATTCCTCCATGACAGGGGAATGGCTGGAAACTTAGACACTGGGACAATCCCAAACTGTGTGCCCAGCTGGGTATGCCGGGGAAAAGGTGCATACAGATGTGCCAGTGTCAGTGCCTCACATTCCTATAGGTGCTGGGTCCCCCAAAAGTCTCTCTGTGCAGGTACTACTACAGTTGCTGCTCGGTGCTGCTGCAATGGCAACAGGGAAGTGGAAATTGTGCCTGTTTCCTAGAACAGCCTCATAGATGGCTCTGTCCTTACAGAAGTGAGCTTATGCTGGTGGTGAGGAGCAGCAGTATGCTAGAGGAAGGGCTGGAGGGAAAAAGGAGCAGAAGATACAGATCAGATGGGTACTGGCTGTTTGATACATCAGTGAGGCTGCTGTGCATTCTACAACCAGAGCTTCCAGCAAGAACGAGCATGCTTCTGATTAACCTTACCTGCTAATTATGTACTCTCCTCCTCTCCTTTATGCCTATAAAGTGAAACCAAGGATTTGACCTCCCAAAGGAGTCATCCATGCAGCCACAGGTCTCTTTGCAGAGAGTGAAGGCCATTTGTCACTGACTTTCTCCTCTTGATGTTTACATTAGGCTGGGGAACAGTGTTGTGCTTGGGGATCAGTGCTTTAACTGGGACAATGTGACCTCCAGTAAATGTGGGTTCAGACTTCAGCGTTGATTTAGCTCAGCTTAAACCTCTGTATATTTTGGGGACCTTGTGTCATCTTCTGAGCATAAGAAACAACGAATTTTTTAGTCTTGTAGTGCTGTAGATCTTGTAAAAAGAAGTTGTTCTACCAAAGGGAAGTTGTTTGTGTTTTTAAAGTGGCTAATGATTTCAGGGAGCAATTCATTGAACACCTGTCTGTATCTGCAGTCTTTGGAGTAGGTGTGACAATTTGATTTTTAGTCCAGGAAGGTAAAATCCAGCATACTGCTCGCTTGTCTTCCATGAGATGTTTTAGATGAGAACAATGTGACCGTGTTTGGGTTTGCTGGTGGTGTGGATCTGAGACTGCCAGTCTTAACACTGCTCTGTGGTGGCTTCCATTGGCAGAGCATGACAGAGTCTGGTCTTCAGGAATTACTGGACTTGTCTGTTTATGAGCAGAAGTACTATAACCTGTGATAAACCCACAATCAAAAGGAAATTGCAACAGTTCTTGTCTTGGCTCATCATCTGAATTGATTTCTTAGCAGAAAAGCAACCAATGTGTCAATTTGGCCTCTCAAAAAATGGTAAATTCTTATGGCTTATTAAAAAAAACAACCCAGAATCAAAAGAAAACAGCAGTCAACCCATAGGTGGTACCCAGATGAGACTTTTTTTAGTTCCCTGTTTAGCTAGAGAACGCCCAGGGCAGTGACTTTCCTTCAGAAGGTAGCATTCATTTGTGGGGCACCTTCTGCTTCCAGTGAGGGCTGCAGAGGCTGGAAGCAGGTCCTGCTCTTAATAAGATCTCGGCTGACGGTTTTCCCTCCCCACCCTGTAATTGAACATAAGGTCTGATTCAGAGTGCAAAAGGCCTTTGTTGGAAGGTAGGGCAGCAAAAAAGGATGTGACAGACAAAGGTTTCATTTGGAGAATAAGAAAAAAAGACTGGGCGTGTTTCTGTCCCATTTGCTTCTGCAGAAATACAAAATCCAAGTGTAACTAACTCTGCCCAGCTCTTAGGTTTAACAAATCAAAACAGGCCATCTGCACAGCACAAAGGTGTCTGCTTTGCTTCTGTCTGCAGCTTTAGCACTGCTCAGCCACCATGGTCTGAGGAGGTCAGGGATGCTGTGGATGGAGTTGTAGGATGGGGAGGATAAATTTAGGTCTCTCTTTGTAACAGAAAGAGCAAGGGAAGTTAATATTTTTGAAGAATGGCCTCTGATTTGAGGACCACAAATGTTGGTTGTACTTTGGTAACTCTTCAGAGGAGCTGTTGGTATTCAGCATATGTAAATGTTCATTTGGCTGAGCAGTAAAGTCACTTGGGTATCTGGGATTGTGACCACTTTTGAAGCTGGTTGCAGGCAGGACGAGAGAGGCCATCTAACTAGAGTGCAACAGTCTTAGTAATTCTAGTGGTTAATCGTGCTGAACACGGAGAGACAGCTTGTTCCTCTCTAAGTCCCTGAGAGTTTTGCTGTGTGTTTCACTGTATGTAGGATCTGGCCCTATCTTTTTCTCTGTATGTCTTGCATCTAACAGCTGTGTTTCAGGAATAGGAAGTAAAAGCTTTAAAAGATGAAATGAAGCACCTCAGTTCCTCAACACAGCAGTTGGAGATCTGCAGCCTCAGGCCCTTAAACTGTTCATTACTCTTACAGTTTGTTCTTATATGTCTAGAAATCCTCTGAGATGTGTGCTTTCTTATCAGAGAGCCAAGCCTCAGTGACTGACTGTATTGTAGCATCAAGTCCTAAGTACAGCACAGGATGCCCAACTTAATGAGGCAGTCCTAATGTGCCAGTTCACATCCAGAAATTTTGAGGATTATTCATAATATTGCCACTATGTCATCTTGAAGACACTGATTGGGACTAACTGATACTGAAGAGAAACACCTACTGGGGCAGGCAATGCAATTTTGGAAAAACTCATGGCTGGGGTGACTACAAGGGGAAATTAATGGTGGTCAGAAGAATAACAACGATGGTTTTTAACTGCATAGTAAGATGGGTGTGGTTGTGGTATGTTCCCGTTGGGACACTAACTATAGCTATTTTAGTGTCAGTCAGACACTCCCTGGAAGGTCATACCTTCAGTGGGTATCATGTGAAGAGTGATTTATTGAACATAATATACACGGTGATTTACTGATGCAGGGCAGCATGTTTAATACCTGGAAGCCGATGTGGGTTGTGCTTTTAGAAGATGGAATTGAATTCTACAAGCGGAAGGCTGACAACAGCCCCAAAGGGATGGTCCCACTAAAAGGAAGCTCTATTAACAGCCCATGCCAAGATTTTGGCAAAAGAATGGTAAGTACTTTTAAAATAACAATTATTGACAGTATACTTATACTCCTGGAGGCACTGAAGGGGCACAAGGGTGGTGGTTACAAATTCCTTGCACTTATCCTAGTGGCGACTCTCACTTAGAGAGAAAAGAAAGTCACAACCAGGCTTGGACTTGTGTCATGTTTGAAAGGTGTGACTGCTCAGGAAAAATTCAGGGTACTTCAAGAGGAGCAATTCAGAAAGTGATTTTTTTTCTTTTTTCCTTTTTTTTTTTTTTTTTTAAGTCTCAGTCTGTCAGAGAGCAGAGCCAAATTATATTGTTGTGAGGACACTTAGCAGCTGAATGGTAAACTCCTGTATTAAATATAAATCTAGCTGCCACAGAATAAAGATGTGGGAAGCTATTTCATAAGCAGTGGAAACGTTTATTTACTGCCAAAGAGCAACAACTGGCTTGCTCAGACAGGAAGGAGATAAATGCTGTGACACAAATGCCCACATAAAGCTGTAATTCCAAACCTTTTATTACCATTTGGTAACTACCCGACCCCACACACTTCACATTCATGCAATCTGTATTAATTGCACACTGCATTGTTTCTTGTAGGGCTTTTGCAAGTGACTAAGAGTCACATCTACACTCAGAGAGAGCGAGCAAAAAGCAAAATTGATTTAGAGAAAGTAGTTCAAATGTTGCCTACACATTTGGGATCTCTAAGGTCGAGGGTAGCAAGTGCACAGACTGAGGTCCAAATTCCCGGTGAAACGCACAGATCACTATATTCACAAATTCAGAGTCTTACTTGACAGAAAATAAGATACAGGAAGATAAATGTACAAGCATACTTATTTTGTTATAAGGTTCCTGAAAAATAGTTGTTGGTAAAACAGCATTTCTAGTATGAGCAAAGAATCATATCTTTAGTCAGTCATTTGTTATTTCAGCAACTCAGTTTCATCAAATAGGCATTATACCCCCCCAGGAATTCCTCTGACAAAGGATTCCCCCAGAATCTGGAAGATTATCCAATTACAGTTTAAAGAAATTTACTGCAAGGATGCCTGACTAAAGAGAGAAGTCTCTGAGAGCGTTAGAAAGAAAGTGTGAGAGAGTGCATGAGAGAGTAAGCTTCACTTTCTCATATGAGTAAAATGGGGAGAATTATATCCCTCCTTAGGTTTTGTGGCAAGTGGAGTCGGGGTCCCTGGTGTCAGGTTTGGACCTGCTGCCTTTCCTTTTTCCTTCCTTTCTTCTTTTCTTTCTTCTTTCTTTCTTTTCTTTTTCTTTTTTTTTTTTCCTTCTTTGTGTAGACCCCATATTTCTGTATAAAAAAAGTCGATTTTTACGGAGTCTTTTTAGACTTACATCTGTTAAGAAAAAGGTCTTAACTTAAAGCTCTCTTTGAGGCAGTACAGTAAAAGGATGGGGCAGAGAATAAAGATTGCTGTTAACCCCGTGCTGAGTTAAAGAAGTTGTAGATGGCTGCTTCTCCTGGGAACAAAAAATTTTAGAGGACCATTACCTTGGAAATCCCACCCAGAGCAGGATCATCAAGAGCTACCTGCTTCCTAGCTCTCTCTAGGTACTGGGAGTTGTCCATAGAAGGAGACTGTATTATCACACTTGGAAGGAGAATTGCACAATCATGCATTCCCACCTGTCATGGTTTAACCCCAGCCAGTAACTAGGCACCACACAGCTGCTCACTCACTTTCCCCCTACCCAGTGGGATGGGGGAGAGAATCGGCGAAAAAAAAGCAAAACTTGTGGGTTGAGATAAAGACAGTTTAATAGGACAGAAAGGAAGAAAATAATAATGATAATAAAAAAAGAATTGGAATATACAATGGTGCACAATGCAATTGCTCACCATTTGCCGACTGATGCCCAGTTAGTTCCTGAGCAGTGATCCACCCCACCCCCGGCCCCAGCCAACTCCCCACAGTTTATATACTGGGCACGATGTCACCTGGTATGGAATACCCCTTTGGCCAGTTTGGGTCAGCTGTCCTGGCTGTGTCCCCTCCCAACTTCTTGTGCCCCTCCAGTCTTCTGCCGGCTGGGCATGAGAAGCTGAAAAATCCTTGACTTGTTGCTAAGCAGTGTTTAGACTAACTGAAAACATCAGTGTGTTATCAACATTCTTCTCCTACTGAATCCAAGACATAACACTATACCAACTACTAGAAAGAAAATTAACTCTATTCCAGCTGAAACCAGGACACCACCCCATGCCCATTTTGATCCCTGAGCTGGCAAGGGTGATTGTCCAACTGATTCAAAAGGCTTTGAGATTGACTGCTGGTCAAGCCCCTTTACTCTTATTTATTGCTAACAGCTCCTGCCTGAGCCACCCTTGGGCATGGCTGGGCAAACCTTACTGTTTAACCCCTGCAGCTTCGGATCTGACCTTCTGCTTCAGCCAGCATGGCTGTGTGTCAGTGCATTGCCTGGGCACCCGCTGGGAGCTATTTGTTACAGCACTTGGCTTTACATCTTTTGCAAACCATAAATAATAAAGGTGAGGCATAATTGCGTCTAGGAACTAGAGCACGGAGCAGGAACATTAAATAACCAAATAAAGGAACAGAAATAAGTATATCTGCACACATTTGGTTCTATTTCTGCTGATTTGAAACCATGTTCCTACATTATCTAATTAACAAGCCTCAGCACAGCACTCCTTACTCTATACATGAGGTATAATGCATGGGGAGAAGGGTACTATGTTCAAGAGTATCACAGATCCTACATTATAATGGTAGAAATTAAGTTTTTCTCACAAAGCATTCCTTTTCAAACAGTTTTGTGGATTTTTTTGTTTGTTTTTTTTTAACTCCCACAGAGGCACTGACGTCAGTATTGGTCTATAGTAGTTGTTTGGGAATGTCAGGAACAGTAACACATTTAACAATAATGAAAAAATAATTCACCAGCATATGTGCGTTCTACAAAATAGGCAGAGAGGTCTGAAGTATCTGATGTCTGCAGTATCTGATGTCTGCTGAAGGCAGAGTGAGAGAGATCCTTACCTGCCCTAGGGTTGCTTGAGAATGTACCAGTTTGCAGAAGATGCATTACATCTGTATCAAAGGGTGATGAAGTCTTTGAGGATCGTTCCTTTGACTGCAATGAATTTTACATTATGCTTCATTTCACATTATGAGTTTACATAATGAGTTTTACATTATGGTTCGTTTTAGTTGCTGGGGCCTTTTCTGAGGGAGAATACAGATAAAAGGAAGGATCTCAGACCTGGGGGTTGAGGCACCCAAAACACCTTATCATAAGTAAAATCTGATGCAGAGTTTGCTGAAGTCAGTGGAAGCGATCCGAACAACTTCAGCAGGTGTTGGAGCAGATCCTCCTTATTGAGTTGGTGAGATCAAGCCCATAGACCAACAACCCTGGAGACTTATTTTCTCTTAAAATTTGCACTGTTCAGTCAAAACTGCAACATGCTCGTTCATATGAGCAATGCCATCACTGGGATTGTTCTTACAAGCAGTTACTGCCCAATATGATTAAACCTAAATTTCTACATGTATTCCTTGAAAATGTAGTATGTTGATTTTTGTATCTTACATTTTACAGCTTTACTATACTGCTGAATCCAATGCCTCTGCATTCTATCCTGCCTTCTCATCGGTTACGTGCCAAAACATACAGTTCTTCCTCTTATGGGAATTATTCTGATTCTTAGTGGTTTGCATACATTTACTTCATATGGCTAGAAATGAAAGTATATTTTTAGCACAGGAGTTCTGTAGGGTGAAAATTAGGTCAGTTTTAAGTCCAGTCTCACTCATTTGAGCCCAGTTTGGAACAGGAACTATTGAGCCATGAGCAGACTTTTATATTCATCTGGTTAGATTTCAGCTTTTTGAATTGGCTTGTGTATCTGCATCAGGCATAGCTTGAAACCTCAGAGCTCATCACCAACACACTTTGTTTACTAAATCAATTGTAAAAAGCAGGTGCTGAGGGGAAAGGAAGCAATCTTGGATTTGTTAAACAGAGATATAGCCTGTTCAGAAGAGGCTGCAACTGCATATTTTGAGATTATATTTCAAAATGCATTTACCACTGTTCGCTGTTCTTGATCTGAAGTTTGATCATTCTTAATGTGATGTTAATTTTGCTATACTTGTGCTTTCTCTGTTTTCCCCATGGCTTTCCTGTGGATAGTATTATCATGTGTGGTTGCTCATAGTCAGATTCATTTGTCCCAACTTAAACTATCTAAAGTGTTGTTGTTTAGTTCAGTCTAATGGTTTAATTTTCTCAAAAGCACAAACAGATACGCATCATCAGAGGGAGACTTAGTCACTTCTAGGATTGGAGACTCAACTTCTTCACCAATTTCAGAGGAACCCTGGATGTCTAGCTTAGTAGCCTAGCTTTCTGAAAGCTAAAGTTAAGAGAAAGCTTTCCCAGTCTCCTCTGTGTACTGGAAATGAAAACTCTTCTTTAGGATTTCACTGTACGATGCTTCTCAGCTCTTCAACTTCAAGAATGCTGATTTTTCCTTTGGTAAAAGCTTGCTTTAATGCTTTGATATTTCATTCTGTTAATCTGGTGTGTTAGCATGACTCTTGGATATTGGGATTTGGAGAGATCTGTCTGTTTGCTTTTCATATGCACCGTACATTGATTTTCAGGATGTAGCTCTTTACTGCATGACAGAAAAGGTGGGTGTTGCTGGAAATATGAACAGTGTCAGATAAGAAATGGTTACTTTTCTGTCTGAAATGGATTTTTGAGGACCCAATGCTTTGTAAGTTTGAAATCTGTCTTCCATGAAAGTCAGCGGGACTTCTGCACAATTTTAGGGTTTCAGAATTTTTCTCATTGGCAACAATCTGGAAGATGCGTATTAGGGATGTTCAGAAATGTGCCATTTACAAATGCAGGCTTCAGTAGACTCATTCAGTGTTTTGATTTTGTTGCTGTAGATTCATCACTCTCTGCTCTTTGACAATAGTTTCTACTTTACTTGCCCTCATAAAGCCATGCTGTTTGCTTGCTGATTAGCCTGTCATTTTTAGATGCCTGCTGAGTCAGAACCTGTTGTATTTATTCTAATACAACTACGGAACAAATTACAGTTCCACTTACGGGGAACTATATTTTAGAGGAAGTGGAAACCCTCTTGACTGAGTAATTAGATCCAAGTTTTCCACCCAAAAGATCACTGGATGAAAACGAGATCAAACGATGTGAACGTTGTGGGGGTTTTTTCAGGTAGGTGTTATTTCTTCTGCTTAGAACTACCTTTAAAAGACCTTTTCTCATTTTTGGGAAATACAGTCTTTCCATTGTTGCTGATGTGTTTACATAGGAGATGATCATAAGGTGTAGCCAAGGCTTGGATGTATCATCTCCCTACCAAGCTAGGTTTACTAGGCTGCAAATGTGTTCAGCTACTATCCAATGTGACTGTGACCTTTTCTCCCCTTGTGAATCAGTAGCTGAGCAACATGATGTGTTTTTGGTTTTTTTTTTCCCTCCTTCAGGCTGACCACATCTCTATAAACATTAAGATGAATTTATACCCACTGTAAGCCTGCAGGGGCTGGGCACTTCAGCCTTTCAGCTGTGTTGAACTTCCCAGCAAAAGTTAAAATCAGCAGCTGTATCAGTGCCACTCACCGTGGCTGTACTGACAATGTCAGGATTGCTCAGAGGGAAATAACAAAAGGAGTCAGTTATCTGCACTGCCTGTTCATGTACTTCAGAGTTTTTTAGCTGTGGCTCTAAGGCACTTTCCGTAGTCCCTTAGGCACAGGTAGGCTGTATGTCATGGTGGTACTAGGTTAATCATGCCCAACTGGCTATTCCAAAGTAACTTTTAATAAACCATTTATCATTCCAGTTTGTCTTCAAGCTCACTGCAGCCAAGCAGCAGGACCACTTTTTTCAAGCTGCCTACCTGGAGGAGAGAGATGCCTGGGTACGGGATATCAAGAAAGCAATTCATTGCATAGATGGAGGCCAAAGGTTTGCCAGAAAATCCACAAGAAGGTCTATCAGACTGCCTGAAACAATCAACCTGAGGTTTGTTCTCATAGCTCTGTTCCCTCATTTACTTCCATCCACAGGCAGCGTGCGAGATATGTAAGCTCAGTCTGGAAGAACTATGAGCATGTCTGCCCATGCTACCTCTCTGGTTTTCCTCAGTCCCTTCTGCATGTCGTAACAGTTTCAGAGCATAAAATGTGGCAGAAATGAGCTAGCAATCAGAACTGGGAAGATCATTTTTAATACATCATCTTTTACCAAAACATGCTTATTTATCAAAGGATTTTGCTGATAAGGAGATTTCTGAGCACACTGCAGTGCAAAAGGAGACCCCAGCCAAAGTGTGATTCTTCCAGGAGAGGCATTTTTATACAATATATAATTTATTGCAAAAATATTTTAAACCTTTTGTTTGCTTTTCAGAGAAACACTGATGTTAGCCTAGTTTTTGGATAGTGAGGGGAGAGTGGTGCCTGTTAGAGAACTTGGAACTAGCAAAGGGGGAAGAAGAGATAAAGGGCACACACAGGAAGCCATCTGTTTGTCAGTACTTAAAAAAATCAGGGACAACTTATTTTTTGCTTCTGAGCAGTAAATACGAAGATACAAATGAGCCTGCAGTGCTCCTTAGAGGACAGTAAAACTGCATAGGGCCAAGATCCAACTAAATCTGACTTCACAGGTTTCAGCAGAGGATCACCCTGACTAACAGGCCAAAGGACTTAGCCTGTGACATTTAATATTCGTCCTTCTTGTCATTCCAGAGCTCCAAGGAATTAGAGTTCTGAGCAAGTGAAAAGCGGGTGGGAGGAAGGAAGTCAGACCGGGGTCACTGAGGTTACTTGGGGTCTCTGAGAGGATACAGGCTTGCAGATGTCACAGTTATAGATTTTCTGCTCAGCCAGGGACCTTTGGGGGAATGTAGCAAAGCAGTGAGCTCCCCTATCAGCGCCGAGGCTGTGGGGCCCTGTGAAGGTGCCTCAGCAGTGGGTGTTCCTCTCTTCACACTACAGTCACCACAAGTTCTTCCATTCTCAAAGTATGGGGGTGTGGTGAGCCATTTGTGCACTCCCCACTCTGCTCCTGAAGCTGTGACAGTGATGTAGTGAGGCCTCTAGGCTTTGCAACGTAAATTTTTCAGATTAAACTAAGCCATGCTATAGTTCTGCAGAGATCAATATGCCAGCAAAACATGAAGACCCTGTGAATGACAATGATATTGTACGAACTAGCTAAAGCTTTTTATTTGCTAACAGTTTCTGTGGTTCTTTTTATGCACAGTGCTTTGTACCTCTCAATGAAAGATCCTGAAAAGGGAATAAAGGAGTTGAAACTGGAAAAAGATAAAAAAGTGTTCAATCACTGCTTTACAGGTAAGGAGCTCTTGTCCTTCTTTTCCATATGATAAAGGGACCACAGGGCCAAGAGGCTAAAGATAGATAAAACAGCTCTAAGCTCTGTAGAGCACAGAGAAGTTTGAGAAGAAAACCTGGCAGATGTTTTCCTGACCAACGCAGGAGGTGCTCAAAAGATGAAGCTTGAAAAAGTGTTCAGTTATGACCATAGTAAGCAAGAGAGGAGGAAGAAATTTAACCAGTGCCAGAAAGATAGTAGATCATTGTAGAAAGTTGCATGAAACACTTAACTCCAGTAGAATTATTCCTTTCTGAATTTTTCATCAACAAACTGTATCACATTGTAATTCCTGTCCTGCTCCAAGTCAAATCTGGGGTGCTAGAAGTTGGAAGTCGCCCTGTTTTGACAGCACCGTGTCAGTAACATAGCAGCCTGGAAGACTGCTTTCTCCAGGCTTGGCTGTCCTTCATACTTCCCCAGTCCCTGTCCCTTCCCAGTTCAGTCCTCCATCCCCTCCCAGCTCTGTTCTTCCTCAGGTACAGTGTTCAGGAGTTGTACTGGCCCCTGCCATCAGTCAGATCGGCTGTGCCTCACTGGATGACCCAGGCACCTTTCCAGATTAGCTCTCTGTGTTGTCACTAAGAACATCTTTCAGGAGATTGATGTATAGATGGAGTAGGCTTGTTGCCTGTGGATTTTTAAGCTTCTTCGTGTCTGTCTTCATTTGTGGCTGATACTGTTTGTTCCTTTGTAACCAGGCACCTGTGTGATTGACTGGCTGGTGTCCAGCAACTCCATCCGAAATCGCAAAGAAGGTCTCATGCTTGCCTCCTCGCTCTTGAGTGAAGGCTACCTACAGCCTGCAGGGGATACGTCCAAGGCTGCTGCCGAGGGCCTGTCAGATACCCCCTTCTTAGATCTCAGCGATGCTTACTATTACTTTGTGAGTGTTGTATTCTGTTTCTTTTTTTATTGTTTCAGACTTACTGATGCTCTGCTTTTCTCAGGCTTCTTGTCAGGCTTCTTAAGTCCTGGAGGAAAGATTGTACAGAAATGGAGAGATCCATGTTAATTGTCATTCTCTACATGATACTCAGAATGAACTGGCTCACTTTAATATTTGTAGGCAGGACATTTTTTTCTGGCACTCTTCTAAGTGTGAACTGAGTGCTGAGATCAAGGTGGGTTCTTTTTAAGTTAGACTTTGTTCCTGGTAATTTTAGCAGTGACCTGAATTTAGCCATCGGTTTTCCTGATGATTCAGTGGTAAGGAAGAGAGTAATTAATTATCATGGGGTTTCTCAGAGTGGCACAAGCTACAAACCCATTTTTGGGCAAAGCCATCAAATCTGACTCAACACGTGTGCACACACAGCTTGCCTGTGAGTGAAGAAGCAAAAGTTTTTAATATCCCCCAGTAACACCTGTCCTGGGTAGCTCACCCAATCTTTTCAATTTATTGCTTCATATTCTGTAGATTGATTTGAAGAACTTACAATATCACGATCACAGTCAAATACTGTTTTAAAAACGTTTGGCTTATGAACTTACACTAATAAAAAAGTATGCCTTCTGTTAAGTAAAAATGCTTGAATATTACAATTCTGTTTATATTTACCACATAGAATCACTTGACTTCAGCAAAATAACTCTCCCATTACTTCATTTGTTTTCCTAGAATGTGTCTGTGGTAGGGAGACTACCTGTGCAGCAGTGGAAGTAGAGATACTGCTGGTGAAGGGAGCCTTGTGGCCATCTCAGCTCCTGGCTACCTGGGACACTTCTAGCAGCCCATGTGCACTCTGCTCACTTTCAGCTTGTTTCTAGTTTGATTCAATACCGATGTGGTGTGAGGAGATCACAGCAGGTCGATGTCTGACTTGCTGTCATACAAGTAGGCACCACAGATGTTTACTCAAAGCCATACGAATGGTTACCTACATTTACATCATTTGAATAATGTAAGGTTTCAGTAAGTAGCATCACAATTTATATGGTGTGGAATGGATGTGATGCATGGATCCTGAGACAGCCTGTGCTCAGTGCACACATCACAACATCACAGCTATAGAAAATTGCAAATTTCAAAAACTAGGGGCAGTTCTTGTGGTTGGAGAAGACAGCCTAGATGGAGTATTTCTTCTTCCCAAATTCTAGATGGTTGTGATGGATGGCGGAAGAGGAAGGGTGTGTTGTAGCAGGGATGGCCAGCCTGGAGTGTATTGGCTGTGCTGGCATTGCTTCATATGAACTGCTGCCTGTGCATTGAAAAACATGTGACATCATGGGATTGAGGCAGCCTGTCCATCATGGAGGAAATGTGACACCCAGGATCATGGAGAATGGAGGCACTGACATATACACAGATGCTCCAGCTCTCTTCAGATGCCCTGAGACCCATTGGTGTATTCCTGCCTCACACTGAAATGCTTCCATGATGACATGGAGAGCTCTTCAACTTCACTGGGAGATTTTTCCAGTAAAAGAGTTGATTTTTTGGGTGGCAAAAAACAGAGTGGAGGGAAGCCAGATTTGTACATGTACATAAACATGCAGCAGCTGTGTAACTTCTGAATTTTCTCTTGTGGTCATGCAGCCAGACAGTGGGTTTTTCTGCGAGGGAAATTCTAGTGATGATGATGTGGTCCTGAAAGAAGAATTCAGAGGCATAGTAGTCAAACAAGGATGTTTGCTGAAACAGGTCAGTATTGCACGTGTTCCGTCCTGTCACTGGGATGATGTTGCATGGATACAAGATTACTCTTTTACACCTAAAAGCTTTAGAGAAGAGAGAAACTAGCCTATGTCATCTCCACACTTGACAGGTTTCTTCTCTGTCCCTCTTGCCTTTGCAGAAAGAACCTTTGCTATAGCATGGCAGTGGAGCTTTTGCCCAACGTTGCAAGGTTTATTGCTCTTATTACGAAATAAGACAGTTTATAGTTTTAATTAGGAAAGAGTGCTAAAGCAGGAGATGCAACAAGTCATTGGTACAATGCAGAACTGAACTGGTAAAAAGGCTGCCAATCCAGTGTCCCTTTGGACACAGAACTGGATTCAGTTGCCACTTTTCACAGACTTTTTTAGCATACCTGAGCAAAGCAGTCCTTTCAGTCACTAACGCTTGATCCTGTCCCGTCCGTAAGACGGAAGATAACTGTATACCTTCCTTTCCAGCAAAACTTTAAGCAATACGGTGAACGTCATGGTAAAATCCTTACTTTCTGAGGCCACTACAGACAGGTAGTAGTGAACTGAAGGCAACACCAGGATTCTTCAATGAATAGAATAGTTCAGTTTGAAGGGACCTACAACGATCATTTAGTCCAACTGCCTTACCACTTCAGGACTGACCAAAGGTTAAAGCATATTATTAAGGGCATTGTCCAAATGCCTCTTAAACACTGACAGACATGGGGCATTGACCACCTCTCTAGGAAGCCTGTTCCAGTGTTTGATCGCTCTCTTTGTAAAGAAATGCTTCCTAATATCAAGTCTGAACTTCCACTGTTAAAATATTCCTTGGGAGCCTAAGCACTTTTTGGTGGTGCTCACTTGTCTCTTGCTTAATCAGATTACTCAAAAGCAATGGAAGAAATTGGATATGGGTGTTGCTGCTAACTTTTCCCCTGTCACATTCACCTCTGCCTAGTTAGTAAGAGCTTTCTTGCAAACAGTGTAGTTAATTGAGAAACTATTATTTTGAAATGCTGAGAGGAAGTGATTCATGACAGTCTTCCACCAGTGTTAGTCTGGATTTGGTCACCCTCAGTGAGTTGTGGATCATTGCTTGGAAGTGTCACTGCTTCTGCTGAGAATGCCTGTTTCCAAGACTGAAATGATGGGTGGGGAAAATCTAGATGTGCTAAAAGCAATGAGGCATTGTCGTGGTTTAACCCCAGCCAGCAACTAACCACGCAGCCGCTCACTCACTTCCCCCCAACCAGTGGGATGGGGGAGAGAATCAGAAGGAAAAAGGTAAAACTCATGGGTTGAGATAAAAGTTTAATAGAACAGAAAGGAAGAAACTAATAATGATAATAACAACAATAATAAAATGACAATAATAATAAAAGGATTGGAATATACAAAACAAGAGATGCACAATGCAATTGCTCACCATTTGCCGACTGATGCCCAGTTAGTTCCCAAGCAGCCATCCCCCCCAGACCAACTACTCCCATCTTACATACCAGGCATGACGTCAGCTGGTATGGAATACCCTTTTAGCCAGTTTGGGTCAGCTGTCCTGGCTGTGTCCCCTCCCAACTTCTTGTGCCCCTCCAGCCTTCTTGCTGGCTGGGCATGAGAAGCTGAAAAATGATTGACTTAGTCTAAACACTACTTAGCAACATCAGTGTCTTATCAACATTCTTCTCCTACTGAATCCAAGACATAACACTATACCAGCTACTAGAAAGAAAATTAACTCTATCCCAGCCGAAACCAGGACAGGCATCTATATCCATATCAGAAGGTGGTGTTATTTCTCCTTGAGATTCTCAGCCACAAATCCTCTCCAGGGTGGTTGAGACAGATAAGCCTTTGTTGTTGTTGTTGTTGTTGTTGTCTTTGCAGGGAGAGAAGAACCTTCAGCTTATTCTTGCCAATAGTTCAAGGTACCTTCCTGCAAGACATTTTGTAGCCATGTTTTCTGGCAAACATTTAAGCCCAGTTCTCACAGATCTCGTGTGAATGTCATAGCTACCAGACTATGAGATATGTTTAGGGGAATCTCCCATGTTGAAGCTGTTCTACTTTGTACAAAAATAAAAAGAGAAAACAGTGTGGTAGCCCAGTTGTGCAAAACAGTGGGATGCAGAAGGCCCAGATTCAAGTCTTACTCCAGTGAATATTTGCTGTCCAAAATACAAATCTTTTTCCCTTTTCTATTTGTATGTTCTCTCATGTGTGGGTAAGCTGACTGTGAGCACCTGCAGGCAAAGCAGTTCATAACATTCCTGTTTTTTGAATTTTCCTAGGGACATCGGAGGAAGAACTGGAAAGTGAGAAAGTTTGTTTTAAGAGAGGACCCTGCTTATCTTCACTACTATGATCCTGCTGGAGTAAGAGACATTTGGTCAACTTTGGTTTATTTCCCTGTTTGTTTTAAAGCTGCCTTCCTGCAGAGATATTTGAATGGAGTATTTGCATGGGAATGTGTGATGAGGAAGACCAAGTGGGACAGTGGGGCTGTTTGTGATTGTGCTGCCTGGCCACCTTCTGGAAAAGCAGAGGGGAGGATGGTTTCTGGGGTTGTCAAGTCAGACCTGGGAACAGGCAGCACTGAGCTGTGCTCTCACCTCTAATCTGTGATTAATTAGAATTAATGTGTGCTCTCACTTGATTAAAATGAACTAGATCATAAGCTCAAATGAACATAATACAGTAATTTTGCAGTTTATAATTGAGGTATTTTCTGTGTCAGGCTGAGACATGGTGTTCCATTTCTTGTGTCATTCTAACAGGCCAAAACCTGCCCTAAGAAAGGAAAGGGCATTGTCACTGACAAAACCTGTCCCACAAAAGCTGTCATTCAGGTAGATTGAGCCCACAGGTTTTATTTCATCCTGCATTGCTGCAGGAGCAGTGCCGTTGTGTTGTGGGTTACAGGTGCTTTAAGCCGTGCCTGTGCCCCTTGGCAGGGGCAGCCTAGACACACTGGAGAATCAACACTGAGGAGTTTTTGACCTCCCTATTCCCAGCTTGCGTTTCCCACTCCTGCCTTCCCCTCCCAAAGGGCTGAGCTGTGTCAGCTTATAGGGACTGCTTCTTTCAGGCTTATGCCAACAAAAATGCATCTTCACCCCTTCTTTGACTATCACAGTCCTGAACTGCACAAGAGGCCAAATTGTAAATAAGGCTATAGCTGCTCCTGCTGCTTGGTAAGACTACTTCTAAGATCTACTCTTTTTCTAACTAATCTTTTGTTTCTATTCACTGTGACATCAAAGGAAAAGTTATAGTTGGCACAAGGCTTATATTCTTGTACCTTTGTTCAGGACATGCTAAATACTCTGCAGATACTGAATTCCAAATCCCAAAAAGAGGTTTCCTATTTATTTGCATGTCTTCCACCTACCACACACCCCACCTTCCATGTCACACACAGAGTGAGGATCCCCTGGTTTCCCAGGTGACATACTAAGTCAGCAAATGTTTTTCTTTCCATTCTGGAGCTGTAGCAGATATTAACATGTGAATAGTTTCAGAAGTATTGTATTTCATTTTGATTTCATGTCCTCACCAGGGAGAAGAACCACTAGGAGCAATTCACTTGAGAGGCTGCGTGGTGACAGCAGTGGAAGATATGCCAGACTGTAAGGAACCATATTGAATGAGCTGTGTAATAAGTTTTTGGTGCATTCTTTCAATCTGCCTGAAATCACAAGTTGTTTTTATTCAAAAGCAATCTATGTGCAATGATTCAGTAATTCTTCCAGTAACTAGTCTCTCTATTGCTGGAGAAGGATACTGTGGTAAAGGTAGCAACAGGGAATCTTGTGTGTTGTCAGTTGTTTAGAGAAGACTTGTCAAAAGGATGACACCACCCCTATGTTAGGATAACTGGCCTTAGACAAAGTAAGCTGAGTTTGCTCTTTTTAGTTGATGAATTTGGGATGGAAGCTTTATGTTAGAAATGGTTATGCCAACAAATTATTACTGTTCACATTCTGTTCCCTCCCAAAACTAGAAGTTGTGGGAACAGCAATAGTTAAGCGTTGCTGCAAGGAGCAAGAAACACTCATTCCATGCATTCTCCTCTCCACGGGAGAGGCAGACTATCATACCCAGCAAGAAAGTCTGTTGGCATCTCAGCATTTGTGTAGGCTGTGCTGGCAGATATGAAAAGAACCGGAGATTCTGGATGTGACATAAACTTAAATGTCTTGTTTTTGTAGCTGGCAAGGCACGGGAGGGTTTGGGGAATATGACCTGTCTGCAGGATTGCAGATCCTTCCATGACTGGAGATCAATTAGCCAGAGACTCCTGAAGGTGAAATGTGCAGAATTCATGGGTTGTTTCTCCAAGAGAGAGACTTTTCTCATGGACCTAATCTTGCAATCTGTTTGCAAAGGCCTGATCAGGCACAGCTGTAGAAGGGAAGGAAATCCCCTTATAGTGTGTAAACGAAGAAACATTGTAAATACAAGTTTTTATTCTCTCAGAGGTGACTTCCTTATTTCTTCGCTGTAGCCAAGAAGTATGATGTTGACAACATCCTCTTTGAAATCATCACAGCAAATGAAATCCACTATTACTTGCAAGCAGCCTCATCTGCAGAGCGTACAGAGTGGATCAAAGCAATTCAGGCAGTTGCTAGGACTGGAAAATGAAGATGATCTGCCAGCAAGAAGACAGACAACTGAAATTCATTACTCAAAACAAAACAGAAATTTTAGCATTTCACTGAGAGAAAACAGGATCATCCAAAAAGATGTCCTAAGGCTTCTAGGTTGGGGGTGAGGGTGGGTAGTAAGTTTCAATACTATAGTGGGCACTAACAAACTAACATTCTTCCACTTGTGTTATGGTAATATTTTACTAAATTATAGCACAGAAAATGCCATATTAGTGTGTGCTGCTTAGAGTAATTGGTCTACCTTGGGAAGGTTGTACCTTACACCTTTCCCTGCTGCCACAGCTGATAGTGAGAATTTCACCATTAACAGGGGACAGTCATATCACTGACTACAAGTGAGGAGCTCAACCTGTCACCTACCATTCAGCCTGTGTTGTGTTTCAGTATCTTCAGATACTTCAAAGTCTTCCCAAGACAAACTTTACACTTTCTTCTTTACCAGATCTTTTTACTGCTTGTTCACCTATACAAGTAATGCCACAGATTTAAGGAGAGAAATCAAGTCACTTGGAAACCTGATCCACTCCTTTATAATCCTTCAGTGTTAAGGAAGGGAAGAATGCAGACAGCTATGGAAACACCACATGGAAAGCAAGTACAACTCAGTGACAGTGGTATTAGGAAAAGTCTCTTCCCACAGTATATCAAACACAAAGCAATCTCAGTTCAACTTCTTTATCACCTGATTTTGACCTTTGCTAAATTTCTCCCCAAGAATCTGCTCTAGGACCATTGTTTCCCTTCATTTAGGTCTCCAAAGCAGCTGCTAGGGTGTCATACACTGCTGATTTGACCTGTACTTTAATTAAGAATCTTAACAGGAGAAGGGAAAGGATCCATCGGTTACTTACTTGAACTACTGCTTTGAAGTGGTTTTGTTTAGATTTTTCTTTTTTAACCTCCAGCAATATACTCAGTCCTTGGTTCTATGCCTTACTAATATAAGAGAAACTTTATGCTTGTTGTAACTGAAATAAACATTATTATTTGACAGGATCGGTTTACCTGATCAATCCTTATATTTTTGGCTGACTGTATGTATCAAACTTCTAAGTCTTAAACTTTAAGCAGGAGTTGAAAGTCAAGTTAACGTCAGATTCTGCATGTAGACTGTTCCGGATGGAGACTGATGTTTCTGAGTGCTAGTAAACTTCAAAACTTTTAGAACTCTGTTTGTAGATCTAATAAGGTACCTTATCCTTAAGAATTCTTATTTGGATCTCTTCAGTCTAAAAATAAATCTGGAGCTAAAGCTTCTTTTCAATTCTGCTTAATTATACCTATATCTGAGCTAATGAACATGAAGGTCTTTTGCCTTAATATTGCTTATCACAAAGAAAACACAGCCTTGCAGGGGCAACAGGCTGGCAAACACTGCATCGTCATGCCCATTTAAGACATCCAGAGGAAATCGGCTTCTGGCAGGCATTTCCTGTATCTCACGCAAGCTGACAGGATCGCTGAAGCGTGGTCTATCATTCTGAGGAAGGAAGATTCATGGCAAAAAGATACCCTGTTTGCTCAGCCTGCTTTCTTGGTAATTGCTTTGTGGTTGCTGCTTATTTTTGCCTTCAGACCTCACTAACCCAAAAATACCCTATGGCACAGGAAAATAGAAAACCACTCCGCAGAACCAAACAACAGAAACTTGCCCAGCTTAGCAAAGGAGGGATGCAACTGCCAATTTTTAATAAAACTAAAAAGTTTTACCAGTCTTTGACCTTGTTATTTTTCCCTGTGCCCAGTCAAAGGGTACAGCTGCCCACCTATGAACAGTATTTTCTCTGGTATATGGTGCTAGTCAGTGTATTTGTGGAAGAGCTCTGATGTTTGTAACCTGTTTGACTGTATCAATAGGGTCTCTAACCTTATAGGTAGTTCTTTTGAAGATAGATCACAAGGGTTTGTAGGTGTCTCTACTTCTTGGTGGAAATGGGAAGATTGGAAGAGTATATCTGATGCCACCCTACCTACATTTCCTGCTATAAATGCTTTCACTTGCCTGAGACTGGTACTGGGAGTGACTCCAAACTGTTCTTCCTTTTAGTCAGGTTCTCATGGGTTTCTTGACATCAATAATTAGCTCTGCGTTCCAGGGTGAATGTGCTCTAGTCCATTTTCAGACAAGCCCTGGCAAGAAAAACAATACATTTCACAGACCTTTCTCTCTGATAAGCTCTTCACAAGGGATGAATTGAGGACCAGGGTTATTATGGGGCTAGTTTTCACAGACATTTGGTTTCCTAACTCATGGCAGTCCTTTTGAAAATCAAAGTAGGTAGCTGAATGCCACAGCAGTCTGACCATAGGAACTGTGCGTGAGATGGTGGCAATTGTCACAACCCTTGAACTTAGGCAGGAAAATCACTAAGGACAGAGCTACTAGAGTTGAGACAAGGTGGCGAGGACTGTTGTAACAGATGTCTGTATATGAGAAAATAAGAAGGTTAGTTTTGTATCATTACAATTTCTAGAGATACTAAATAGATCTTGTCTAAGGGAATTCTGTATTAAAAAGCAGCTACAAATCTATCATAGATTATGAGGCCAGCCTAGTTACTCAGAAGGCATGGAAGGGAAGAGGCAAGTATCCTGAATACTAGCACAAGAGAAGAGAGAGCAGGCCCAGGACAAGGAACTACTAATTGAAAGAGGAAAAATAAAAGAGCAGACCCTCATGTGCCATGTGCTTCTCCATCTGTTTTCACCCTCTAACTATTTAAATCACACTTCTTCTATACACTCAGCAATTACTACATCAGCATCAGTTCCTTTTTTCCTTACAACATGAATTAGTCTTTTTTCATAGACTAAAGGACAGCAAAATAAACCATTGTAGATCAGGACTATATTTATAATCTTCAATTACCGTAAGACTTGTATGATATAATCTACTATAAAGATCCTCTTAGGTTTATGTTTGACTTGCCACATCTTAACTGAGCAGTTTTCCCTCCCCTGGAACGCTGCCTACGTGCTTACTACAGTCAGGTTTTCAGGAATGTTTATTAACCATGCACCCACAAAAACATCCATGTAGACATGGAGCTCCTTCTTCCATGGTTTAAAAGAAAACAGGACAAAGCAAACCACACACACATACACTGAAAAAATAACATCCATGAGGACTGCAGTGGCACAACAAGCTTTCAGCCACAGGTGTTACTTTTTCTTACAATCCAGTAAACACTGCATATGGAGGTACATGGCTCAGCTGCTCGAGGGAGCCTTGTTGCAACGTGGAGCCTTTGCAGTGCTCCCATTTGGCTTCAGCAGTTGCTGGATTAGAGCCTGAAAGAGGAGAGTGTGTTTTGTAAGCTCTGCAGAATTAGCTTCAGTATGAGAATGAGACTTAGTCCTGGCTGAGGTGAAAAATGAATGTGGCAGGGAGCTGCCATCTGTTTCTGTGAGTTGTTTTTGTTGTGTGGGATGGTGATATAAATGAAGTCTGAATCTGATGCATGAAGAATAATTTGAATGTGGTTACTTCATCACCTTTTGAAGGTATTTTAGGAACTGCTTTACCTCTTAAAATGGTGGGTTGGTGATCTGCAAGCCAAGCAAACAAAAAACACCCTTCAAAAATCTCTGACTGAAAACAAGGTTCTTCTTTTGTTATTACTTGTGAGACTTCTTGAAATAGAGCTTCTCATTTGGCTTCAAAATAAGTTTGTTGGTTTTTGTTTTTTTTTTCCTGGATTAGAACATAGGGCTTCCTGCTTTGCATTTAGAACCAAAACTGTGGCTTTCCACACTTTGTTTCTGGTTCTTGTAGATTGCTTAATTTTTTTCTTTCAGTTTGGTTGAACAGAAAATAAAACTGTGTGTGAAAGCTGAGGAAAATGCCGCTTTTCATACTTCATTGGACTTCCATTGTAAGTGTAATGTGGTATAGTGAAACTCTTCATCTTCCCTGCATAGACTCTGCCTTTTTTTAAAATGGCAACGTTTCCCTTTCTTTCTCCGTCCCACTAAAAGATGACTGAGAAGGAGGGAGGACAGGAATTGAAGGCAAATGCTGATGAAACTGATGGATTTTTGCTTCCAGCAGTTGAAAGAGAGGGAAATTACATTAATAATTTTTTTAAATTTGCCTTCAGTATGTCTTTCACCAAAACCTTGAATATTAATAAACCAGAGTGATCAAGGGAGAGGAGAAGGAACTGGGGATCAACTAGTTTAATTAAAAAAAAAAAAAAGACAAAAAATCCAAAACTAGACACCCCAATCTTCCCATGTCCTCAAACCCAGATGTTAAAAGGACATTGAGAACTTTCTTCTTAGAGTATTGCCATTAGCCCCTTTCTCTTTATCAAATATACTAGAACAACCTGTTGCAGACTGATAGAGTATCCATTATACAAATCAATGTATAATCAGTCTTCTCATGTACCTATGTCCACACCATAAGGAAAAGCCTGAAAATCCTTTCTTAAGCACAAAAGTATATAAAAAGAAAAACAAGAAACTATCTCTTTTGTCCTTTATTGCTTCTGTTATCTGTGTATGTAAGTGTCCTGCTTTGAAGGCTTAAGTTGCTGTGTGTCTCCCTCGTATGTGATGGTGAAAGTACAGTAACAAAATCAACACGCATGTGTGAGACATTTTTGAATAATAGGAAGAGTTGTTTGTATCAGATTTTTAGCACTCCTATGCAGTTTTCTGATTAATAAAAGGAAATATTTC